>NC_057862.1:178726561-179029894 GCF_019393635.1 Dromiciops gliroides
GATCTGGGACTTCTAGCAGACTGTCAATTCAACATCAGCCAGCCATGTGATATGAAAACAAACAAAAACCCAATGTATTAATGTTGGTTGGCCTGCGTCAAGGAGGACAGAGAGTATCCACCTAGGACTAGAGCAGTAATAGTTCTGATGTGCTCTGACCTCGTTGACCACTTCCACAGTACCGCATTTTGTTGACAGGCCTACATTTTAGAAAAGACATTGACAAGCTGGAGAATATCCATCCAGAGGAGGCCAAACAGAATATTAAAGGACTCTAAATTCATGCTGTATGAGAATGAAAGTGATTGGGGATGTCAAAATGAGTTGGAATAGGAAATGGCAAACCACCCCAGTGTCTTTGCCAAAGAAACCCAAATGCGGTCAGTCATGAAGAGTCAGTTACTGCTAAAACCACTGAACAATAATAACAAATGTAGGACAATGAGGTGGCACAGTGGATTGGGGCCTGGAGTCAGGAAGACTCAATGTCCTGAATTCAAATCTGACCTCAGACACTTACTAGTTATGTGACTCTGGGCAAGTAATTTAACCCTCTTTGACTCAGTTTCCTCATCTGTAAAATGGACTGGAGAAGGAAAAGGAAAACCACTCCAATATCCTTGCCAAGAAAACCCCAACCGGGGTCATGCGAAGTTGGACATGATTGAACAATAACAAAAAGAAGTTATAAAAGAGGCAATTTAAGGGGGATGTAATTCATGTCTTCAAGTATTTGAAGAGGGGCAGCTATGTGGTGCAGTGGATAAAGCACTGGCCTTGGATTCAGGAGGACTTTGAGTTCAAGTCCAGCCTTGGACACTTGACACTTAACTAACTGTATGACCCTGGGCAAGTCACTTAACCCTCAATGCCCAGCAAAAAACCAAAAAAACCCCAAACAACAGAAAGCATTTGAAGGGTTTTCACATGGAAGAGGAATTAGACTTTTTTTTTTGGCTATGCAGAGTAAAAGTAGGAATAATATTAGGAAAATGTAAATAGGAAAATTTGGCTTTACATAAGCTAAACTATTGTTCTTCCTAAATTAATACAGTTTACCACACTAGGCTTAAAGTAAGGGCATGAGATATAATCATATTCATGATTTTATTGTATTTGGTAAGGACTGTGATGAAATGTCCATTGCTTTATTATTAATGATTAATATCATATATCATTATTACTATATGTTAACAGTACTGCAATATTGTAAACCTTTTAAAGACAGAAGAGTTTTGGCAAATTACTTCTTTAAAGTGTGTGAAGGCAAATTGGCAAACAATTCAGGTGCCATTCAGTGTAGGAATATGGGTGGAATTGACATCTAAGGGAATGAAAGTATAGGAAATGTATATTATTCTGGAACATATCTGTATAGACTTCTGGTTTAGTTGAATGAAGGCAGAGTAGGCCCTGAGAGTAACCCGTTGGGCTCATCAACATCACCTAGGTGGATGGAGGCATGTAAATTTCTGTAGTAAAAAGAGAAACAATTGGAGGATCAGTTTAACAGAATTTCAATTTCTTGATTTCTTAATTTCCTCTGGATTCCCTCAGGTCTGAATTCTCTGCTCATTTAACCCATTTGTCTTCTTTCCTTAGATTTAGGTACTCTGTATACAACCCAGCAATTGACCTGGGATGCTTATTCTTCTAATCCAGAGCCTGCCTCTGTCCAGTTGAGGATTATTGCTCCTCTCTCCCCACCAACCACTAAGAATTATGACATTATTACTTGACTCTAAATGTAAATGTGACCTATGTGTAATGGAGACCTTAAAATGGCAGCATTGCTTGCCATATTCCTACTGCCCAGTAGTGGGCTCCAGAGACCATAGAGATGTGATTGACATTGTTGCAGATGTAAGAAAAACTAGCCATGAAACCAAATACATGTGAGATTGTGGAGACTGTAGCTTCTCCTGAGAGAGAAGCTTGCAAATGAGCAGATTCATCATTTTTAGCCAGGGAAAAGTAGTGTGATAGAAATTTTTTTTAACATTCATTTAAAAATTTTGAGTTTCAAATTCTCTCTCTCCCTCCAGTTCCTTTTCCACTCATTGAAAAGGCAGGAAGTTAGACATGTGAAGTCATGTGGAATATATTTCCATATTAGTCATGTTACCAAAAAAGGCAAGAAAAATAGAGAAAATGAAAAAAATATGCTTCAATCTATACTCAAAGTTCATCAGTTTTCTCTTTGGAGGAGGGATAGCATTTTTCATCATGAGTCCATTGAAATTGTTTTGGATCATTGTATTGATCAGAGTAGCTAAGTCTTTCACAGTTGATCATTGTTAACAATATTGCTGTTACTGGGTATAATGTTCTCCTGGTTCTTCTTACTTCACTTTGAATCCACATTCACATAAAGTTTTCCAGGTTTTTCTGAAACCATCCCCTTTGTCATTTCTTCTAACACAGTAGTAGTCCATCATAATCATATATTCCATCACAATCATATACCACAACTTGTTCAATCATTCTCCAACTGATGAACATCCCCATAATTTCCAATTCTTTGCTATTATAAAAAGAGCTGATATATATGTATGTATGTAGCAGTCAGATAGCCAAATAGTCAAAAGGCCCCCGATTAGTCCTCCAGTCAGATTAGCCCCCCAAATTAGGCAAATCAATCAAAATATTTTCACAGTTCTACATCACTAATTAGAGAAATGAAAATTAAAATAACTCAGAGGAGCTACCTCACAATCATCATATTGTCTTGCTAAAGGGACTGGGGAAACAAGTATACTAATGCACTTTTTTTCTTTTCTTTTTTTTCCTTTGCAACATTTATTTTATTTTTTTCCAGTTACATGTAAGGGTAGTTTTCAACATTCATTTTCATAAGATTTAGAGTTCCAAATTTTTTTCCCTCCCTCCCTTTCCTCCCCCCTCCACAAGACAGCAACCAGGTTATATATGTACAATCCACAAGTGCTCTTTTTATCAGTTCTTTCCATGGGGGTGGATAGTGAGCTTCATCATCAGTCCCTTGGGATTGTCTTAGATCATTGTATTGCTGAGAATAGTTAAGTCATTCACAATTTCTCATTGAACAATATTGTTGTCACTATGCACAATGTCCTCCCAGCTCTACTTACTTCACTATACATCAGTTCATGAGTCTTTCCAGATTTTTCTGGGATCATTCTGTTTGTCATTTCCTGTAGCACAAGACCATTCCCCTACAATCATATAGTACAGCTTCTTCAGTCATTCCTCAATTGATGGACATTCCCTTGATTCTCAATTCTTAGCCTCCACCAAGAGTTGCTATAAACATATATTTTTTTTTTTAGTGAGGCAATTGGGGTTAAGTGACTTGCCCAGGGTCACACAGCTAGTAAGTGTTAAGTGTCTGAGGCCGGATTTGAACTCAGGTACTCCTGACTCCAGGGCTGGTGCTTATCCACTGCGCCACCTAGCTGCCCCTTACTAATGCACTTTTTAAAAAAATTTTTTTTAATTTTTTAGTGAGGCAATTGGGGTTAAGTGACTTGCCCAAGGTCACACAGCTAGTAAGTGTTAAGTGTCTGAGGCCGGATTTGAACTCAGGTACTCCTGATTCCAGGGCCGGTGCTCTATCCACTGCGCCACCTAGCTGCCCCACTAATGCACTTTTGCTGGAGCTGTGAACTAGTCCAACCATTCTAGATTATTTTGAATTATGTCCAAAAAGCTATTAAACCATATATATACTTTGACCTAGGAATACTTGGTCTGTACTTCCAAAGAGATCAAAGAAAGAAGAAAAGAAGTCATATGTACAAAAATATTTATAGCAGTTTTTTTTGTGGTGGCAAAGAATTTGAAACTAGGAAGATGCCTATCGGGGCAGTGCTAAACAAGTTATGGCATATGAATGTGAATGCTATTGTGCTGTAAGAGAAGATAAAAGGAATGGTTCAGAAAAACCTGGGAAGATGTGTATATGAGCAGATGCAAAGTGAATTGAGTGAAACCAGGAGAACAACTTATACAGTAAATGGAATATTGCAAAGATAATCAACTTTGAAAGTCTTTGGTACCCTGATCAACACAATTGCACCACCACAATTGCAGAGGACTCGTGATGAAACATTTTATCCACTTCTATATAGACAACTGATGGACATAGAGTGCTGATCGAACCATATATTCTCTTTCTATTTTTGGATGTGGATAGTTTCGGAATTTGTTTTGTATGACCATACATATTTATAATAGGCTTTGCTTTTCTTGCCTTCTCAATGGGTGGGGGGGGGTGGTGGAAGAAAGGAGAGTATTTGGAACTGAAAATAAAATTGAAAAAAGAATGTGTGTATGAGATTAAATAAAGTTCATATAAATACAGGAAAAAAACAGGAGGTACACCAGGAACCCCGTGGCCTCATGGTAGCAGAAATAATAAATGAGTACTCAAATCTATTTTCAACCAGTGACCCAGGACACTAGTCCCCTAAGGGGTACCAGTGGGAAAATGTCAAATTTACATATAATTATTCCCCCTTCTCCCAGTAGCATTGGGGATTAATTGGCTGGTGGACCACCATCAAACCATTGTGGGGGACTTGGGGAAGGTTTATCTTCCATCCCAAGAACTGTTGAATAACGTTCTTAGTACAGCTATATACTACCTTTAGCAACGCGCTCCGGATGGGTACTATCACCAGTTTTTGTTATGATGGGTTCATTTCAACCTGAAGTGGCACCATCTTAGTCCTTTCCCAATACCACCAATGGCAAATGGCATTTCATTTTCTATGTTCAAAAGTTCTGGGCAATTCTTTTCTATTATTTCCCACATTAGGGTATTAAGGCTTTTTTTTTTTCTGTCATGTTCTTCTGGAAGACTTATGATCCTTAAGCTGCCTCTACATATTCTATTTTCTTTTTAAAAAAATTAATTTTAATTTTTTTTTTTGCGGGGCAATGAGGGTTAAGTGACTTGCCCAGGGTTACACAACTAGTAAGTGTCAAGTGTCTGTGGCCAGATTTGAACTCAGGTACTCCTGAATCCAGGGCTAGTGCTTTATCCACTGTGCCACCTAGCTGCCCCCTCCTATTTTCTTTTAATGTTGTTTTTTGTATATTTACATTCCCGATCTATTGTTCCTTCTTTTGTTTCTTTGGTGAATCTTTCCATTGCAGATGTGCAGGCCATAAATTCTACTCTCATAATTTTAATTTCTCTTTTTGAAACACTCAGGAACAGATTGTTATGGTTCCATGTTATCACATTCCCCAGGGTCTTCTATCTCATCAAGTGTTGGATCATTTTCTTTCATTTTGCAATATTTATTCATAGATGCCTGAACTCATTTGCTAGCCTGGAGGCCATATTTCCTTCTATTGATAATGTTTTCCCTGTTGATTTTTCTGCTTATGTTCAAGATGTTTGAATTTTCTTTAGATAATTGGTAATTTCAATCTTTTCCCCTTCTGATTTCCCCCTAATGTTCACTTTCTAATTCTGTCCCCTCTGGCTTTTTGGGAGCTGGATTTAAAAATGTCTCAGCCTCCTCCTATACTGGGCAATTCATGGTTCACTAGCCTACGTCCCTGGCCCCAAGTGATTTAAAATTTTTTTTTTAAACCATTTTTTAATTTTTTTGGGGCAATGAGGGTTAAGTGACTTGCGCAGGGTCACAGAGCTAGTAAATGTCAAGTATCTAAGGCCAGATTTGAACTCAGGGACTCCTGAATCCAGGGCCAGTGCTTTATCCACTGTACCACCTAGCTGTCCCCCTAAGTGATTTTAAGTGTTCAGAACTGGTCCTAGCTGGGAGCTGAGTTTTTTCCTAGGCTTAGTGGAATGCTGCATAACACCCTTGACAACCTGTGTACTATTGTGGTGTTTTCTCCCTCTCCCTCTATTCCTCAGTTCTCTGGGCCGGCACTGGAAGTTCAGAGAGCTGCTACAGTGAAGTTATAGGGTTGTCTATTCCAGCACTGGCATTTGAGAACTTTGACAAACTGGTGTTATGGGATTTTCCACCCTGACACTGACCATTCAAAGTTTTACAGTACTGGTGCTATCGGGTTGTGACCACCATCAGGGTTTTGATTCTGAAGAGCTTCTATGTGTCACACACTGTCACTGTTTCTGGAGTCTGGAGCCAGAGTTTCCACTGCACTAAAAAGTGGAAGGGGGAGGGGGACTGGAGTATGCGGTTGGTTTTTGTTGCAAACCTAGACCTATGTCTTATGTTCTTGGGTCTACTATTGCAGCCTTACTGCTGGTAGCCTGGGAGGTGGGAGAGGGGTGATAACTTAGCTCACTGTCAGTGACCATGTTAACTTTTTTTTTTTAACTTTATTTTGAATTCTGGATGTCCTAGACTATGGAGAGAGGTGAAATTGCTTTATTTTTGTTTTCGTTTTTGTTTTTTTTAGTGAGGCAATTGGGTTTAAGTGACTTGCCCAGGGTCACACAGCTAGTAAGTGTTAGTGTCTGAGGCCGGATTTGAACCCAGGTACTCCTGACTCCAGAGCCGGTGCTCTATCCACTGTGCCACCTAGCTGCCCCAAAGTTGCTTTATTTTTGGCATATAATTTCTGTTTTGGAGAAGTTGTAGGAATCAGAAAAATCCTCCATGTTATTGCATATTAACTCAGAATTCTACTAATGGTAAATGAGATGTAATATTGTGTTGTTCAGGATATACTTGACTCATAAGTGACAAGGCTATTGCCAATATACAGTGAATTAGAAGAGATCTGGGTCTATGGAGAAGATACGGAAGCTAGTAGACTGTACAAACTTTGGATTTGGTCAAGGCCTTTCACTAATGTTATCCCACCCACTTATAGCCTTGCAATCTGATGATACTGTGCCCAGGGCAAGGATTTTGAAGCAGTCTGTGGCTTGGTAAAGGTGGCTGAGCCAGAAGGAAGAATTGCAGGCTCCATATATAACCATGGAGGCATATCAGTTCTAGCCAGATATGAGACATGCAAACTTCTGTAATTAAAAAGATCCTCAGTTTGAGAAATCAGATGGAATTGGACAAAGTTTTAACCTTAGGTGCTGGCAGGGGGATGACCATAGGTGTCATAGGATTTCCAGATGTCATGGTGGATAAGCCTCATAGCAAGGCTAAAGGTATATAACTGTAAAAGTTATGAGGGGGGGGCAGCTGGGTGGCACAGTGGATGGAGCGCCAACCCTGGATTCAGGAGTACCTGAGTTCAGGTCCACCCTCAGACACTTAACACTTACTAGCTGTGTGACCCTGGGCAAGTCGCTTAACCCCCATTGCCCCGCAAAAACACCCCCCCCCAAAAAAAAAAAAAGTTATGAGGGATGGAGACCAACACTTTTCCAGTCCTAATGACATAATCCTTAAGGAAACTTAAGGCTAGGGTTAGTGGAAGGAGGATTGGATTTGAAGTCAGGAGATAAAGGTTTAATTTCTGCCTAAGACACTAGCTGTGTGATCATGTAGAAGTCACTTAAGCTCTCAGGGCCTCAACTTCCTCTTTTGTGAAATAGAGCTAATACTTGTTTTTATCTGTTTCACAATGCAATTGTGAGAAGGCTTTGTAATACTTAAAGGACTATAATAATGTCCAATAAAATTATTATTAAGTAGACCTATTGCCCTTTAGGCTGAGCAGTTGTCTATGGTTATATTATGAGTAGCTTAAAGATGAGCTCTTCTGCCATTCTATTCTATTCTATTTTCTCTTCTCTTCTGCTGTACTCTGTTTTATTGTTTCCCCTAATATCTTGTTTTGTTCTTACTATTTGGGGCTTGTTTCCTGATTTTTTTTGTGTGATCCAACTTTGCCTCAGGGTAACCAAAGGGAGGAATATAGGTGTGTTTATACACACATACACAACATACATATACACACATACATATTTCTGGACCAGGAGATCCCCATTAGCCAGAGATCAGGTATAGACTGGTGGCAGAGGCAAAAAGACAAAAAGTTCAACTTGAACATATGTGGGTCTATTACAGGGTAGAAAAACCTCAGGTAGGATGAATCTGATATTCACCTGCAAGGGCTAACTTTCTTGTGTGGGTTACTTCTTTATAAGGTCATTGACATTACAAAACAAAAGAAGAAATCTTCTTACTTAGGATTCTGGCCTTATATTGTACACCAGTGAACAGTGGAAAGATGAATAGTTCTTTGATCAAAGGACCTCTGAAGCTTACTATCCATATGATAGCCAGTTAACCTCTCTGTGCCAAAGTTCTCTCATCTGTAAAATGAAAGGGTCGGCTTCTGAGGTGTCTTCCAATTCTAAATATATGATCCTATGGGGGCCATCACTGGTTGTCTTCTTTATCTTTGTCTTGCCACTGGACTCCAACAACTCTGGAGGAAAGAGTGAGACTGAAGACTGCCTCTTTTTCTCATCTGTAACATTAGAGTGTTGGAATAGATGATTTCTAGGGTCTCTTCCAGATACAAAATTCCATGGTCTTATAATCAATCTGGCTATCTTTTTTTTTTTTTTTTGCACTCGGCAATGAGGGGTAAGTGACTTGCCTAGGTTCACGCAGCTAGTAAATGTCAAGTGTCTGAGGCTGGATTTGAACGAATCTGGCTGTCTTTGGAAAAACTCATCACAAACCAAGAGAACATTGTACACAGAGACAGCAATATTGTTTGATGAAGAACTATGAATGACTTGACTATTCTCAACAAGACAATGATCCCAGAAAATCCCAAAGGACTATTGATGAAACATACTATCCATCTCCAAAGAAAGAACTGGTATTGATGGGACAGACTGAAGCATGCTATTTTTCGTATCTTTTATTTTTTTCTTTTAATCAAGTTTTGTACAAAATGACAAATATGGCAATATTTTACATAAACAAAACTGATCACAAGAAGGTTGAATAGCAGATAATATTATTAGCCTCAGCAACTCATGAAGATCTAGCAAGATTTATATGAAATCAACATCAGTGGAAGGAATGCTTACACTTACAAGATCACAAACCTTTTTTTTTTTTAATGTATGAGGTATTTTATTTTTTCTGTTACATGTAAAGATAGTTCTCGACTTTTGTTTATACATGCTTTACAATTTCAGATTTTTCTCCCTCCCTCCCCTCCCTCCCCCCTCCCCTAGACAGCAGGTAATCTGATATAGGTTATATCTATATATCTCTATACATATAGATATAGATATATATATACACACACATATATATACACATAATAACATTAATCCTATTTCTGCATTAATCCTGTTACAAGAGAATCAGAGCAGTGATGCAAAACCTCAAAATAGAAAAAAAAAACAACAGCACCCAAAACAAAAGAAATAATATGGTTCAATCAGCATCTATACTCCACAGTTCTTTCTTTCTTTTTTTTTCTTGGATTTGGAGATCCTCTTCTATCATGAGTTCCCTGGAACTCTTCTGTACCATTGCATTGGTGAGAAGAATATAGTCCATCACAGTAGGTCAACACTCAATGTTGATGATACTGTGTACAATGTTCTTCTGGTTCTGCTCATCTCACTCATCATCAGCTCATGTAAGACCCTCCAGGTTTCTCTGAACTCTTCCTGCTCATCATTTCTTACAGCACAATAGTATTCCATTGTATTCATATACCACAACTTGTCCAGCCATTCCCCAATTGATGGGCACCCCCTCAACTTCCAATTCCTTGCTACCACATAAAGAGCAGCTATAAATATTTTTGTACATGTGGGTCCCTTTCCCCCTTCCATGATTTCTTTGGGCAAAAGACCTAAAAGTGGGATTGCTGGGTCAAAGGGTATGCACAGCTTTATTGCCCTTTGGGCATAATTCCAAATTGATCTCCAGAATGGTTGGATCAGCTCACAGCTCCACCAACAATGCATTAGTGTTCCAATTTTCCCACAGCCTCTCCAACATTTATTATCTTCCTTTTTTGTCATTTTAGCCAATCTGATAGGGATCACAAACCTTTTGAAGTATTTGAAGCCCTTCTCTATTTGAGCACTTCCAACCAAGCTTTCTTGAGTATTGTACCTTCTCTGAACAAGAAGTCCCTACATTCATTATTTTTCCTCATTTAGTAACATAGTCATATGACCCAAATTTTATGTCTTCAGCTCCAGCTCTAGAGGGTCAAGCTGGTGATGTCAGCAGAAGTTGGTGCTAGGGAAATGAGGCTTTTCATTTGCAAAGTGACTAACTGGGATGAGTGACCATGGAACAAAGTAAAGATACAGACACAGATCTCAAACCCTTGCCTAGGTCTTATTAGTTTGTAAGACCAAGTCAGCTGGCCAATGATTCTGAAGTCACTATTGATGTGCACCTTATTCAGGTAATTCTAGCTTTAGGGGATTCTTTCACAGAGACTGAAGCTACTATAACTATTTAAAAGCAGCAATGGGATCTTGGAGTGACATTTTAACTATCATTCTATAAGGAGTCTGTAAGGATACTGGGAATTTAACTGTTTTGCTGGAAAGACTGTTAACTGTAATGGCTGAAGAAAAGACAAAGAAAAAAGATTAAGAGAATTTTTTTTCCTCCTGAGACAACTAAATTTAACCCTAATCTTTCTTTCTTTTTTTTTTTTTGCGGGGCAATGAGGGTTAAGTGACTTGCCCAGGGTCACACAGCTAGTAAGTGTCAAGTGTCTGAGATCGGATTTGAACTCAGGTCCTTCTGAATCTAGGGCCACTGCTTTATCCACTGCGCCATCTAGCTGCCCAACCCTTATCTTTCAAAGAAACATGAAGGAAATTCTTGAAAAGACTTTATCTTTTTTAAAAATAATAAACATTTTTACATATAGTTTTGAGTTCCAAATTTTATTCTTCCTTCCCTCTTTCCCCTCCACTCTTCCTGAGGCAGTAAGCAATCAGATGTGGATTATACATATACAATTATGTAAAAGATTACCATATTAATCATTTTGTCTAAGAAAACTTGAAAAAAAGAAAAAATTGAAAGAAAGTGAAAATAGCATGTTTTTTATTAGAAAAAATAAGATCATTATGTTGTTTCCTCTTAGTTTTGGTATTTAAGTTTATCTTTTCTTATTTTATTTTTAATATCTCCCAGGCTTACTTTGTTGTTGTTCAATTGTTTCAGTCATGTCTGACTCTTCAGGACCCCATTTGGGGTTTTCTTGTCAAAGATACTGGAGTGGTTTGCCATTTCCTTCTCCAACTTATTTTACAGATAAGGAAATTTAGGCGAACAGAGTTGTGACTAGCTCAGGGTTAGTAGTAGGCTTCCACCAGTCGAGGACGACCATAGATCAGCACCTTGAAGAGCCACAGGCCACAGTGTGGCTGTGCAGTCTGATACGGGAGCCGCAGATCCTGCCGCCACAAGGACATCGGAAAACTGCACTCTCTGTTGCCCGTTGGTTCCTGTGTCTCATTCGTTTTTCTTCCTCCAGAGCTTGGAGGCCCATCTCAGCTGCACGCAAGCTGCTCCTGAGTACTGAACTCCATCAGGCGCAGTCCTTGGCCATCTCCTCCCAGCTGCCGATGTCTATTCCCAGAGCCTCAAGTCTCGCTTGCATATATCTCTATAGCGAAGCTGGGGGTGTCCAGCAGGTCTTTGGCCTGAGGCTAACTTGACATAGAGTAGGTCTTTAGGAATGCACCCGTCTTGCATGTGGTGCACATAACTGAGCCATCGCAGCCGTCTTTGTTTCAGTAGCATGTAGATGCTCGGAAGTTGGGCGCATTGGAGCACTTCTATGTTGGTGATCCTATCTGACCAAGATATGCCAAGGATGCGCCGAAGGCAGCGCATGTGGAAGCTGTTAAGCTTCTTCTCTTGTCTAGCATACGTAGTAGTCCGTGTTTTGCTGTCATACAGTAAGGTACTCAGGACACATGCTCTATAGACAGCAAATTTGGTTCGTCTTGTCAGTTTACTGTTTGCCCAGACACACTTGGCAAGCTTAGCCATGGTTGAAGTAGCTTTCCCAATCCTCTGATTGATCTCAGAATCAAGTGACAAATTGTCACTGACAATAGAGCCAAGATATGAGAATTGGCTTACGACATCCAACTGGTAGCTACCGATGTGTATCAATGGAGGTGACATAGCGCTCTGACACATGACTTTTGTCTTTTTAAGATTTATGGTTAGGCCAAAGTCTGTGCAAGCTTGGGAGAAGCGATCCATCAAGGTCTGCAATTCATGCTCTGAGAGACAGGCAAGTGCAGCATCATCAGCGAAAAGCAGGTCTCTAAGGGTGCTACCTCTCACTCTGATTTTGGATCTCAGACATGAAACGTTGAACAGGCCTCTGTCAAACCGGGAATGCAGATAGATGCCATCAGTTGACGAACCAAAAGCATGATGCAACAGCATGGAGAAGAAAATTCCAAACAGCATGGGAGCAAGCACGCATCCTTGCTTGACTCCGCTGTTTATGCTGAATGCTTCAGAGGTGTTGCCTTCAAACTGTACAACACCCTGTATGTTGCAATGAAAGGAGCGAATGAGGCTATGGAGTTTAGGAGGGCAACCAATTCTTGAGAGAATTTCGAAAAGACCTTCTCTGTTAACCATATCAAATGCTTTGGTCAGGTCTATGAAGGCAATGAAGAGGGGTTTTCTTTGTTCTCTGCACTTTTCTTGCAGTTGGCGAAGCGAAAAAATCATATCTCAGGGTTACATAGCTAATAAGTGTATGAGGCCAGATTTGAACTCAGGAAGATGAGTCTTCCTGCCTCCGGGGCTGGCATGCTATCCACTGTGCCACCTAGTTTCCCCCTTCCCCTTCCTGAATTCTTACTTTAGGTTTGTTTATTTATTAGCATTCTAATTTAAAAAATGCATAATCAGTTCATTAATCCTCTTTTTCTATATTGTTTTTGCATGTTCATAGGAATCTAATTTTCTGTTATCCTAGAAATCCTAGAAATTTTGGTATGTTCAATGTTATATTCTTTTACATGATTTTTCCATGATTTGTTCTTTGAATTCTTCATAATTTAGGATTTCATCATTGTCTCCACTTGAGTCCATGTCTTTTGTTTGCACTCCCTAAGCTGATTACTATTTTTATTGCATTATGATCTGTGGAGGATTTTTATAATTCTGTACTTTTACATTTGTTTCCAATGTCTCTGTGCCCTCATAATATATTGTTGACGTTTGTAAAAGTTCCATGTGATGTGGAGAAATACATGTTTTCTTTTGCCATCCCATTTAGAAGATGGCATAAATCTTTTAGCTCTAATTTCTCCAGCAATTTGTTCAATTCTATATTTTTTCCTTTTGTTTCTGTTAGACTTGTCCAAAGCTGAGATGGACATTGAAGACTTCTGCTACTATTGTATTGCTGTTTATGTCATCTTGTGTTTCAATTAATTTTTCCTTTATGAATTTAGATGCTTGGGCATTTGGAATGTATAAGTTTAATATTAATATTCCTTTGATGACTATGGTTTCTTTAAGCATAATGTAGTTTCCTTGTTTATCTTTTTTATCTTGTGATTTTTTTTTTTTTTTTTTTTGCAGGGCAATGAGGGTTAAGTGACTTGCCCAGGGTCACACAGCTAGTAAGTGTTAAGTGTCTGAGGCCGGATTTGAACTCAGGTACTCCTGACTCCAGGGCCGGTGCTCTATCCACTGCGCCACCTAGCTGCCCCTATCTTGTGATTTTTAAAATTTTGCTTTGTCTGGGAGCATGGCTCCAACTTCAGCTTTTTTGAATTCACCTGATACACAGTAAATTTTGTTCCAGCCAAATATTTTCATCCTTCTTTTAAAAAATATGTTTCTGGGGCAGCTAGATGGCGCAGTGGTAAAGCACTGGCCCTGGATTCAGGAGTACCTGAGTTCAAATCTGGCCTCAGACACTTGACACTTACTAGCTGTGTGACCCTGGGCAGGTCACTTAACCCCCATAGCCCCGCAAAACAAAACAAAAAACAAAATCCAAAAATATGTTTCTTTGGGGCAGCAAAGTGGCACAGTGGATAAAGCACCGGCCCTGGATTCAGGAGGACCTGAGTTCAAATCTGGCCTCAGACACTTGACACTTACTAGCTGTGTGACCCTGGGCAAGTTACTTAACCCTCATTGCCCTGCAAAAATTAAAAAAAAAAAAGTATTTCTTGTAAGCAACGGATTTTGGGATATTTTCTTATCTAATCTATTGCTCTTTTTTATTTTGTTGGATTATTTAACCCATTCAAATGTAAAGTTATGAGAGTTAGATTTATATTTTCTTCCTTATCCTCTAATTTTTTTTTTTTCTGAATTGGAATTTTTTCCTTATTCTCGTGTAAAGATAGTTCTTTTTTTTCTTCTATTACTTTAGTTTAATCTACTTTAAGGGAACCTTACATACACTCTCTTCCTCTCACCCTCAATCATGTAAAGAATTAATTGTTATTTGAGGTTTTAAAGACCCCATCTTTTGGCTAGAATTTAAAAAAAAACATCTCACTGGCCTGGGCTCTGCAAACCGCATGGTGCTCCAGCCACTGGTTGTAGCCATCGCCATGGTGCTGGCATCTCACATCACCACCACTCGCAGACGCCTACATGGGCCTGGCAAAATTATAATGATTAGAAGCCTAGTGGGGCAGCTAGATGGCACAGTGGATAGAGCACTGGCCCTGGAGTCAGGAGTACCTGAATTCAAATCTGGCCTCAGACACTTAATACTTACTAGCTGTGTGACCCTGGGCAAGTCACTTAACCCCAATTGCCTCACTAAAAAAAAAAAAAAAAAGAAGAAGCCTAGTGAGAGCAGTCATGTGACTGTCAGAGCAGCCAGCCAATTGGCTGGGGGCTGTGTGTAGTCAACCTGGGGTCTGCTGGGAAAAAGGTGGGGTTTTCCACCATTTTAGCGTGAAGCTGGAAGGCGACAGAATGCTGCTGTGTGTTCTCAGCTGATTCCTGGGTGGTGGTGTTGTTCAGATTGTATAATTTCCCTTTCCCCATTTTATTTCCTTTCTCTTGATCCTACTGATCCTATTTGTGTTTTTTTAAGTTCATTCTTGTTAAATAAATCCTCTGTTTTGAGGGAGGCTGCCGGTCTCCTTCCTTGTCCCAATATTGTGGCGAGTTACTTAGCTAACACTCCCCAATTAAAAATTGCTCCCCACGATCCACCTCCCTTCTGTTTGTTATCCTAATTCTCTTTTTATCCCTATCCTATTCCCTAGTTTTGGAGTTTTGCTTAACTTCTTAGTTCCTTTTTCTTCCTTTCTTTTATCTAGTTATCTAGTTTTTCCCCTCTTTTTTTTCCTTTTTAGTTAAGAAAACAAGTAAAATCTTCCTACTACTCACCTTCAACTTGTTTTGTTTTAAAATTTTAATTGTCTGTGTATTTTTCTTTTTTCTTTCTTTCTTTCTTTTTTGTGGGGCAATGAGAGTTAAGTGACTTGCCCAGGCTCACACAGCTAGTGTCAAGTGTCTGAGGCTGAATTTGAACTCAGGTCCTCCTGAATCCAAGGCCAGTGCTTTATCCACTGTGCCACCTAGCTGCCCCTGTGTCTTTTTCTTAAAAAGATTTCTTTCCCTGATTCTCTTCATTATTTTTCTTTCCTTTCTGACTATTTTAGACTTTAATTCTTTGATTCCTGGGTTTTTAGGACTCCCCAGAGGCTGCTGAGAGAGCCAGGCCTGACCTTTCTTAAGGTCAGCCCAGAGCCAAGAAGCTACCTCATTCAAAACCATGCCTACCAGAAAGCCTTGTTCCAGCCAGAGGATCTGTTCTCTGACCTCAGCATGACTGCACATCCAGTGAACTAATAAATTTGAGTGATGCTAGCTAATTAGCTTTGAACAATGTTTATGGGTGGGCTCTGCTCCTACCCTCAGCAAGCTTGCAGAGAGACTTGCTCTTTGGCAGGGGAACTGGGAGAGAGCAGACACAGGCCGCTAGGGTTCCCATTTTCTGTCTTCTCTCTCTCCTGTTTCCTAGCTAGGCTTTCCCATCTTTCAGAGCCATGTGTGCTCTCTTTACTAATATTTAATATACTTTAATAAATATTTAATGCCCCCAAACTGGTACAGTAGCCTCTAATTTCTAAGTAACAAATATATAATAAAGCCCAGCTAATTTTCCCTACACTTGGGACAGTAATAGGGCTACCACATTTAATTTTACTCGTTACAATAGGGTTTCCCAAAAGTCTTAGTGCAGTTTAAAGCTTTTATAACTTCAAAAGTATAAATTGTACACACTTATAAGAAACATTTGAATGGTTAATTATTTAAAATTTTTAAATATTCATATACTTCTTTTGGAAAAATTCATCATAACCACTTATTATGCTATCCATCACTCTAGCCAATTTTTTTTGTTTTGTTTTGTTTTATGTTTTTTACAGGGCAATGAGGGTTAAGTGACTTGCCCAGGGTCACACAACTAGTAAGTGTCAAGTGTCTGAGGCCGAATTTGAACTCAGGTACTCCTGAATCCAGGGCCGGTACTTTACCACTGCGCCATCTAGCTGCCCCGTCTAGCCAATTTTTGAGGTTGTGTGTGTGTGTGTGTGTGTGTGTGTGTGAGAGGCAATTGGGGTTAAGTGACTTGCTCAGGGTCACACAGCTAGTAAGTGTTAAGTGTCTGAGGCTGGATTCCGTCTAGCCAATTTTTTAACTTTCCTTTTTTTTTCTTTTTTTTTTTTTTGTGAGGCAATTGGGGTTAAGTGACTTGCCAAGGGTCACACAACTAGTAAGTTTCAAATGTCTGAGGCCGAATTTGAACTCGGGTCCTCCTGAATCCAGGGCTGGTGCTCTATCCACTGTGCTACTTAGCTGCCCAGTTTTTGAACTTTATAAAGACTTTCATCAGCTGCTCCACTGATCTAAGAAAAGTGTCATGCAGATACTGTTGCATATGCATTGCATAATGACAGATGCCCCCATTTCATTAAAATTTAAAGTTTACTATTCAGAGTTCAGAAAGCTAAATAAGATTTTAAATGTAAATAACTAAATTTTCAAATAATGTTTTTCTAAGTTTGTAGGATTTATATTTCTGAAGTTATTAAAGCTCAAAATGGCACTAAGTCTTTTGGGACATTCAATACTTTTTTTATTCCTGCTTTGATCTGCAATGCTCATTAAATTAAGGCTTCCGAAGTAACAATTTTGAATTCACTTTTCTAAAAAGTTTCTATGTTATTGCATTACAGATCTTACTTCCCCATCCCCATTTTTTTCTGTTGTGATATGTGTTCTCTGTGAACCCTATCATCATCAGAAATAGTAGAAGGAATATAATTAGAAGTACTGGGGGGCATCTAGCTTGCGCAGTGGATAGAGCACCGGCCCTGGAGTCAGGAGGACCTGAGTTCAGATGCAGCCTCAGACACTTAACACTTACTAGCTGTGTGACCCTAGGCAAGTCACTTAACCCCAATTGCCTCACCAATAAAAAAAAAAGTACTGGGATTGGTTCTGTTATGTCTTTTTTTTTTCTTTTTTGCTGGGCAGTGAGGGTTAAGTGACTTGCCCTGGGTCACACAGCTAGTGTCAAGTGTCTGAGACTGGATCTGAACCCAGGTCCTCCTGAATCCAGGGCCGGTGCTCTATCCACTGGGCTCCCAGCTGCCCCAGTTGCCAGTCATTTTCAACACAGTCTCTATTATGAGGACCGTGGGATCAATCAGTAATTATTATAAAAAGCATGTTGATGTAGGAGGCAAAAAAAGGGGTTAACAGAAAAACCTAAGACCCAAGCTCTAATTCAGATATGAGCTCTAAAAGGGATTCAGACCCCAGTTAATGGACAACTTCTTCATTAATATAAGTCAGGGCTTAGCTTCTTGCGTACCCATAGTAATCAGTACCCATAATGGGAATAGAGGGAGAGAGGTCATGAAGACCTTAGTGTATAACAATGAAAAAATGACAGGCTATAGAAATTTAGACTAGAAATAAATGATAAATGAAGATGTTTTGAAACTAAGCATGGGAACCATAAAGAGACATGTGTAAAAAAGGCCAAATTTGTCCCCAGATTCACCTTATGACGTGTAAATCCCCAAAACACACCTCCACTGAAAAGGTACTCACCTTGGGGGTTGGCTTAGGACCCCAGGAACTCTAAATTAGGATAAGCCCTTCCCTGAAATACCCCTAGGTGGAGAGTATTATAATGAGAAGGACAGGCCCTCCCTTGTACCTCCCCAAGGTGGAGATTATTATAATGAGACTGAAAATCAATTTAACTATACTATAAATATAACTATCTTTTACTAATTGAGGGATACCTTTCCACTTTTCTGGTTCTCTCCCTGTGATCATTCACAGTATTGCAATAAAACTTGGGAAACTGAGTCACTGAGTTTTGTAATTCTTTTGGTACAACTCAAGATCAATTTGACCCAAATTCCATCTCACATCAATGTCACATAGAAAGAGAGCAATGGGCAAATCCATGCCCATTGTAAAATTGAAAATCGATTTAAATTCTATTATTAAGACATTTCAAGCTGTTGTAGGTTTTAATATTCTCCCATGCTATGTAAGTCCAAACTCTTTGCCTTTGTAACTTACCCTTTGCATACATTCTGGAGAAACTTGCCTAAAGGTCAAGGTTTGGTCTAGTAATCACCTTCATCCTTTAATCTGGTAACTTTTAGTTTGAGTCTCAATTCCATTATTTTAATTTTTTTTTTTTTTTGGTAAGGCAATTGGGGTTAAGTGACTTTCCCAGGGTCATACAGCTAGTAAGTTAAGTGTCTGAAGTTAAGTAAGTTAAGTGTCTGAATTGGGATTTGAACTCGGGTCCTCCGGAATCCAGGGCCCGTGTTCCATCTACTGTGCCACCTACCTGCCCCTCAATTCCATTATTTTAATTTGTATCTCCACCCTGGTATTGCCCAGCTTTATAACCTCATCTATCACTGACCTAATTTAAATTCAAATTGATTCAATCAAAGCCATTGCAGACTATACCCATGTCTGAAGACTAATCCTGTCTCCTAAGGATTAATACTATTTCCAATGAGGGTTTTATTGGGAAGGAGCTAAAGTAACTCTTTTTTTTTTTTTTAAGTGAGGCAATTGGGGTTAAGTGACTTGCCCAGGGTCACACAGCCAGTAAGTGTTAAGTGTCTGAGGCCGGATTTGAACCCAGGTACTCCTGACTCCAGGGCCGGTGTTCTATCCACTGCGCCACCTAGCTGCCCCTAAGACTTTTTTTTTTTTTTTTTGGTGAGACAATGGGGGTTAGGTGACTTGCCTAGGGTCACACAGCTAGTAAGCGTTAAGTGTCTGAGGCTGGATTTGAACTCAGCTACTTCTGAATCCAGGGCCAGTGCTCTATCCACTGCACCACCTAGCTGCCTCGCTAAAGTAACTCTTAACCCACTTCCTCATTAAAAAGTCTACTAATCAGGACTTTCTTAGCTTTGCAAGGGGAGACTGAAAAGATGTACTGTCAGACTAATCAGAAGAAAGATACCTTTCCTCTCCCCTCTCCCCTCTCCTCCCACAGCCCTCAGAGTCTTTGGTCATTGAGAAAGGCCAATTTATTGGTTACTGCTAGTCTAACTAATAAATTGATCATATTCAGAACATTATTTCTCAGTTTACTTTAATTTTTTTGCGGGGGTGGCAGGACAATGAGAGTTAAGTGACTTGCCAGGGTCACACAGCTAGTAAGTGTCAAGTGAGTGAGGCTGGATTTAAACTCATGTCCTCCTGAATCCAGGGCCAGTGCTTTATCCACTGCGCCACCTAGCAGCCCCTTACCTTAATTTTCAATTGTAACACCATGGAGCCAATGTGCATGACTATCTTGTGATCACCCCTGCTATATATTTAGTTAGGGCTTGACAAATTTGCTTTGGATCCCAGTTCCGAAATTTAGCAGCTAGATTACAAATGTGACAGCATTTACATTTTGTGGGGTATGTGACAGCATTTGACACAAGGGTGATATTTTAAATATACATGACACAAAATTTAATTGCTCAGCATATGGGAACAACTCAGAAATTTGAAGCATGAAAAGATGAAGAGCAATATTTCTTTTTCTTTTTCTTTCTTTCTTTTTTGGTGAGGCAATTGGGGTTAAGTGACTTGCCCAGGGTCCCACAGTTAGTAATTGTTAAGTGTCTGAGGCCAGATTTGAACTCAGGTACTCCTGAATCCAGGGCCGGTGCTCTATCCACTGTGCTACCTAGCTGCCCTGAAGAGCAATATTTCACCGAGGAAAGGGTCTTCACAAGATGGTTAAGATTGAGGTCTCATCATAGAAAAAGTGAGTGACCACATGTGAGGGTCTCACAGAAATTTTATATGAGGATATAACTTGTGTGCTTGAAGGAATTGAAGAATGTGGTAGGATTGAACGACCAAAGAGACATGCACAGAGTAGGACATGGTGACATGACAGAGCAGTGGATTCTGAATTTCTATAGTCATTATGATTGCTATGACTGGCCGTGACAGCTATTAGGTAGCACTCTATTGTTGCAAAGGCAGCATAAAGTAACAATTAGGGCATATGTCCTAGGTAGGAAATCACCTATTTCTCAACTAAGAAGTTCACCAGGGTCTGGGGATAACAAATGAAGAGTACCAGAGATCCAAGAAGGAGAGGTTCTTCATGAAGAAATACATGGAAGTTTGCATATTTATGCTCCCATGGACCAAGAAGAGCATGGTCATACTCCCCACCAGAGTGATAATGTTCATGACCAAAATGTAGCTTCTGTAGACATGGGTCATTGGTGAGGCCCAGCAGTTCAAATTCTGTTTTTCTGCTGAAGTTTACCCCATCCAATTTCTTTCAGGGCCTTTGGTGCCTGGAAACTTACTGGGTTCAGAAAGGAAAAGGGAAACTTTGACTGGGTCAAAAACTCTGCCTGAGGAGATCACACTTCACATCAGTCTGAGTCCCGTCAGCAGACTTTGGCTTTGCCAATGGAACCAGTCATGAGAAAGTCTTTTCTCATTTGGTCGGTTACTTAACCAGGATTTATTGAATAGCTACCATGTATAAAGTACTTGCTTGGTTATTGAGGGAAGACACAAAATAAAAATTAAAAACCCCCAGTTTCTATTGTGAAATCTTACAGCATTAAGGTCTCTATTGTGTTTTTTTTTAAGATAAAGTTTAATATAATGATATCCTTGGTTTAGTATCCTTGTTTTCCCTTGAATAATATATCAAATTAAGATAATGAGTGTTCTTAATTCCCTAAGGGTCAGTAGAGGGAATTGTTTTAATGCCCTGAGAAAACAGATCTTCCACAGGGATGTAGCCACATTACTTTTGTCCCTTTTGGGACATTATTTTAAAACCCTAGATGAAAACTATATGCTCCCCCCCTTTTGTTGATGCAGAATTTCTTTATATTTTGTTTCACAATTACTATAAAATGTGAGTTCAATATTGCTTGAGTCAGAGGGTTCTCTGCTTAGCAAAGGGATTTGGGTTGGCTGGAATCTCTCTTCCAAATAAATTGCTTTTTTGTTGTTCAGTTGGTTCAGTCATGTCCAACTCTTTGTGACCCCATTTGGGGTTTTCTTGGCAAAAATACTAAAGTAGTTTGCCATTTCCTTCTCCAGCTCATTTTGCAGATGAAAAACTGAGGCAAACATGGTGAAGTGACTTGCCCAGATTTGAACTCCCACAGAGAAGTCTTCCTGACTCCAGACTCTTTCCACTGCGCCACCTGGCTGTCCTTACATAAATAAATATACCAATATGCCTATGAAATATTTTACCTAGAATATAGTATGATAATTTTTTTTCCTCCCACCCTGTCCTTATGGTCTAGGAGGGGAAGGTAATCAATCCATCATTTTTTTTTTTTTTTGTGGGGCAATGAGGGTTAAGTGACTTGCCCAGGATCACACAGCTAGTAAGTGTCATGTGTCTAATGCCAGATTTTAACTCAGTTCCTCCTGAATCCAGGGCTAGTGCTTTATCCACTGCACCACCTAGCTGCCCCCATCTATCATATTTTTTTTTCTGACAACTGAAACAAAAGGCCACACAGGCCTTTTACTTATTTATTGATTTGCAACAAACATTTTATTTTTTCCAGTTACATGTAAGGGTAGTTTTCAACATTCATTTTCATAAGATTTAGAGTTCCAAATTTTTCTCCCTTCCCTCCCTTTCCTCCCCTGTAGCAATTGGAGTGATGCCGCCTGCTGGAGAGTTACTGTAGGAAAGCTCCGCCATGAGGAGAAGGCATCTGAGGGTAAGCCATGCGGCTAGGGAGGTCAGTTCCTTGGCGTTAGGAAGTGACATTTGCTCATCGGTACTGTCTATCAAAGCTACCAGCCAATTAACTTGGAGCTGTGTATGCGTGTGGATGGATGTTCCCAGTTTCACAGAAGGCTTGTGGGATGAAGAAGGGCTGAAGCTTGCTCTCTCACTCTCTTTTGCAAGGACCTCAGGGTGGAGAGGAGCTGGAGATGCTGGCTCCCTGAGATAGGCAGCTGAATCTAGGCTCCTTTCTCTCTCTCTTCACCAAGTTCTTATTCTCCTTAATAAATTCTTTTTTTTTTTTTTTTGGCAGGGCAATGGGGGTTAAGTGACTTGCCCAGGGTAACACAGCTTAGTAAGTGTCAAGTATCTGAAGCCGAATTTGAACTCAGGTACTCCTGAATCCAGGGCCGGTGCTTTGTCCATTGTGCCACTTAGCTGCCTGCCTTAATAAATTCTTAAAAGTCTAAACTCTTGCTAAAGCTTATAATTTATTGGCAACCACTCATTAGATATTTTAGACAGTATAGCTAGATAGCAACTTTACACCCCCCTCCACAAGACATGAACCAGGTTATATATATGTACAATCCACAAATGCTCTTTTTATCAGTTTTTCTATGGGGGTGGATAGTATGCTTTGTCCCTTGGGATTGTCTTGGATCATTGTATTGCTGAGAGTAGTTAAGTCATTCACAATTGCTCATTGAACAATACTGCTGTCACTATGCACAATGTCCTCCCAGTTCTGCTCACTTTGATGGGGGATGGAATTTGGGGCCAAATTGATTGTGAGTGGTCCCAAAAGAATTACAAGACTCAGTGACTCAGTTTCCCAAGTTTTATTGCAATACTGCCAGTGACCACAGGGAGAGAACCAGAAAAGTGGAAAAGTATCTTTCAAATAAAGAACGGAAAGACAGTTATATTTATTATCAGTCTCATTATAATAATCTCCACCTTAGGGAGGTACAGGGGAGGGCCTGTCCTCATTATAATATTCTCCACTTTGGGGAAGTACAGGGGAGGTCTTATCCTAATTTGGAGTTCCTGGGGTCCTAGGCAACCCCAAGGCAGGTACCTTTTCCAGTGGAGGTGTGTTTTTGGGGTTTACAAGTCATAAGGTGAATCTGGGGACAAATTTGGCCTTTTCTGCACATGTCTCTTTCTGGTTCCCATGGCCAATTTCAAACTATCTCCATTTTTCATTAGAATTTCTATACGCTTGTCATTTCCTTTATTGTTATATGACTTGACCCTTTATGGTCTTGTTTTGGGTACTGATCACTGTGGGTATGATAACCTAGCATAAGTTATCCATTAACTGGGGTCTAACTCCCTTTTGGAGCTAATATCTGAATTAGAGCTTTGATCTTAGGTTTTTCTATTAACCTCTTTTTGCCTCCTACATCAACTTCACTATACATCATCATTTCATGAGTCTTTCCAGGTTTTTCTGGGATCATCCTGTTTGTCATTTCCTATAGCACAATACCATTCTACCATAATCAAACACCTCAGCTTCTTCAGTCATTCCTCAGTTGATGGACATTTACTTGATTCCCAATTCTTAGCCACCACAAAGAGTTGCTATAAATATTTTTTGTACAATTTCCCCTCTTTTCTCTTTCTCATAATTACTATTGTTAACTGTTTCCCTCCATCCTATTCCCTTCCCCATGATATTGACTCTATTATCTTCTTTCACCCTATCCCTCTTCAAAAGGGATTTGCTTCTGTTTGTCCCCTCCCCCACTCTGCCCTTCCTTCTTTTGCGTTTCTCTCTTTATCCTCTTTCCCTCCTATTTTCCTCCACTGTTAGAAAGATTACTCTACCCAATTGAGTGTATATGTTATTCTCTCCTTGAGCCAATTCTGATGAGATTGAGGTCTTTGAGCCAATTCTGATGAGTGTTAGGCTCATTTGCTGCCCAGATTAAATAGATTACTCCACCCAGTTGTGTGTGTGTGTGTGTGTTAATCCCTCCTTGAAGCAACTCTGATGAGTTTAAGGTCTTTGAGTCTATTCTGATGAGTGTATAATTCATTTACTGCTCTTCTCCTCCCCCATCTCTTCCCCTACTCCATAAGCCCTTTCTTGTTTCTTTCATGTAGGATTTCACCCCATGCTACCTCTGCCCTTCCCCCTCCCCCAGGGCATTCCCCTCACCCCTCAATTTAACCCTAAAGATGTCATCATGGGGCAGCTAGGTGACACAGTGGACAAAGCATCCACCCTGGACCCAGAGGGATCCCAGCCAAAACCTGGTCTCAAACACACCTACTGCACAACCCCAGGTGTGTCCCCCAAATGCATTTCTTTATGGTTCTCTAGAGTCTTGTATTTGGAAGTCAAATTTGCCATTCAGTTCAGGTCTTTTCTTTTTTTTCCCTTTTTAAAAAAATTATAAAAGTATTTTATTATTTTCCAGTTACATGTAGAGTAGTTTTCAATATTTGTTTTTATAAGATTTCTAATTTCAAAATTTTCTCCCTTCCTCCCCTCCCTCCCCACCCTCCCCAAGACAGCAGGTAATATGATATAGGTTATATATGTACAATAACATTAAACATATTTCTGCATTAGTCATGTTATAAGAGAAGAATCAGAACAAAACCACCAAAAACAAAAGAAATAGTATGGTTCATTTGGCATCCATATTCCACCGTTCTTTTTTTCTCTGGATTTGGAGAGCCTTTTCCATCATGAGTCCTTTGGAATTTTCTTGTACTGTTGTGTTGGTGAGAAGAATAAAGTCTATCACAGTTGATCAACATATAATGTTGATGATACTCTGTACAATGTTCTTCTGGTTCTGCTCATCTTGCTCATCATCAGTTCATGCTAGTCTTTCCAGGTTTCTCTGAACTCCTCCTGCTCATTGTTTCTTACAGAACAATAGAATTCCATTACATTCATATACCACAACTTGTTCAGCCATTCCCCAATTGATGGAAAGCCCCTCAATTTCCAATTCCTTGCCACCACAAAAAGAGCAGCTATAAATATTTTTGTACATGTGGGTCCTTTTCCCTTTTTTATGATCTCTTTGGGAAAAAGACCCAAAAGTGGTATTGCTGGGTCAAAGGGCAGTTCAAATCTATTCATCATGAATACCTGAAAGTCCTCTTTTTCATTGAAGTCCCATTTTTTTCCTCTGAAAGATTAAAATCAGTTTTGCTGGGTAGGTGATTCTTGGTTGTAATCCCAATTCCTTTGCCCACTGGAATATCATATTCCATGCCATCCAGTCCTTTATTGTAGAAGCTGCTAGATCTTGTGTCTAAGCTCTTTCCTTGTTCATGGTTTTCAGGTAGACCAATAATTTTCAAATTATCTCTCCTGGACCTATTTTCCAGGTCAGCAGTTTTTCCCAGAAGATATTTCACATTGCCCTCTATTTTTTTATTCATTTGGATTTGCTTTATTGTGTCTTGTTTTCTCATAAATTCACTGGCTTCCATTTGTTCAATCCTCATTCTTAGGCAATTATTTTCATCAGAGAGCTTTTGTACCTCCTTTTCCATTTGGCCAATTTGACTTTTCAAGCTGTTGACTTTTTTCTCATGTCTTTCCTGCATCATCCTCATTTCTCTTTCCATTTTTTCCTCTACCTCTCTAATTTTATCTTCAAAGTCCTTTTTGAGCGCCTCTATGGCCTGAGACCAATTCATATTTTTCTTGGAAGCTTTAGATATAGGGGCCCTGATGTTGACATCTTCCTCTTCGGGTGCCCCTTCATCTTCCTTGTCACTGAAGAAACTTTCTATGGTCCTCACCTTTCTCTGTCAGTTCATCTTGCCTTTCTTTTACTTGACTTTTAGCTCCTTAAAGTGGGGCACTGTTTCTAGGCTGAAGTATAAGCCTCAGAAGTCCCTGGTGGTATGATTTAAGGAAGATCAGGTTTTTTACTCACCTGGCCTGTTCCCTGGTCCATGGATGACCCCAGATCAACTTGCTAATAAACCAGCTTTGTGTGTTGTGGTTGTCAGCTCCAAAGAGCCTGTGCCCCTTCCCTACCTGGGACACTGCTACTCAAGCCTACCTCCTGGTTTCCAGCAGAGGTGAAAAACCCAAGTTCTGCCTCAGCACCAGCATAGACCCCTGCAATCTCCCCCCTGCCAAGGGCTCAGCCCTCTCAACAGACTGTGAGCTTAGTTCCAGATGACTCTGGCACTGCAGCTGATTCAGACGCTCTGGGGTCTCTCTTTCTCTGGTGAGGCCTTCCTGGGACTGTATCTGTGTTAGGGTGACTGTGGTGTTGGGCTCCACTCCTGTCTCAGCACAGCAGCTCCCTCCTTCTGACCTTCCAAACTGTCCTTGGTTGGAAGATGATTTCAGCACATTCTTCTGTGGGTTTTGCTCCATCATATTTTTAAAAATGTATTTTATGTCCTGGATAGTGAGAGATGGATGACAACTCTTCAAAGAATTCTTGGATCTGCCAAAAGATCTCTTCCCATTCTAAGCATTTTGAGTCAAGAAACTAGCATGGTGGCCTTAGGCAAGTCACATAACATGTACAGACTTCAGTTATGGCTTTGTATGCTTGGATAGCCATAATTTCTGTATGGAACATAGGAGGGACATAAACGGGGGGAGTGTTATCAGAGGGAAACCCGTTAGGGAGGGGAAGGCAATTAGCATCTCCCACTAAGAAGATGATTACTCTAGTGCCAACATCAGATATCTTGGTAAGAACAGGGGCTGCTATGGGGTTGTTGTTCAGTAGTTTTCAGTCATGTCCAGCTCTTTAGGACACCATTTGAGGTTTTCTTGGCAGAGGCAATGGAGTGATTGCCATTTCTTTCTTTTGCTATGTGGATTGTTGCCTATTCTCCCCATTCTCCACTAGAGAGAGCTCTAGCAGCATAAAGGAAGTGAGGGCATGGGGCAAAAGGAGGGCCTGATGGAAATGGAGAGAGCTCTAGCACAGAAAGATAATCTTGAGAAGTAATAAAGGCTTATTTAGCTTACATCACTGGGACAAATCTAGTAAGACAAAATCTATATTATCGGGAACTCAATATTTGTATCTTGTGGTACTGGTGAGTTGGTCCAACTTCCTGCCTTTCCTTCAAGTATAACAGCAGTGATTAACTTAGCAGCTTTCTAGTCCCTGACTGGTAATGGCCAAAGCCTAGGAAACCACCCTTTTCTTCTTAGTTGCCTGAGATGCTCTGTGAGATCATTTCAATGCCAACCAGATAATGTGCATGATTTTGAGGAAGTTGCTCTGAAGCTTTGAGCCCATCCACTATCAGTAGTAGAGCAACAAAGCCCAGGAGAGAGTCATGCCTTGCAAAGCCCAAGATCAGAAAGCAGACCTTTCAAGGGCCTTTAAAATCAACTGAGGGGAGAAGTGTGAGCCAATCCCTCCAGTGTCATTCAGTGTCTTCCCAAGTGATGGAGAGGGTTAGATTTACAATTCATCATGTTCTAGTTAATCAGAAGGAAAGAAACCCCTTAGCTGCTCACCTCCCCTGAGGTCAATAGCAGGAACCTTAGTCATGTGGTTTAAGTTTGATGTTACATCTAGGGAGGAGGATGAATTGGTGCAAAATTGGGGAGTGTGGAGGAGGGGAAACCAAGGAGGAAATGGGAATAATTAGTCCCAGGTTAATGCATTAAAGTGTTTGTGTAAGATTAATAGCATCACCAAGAATCTCTGCCCTTAAAGGTACAAGTCACAAGTCGGGGAAATGTCCTGTATGTTTAGGGAATTCCATGTTGTGTGTGCCATGAACCTCCATTGCTGAGAGGATGTTTTGTGCATTCTGTAGCCATTGTTATTGCCATGTGATCAACCACACAGGGCTGTTTGGAGATCAAATGAGATTAATTATGTAAAAATGTTGGCAAAAACATATGTATAGGGGCAGCTAGGTGGCGCAGTGGATAGGGCACCGGCCCTGGAGTCAGGAGTACCTGAGTTCAAATCTGGCCTCAGACACTTAACACTTACTAGCTGTGTGACCCTGGGCAAGTCACTTAACCCCAATTGCCTCACTAAAACAAAAACAAAAACAAAACCAAAAAAAAACATATGTATATACAGTTAGCCCTTCCACATCACAGGCTGGGCGCTGTCTCTTCCTCCCCCTCTCCTGTGATATGGAAAATCCACATAAAATTTTTTGGCTCTCCCTTCATACCATAAAAAACATCTGACTTTTTTTTTCCCTTTTACTTTTATGGGATGCTAGGTAAAATTTGGTTGATACTAAACAATACTATACATATATTTTATGCATTTCTGAGTTTCTAAACATTTTCTTTGTCATCTGCTGGCCTTGGTGTATCATTGTGCAAAACTCCCCCCAAATTCCCATTTAATTTCTTATGCTGACCTGTGATATATTGAAACCACAATGGGGAAAGCCACAATATGGAAGGGAGAACTATAATACATACATATATACAAATAAAATGCAGCTGTTGTCCAGAGTATGGGTACATAGCCTTTTCTGTGGCCTCTTAGGTGAAGCCTATGGACTTCTCAGAATAATATTTTTAAATGCATAAAATAAAATCCACAAAATTATAAAGGGATCCAATTACATTGAAATATACTAGTTATCAAAATATTTTGAAAAACTAAGTTTATGAACTTCTGGTTAAGAAATCCTGATCTAGGGGCAGCTAGGTGGCGCAGTGGATAGAGCACCGGCCCTGGATTCAGGAGGACCTGAGTTCAAATCAGGCCTCAGACACTTAACACTTACTAGCTGTGTGACCCTGGGCAAGTCACTTAACCCCAATTGCCTCACTAAAAAAAGAAATCCTGATCTAGATTCTCTAGCATCCCCAGGGTTCTACCTGGCAATGTATCCTCAGGACAAAGGTCTATCAAAGTATAAAGGAATCACAGAATCACAGAATCACAGAATTTGAACTTTGGAAGAAGCCTCTGCATCCTTCTCATAGATCCCACAGCTGAAAAACGGTCATCTTGCTTCTGCCTGAAGACCCTCAATGAAGAAGGATGTCTGAAGCCTCCTTTTACTTTTGAACAGCTCCAGATGTGACCTGGTTTATCGCTTCCTTATTCCTAGAAGCAATGAATTGGTGCAAAGTTGGGAGGCCAGGGAGGAGAGGCCAGAGAGGAAGTGGGAATAATTAGACCCGGATCAATACATTTAAAATATTTTTGCAAAATCAGCAGCATTGCTAAAAATCTCTGCCCCTGAAGAATCAGGTCCCAAGGTGAAAAACACCCTGGTTTAGGGAGTTTCATGTGTTGTCCTTTTCTCCTTCAGACTCCATTTACTCTCCATTTCCCAGAAGCCCTTTCCTATACATTCCATACCCCTTAGTATTGTTTTAGTATTATTGGAGACTCTGTCAATCCTAAATCTAGCACTAAAGGGGTCGCAAGCTTTTGATGTTGGTCTAGGGAAATATCTTATGTGTTCTTTTCACTAAGCAAAGTAGCTTGATACATAGTTGTTTAATATTGTTATTCTCAAACAATTGTTATATGGCTTGGTGGTATACTGAGAGCTAAGTGACATTGGAACTGAGGAAGATTTGAGTTCAGATTTAGCCTCAGACACTTATTATCTTTACGATCTTGGGTAAGTCACTTGACTTCTTTATGCCTCAATTTACTCTGTTGAAAAATGAGGATGAAATTAGCACTTACCTCTCAGGATTGTTATGAGGATAAAATGAAATAATGCTTTTGAGGCAGATGGCAAACCTTAAAGCGCTATATAAATGTTAGCTATACTACTATTTAATTATTCACTGACAAATGTACCTTTAAGTATGTAACAGAAAGTCATAGGAACATTTCCACTTCTCATCTTTTTGATTTCTTTTTTTCCTTTAAAAAATTCTAAAATGAGTAAATATCAAATAAAACAAGTATTTATATATACTGTAAGGGCTAAAATTCTAGCTATACTGTCTAAAATATCTAATGAGTGGTCGCCAATAAATTATAAGCTTTAGCAAGAGTTAGGCTTTTAAGCATTTATTAAGGAGAATAAGAATTTGGTAAAGAGAGAGAAAGGCCTAGATTAATCTATCTATCAAAGGGAGAGTGCGTTTCTAGCTCCACTCTCTGCTAGAGTCCACACAAAAAGAGAGCGAGGCAGCACGCCAGCCTCCCCCTTCTTCCTCCCACAAGAAAATGTCACTTCCTGACGCCAAAGAAAAGATGCATGGTCCTGCCCTCAGAGGCCCTCTCCTCATGTTGGAGCTTTCCTACAGTAAGTCTCCAGCAGGTGGTATCATTCCAGTCGTTACAATACCCAATAGCACAAAGATTATAAAAAAACTCCTCAACCCCGCCAAAACCCCTGTGAATTTCTATTATGTATATCTTGCTTTCTTTTTGAAGTATGTAATAAATTCAACACAACTTTTTTTTTTTTTTTTTAGTGAGGCAATTGGGGTTAAGTGACTTGCTCAGGGTCACACAGCTAGTAAGTGTTAAGTGTCTGAGGCCGGATTTGAACTCAGGTACTCCTGACTCCAGGGCTGGTGCTCTATCCACTGTGCCACCTAGCTGCCCTGTCAACACAACTTTTAAAAAATAATATTTACCCCCAATACATTTAAAACCATTTAAAAAAAACATTCAAGTTTTAAAAAAATTTTTTGAATTCCAAATTCTATCCTTCTCTCCTTTCTTTCCCTCCTCCCTGACACAGTAAGCCATCTGATATAGGTTATGCATGTACAATCATGTAAAACATTTCCATATTAGTCATTTTGTGGAAGAAAACTTGAATCAAAAAAAAATGAAGCAAGGAAAGAAGGTGAAAAATAGTACACCTTGGTCTATATTCAGTTCTTTCTCTGGAGACAGAAAGCATTTTTCATCATGAGTACTTTGGGATTGACTTGGATCATTGTATTGTTGAGAACAGCTAAGTCATCCACAGTTGTTCAACCTATAATATTGCTGTTGTGTACAATGTTCTCTTGGTTCTGCTCACTTTACTCTTCATCACTTAATGGAAGTCTTTTCAGGTTTTTCTGAAATCATCCTGCTCATCATTTCTTATAGCTAAGTAATATTCCATTATAATCATATACACAGCTTGTTCAACCTTTCCCCAAATTATGCACATCCCCATAATTTCCAATTCTTGGCCACCACAAAAAAAGCTGCTATAAATATTTTTGTACAAATAGATCCTTTCCCCCTTTAAAAACATTTCTTTGGGGTACAGACCTAGTAGTGGTATCACTGGGTCAAAGGGTTTGCAGTTTTATTGCCCTTTGGGCATAATTCTAAATTGCTCTCCAGAATGGTTGGATCAGTTCAAAACTCCACAACAGTGTATTTAGTGTCCCAATTTTCCCACATCCCTTTCAACATTTATCATTTTCCTTTTCTGTTATATTAGCTAATCTGATAGGTGTGGAGTGGTACCTCAGAGTTGTTTTAATTTTCATTTCTCTAATCAATAGTAATTTTTTTTTTCATATGACTACAGGTAGCTTTGATTTCTTTGTCTGAAAACTGCCTGTTCACATCCTTTGACTGTCGTTTGGTGAATCAACACAGTTTTCAAAGCTGTCTGACTTCTTTGTGATTTCTTCTGCTCTATCTTCTGTTTGTGTGTGTGTTTTTTGTTTTTGTTTTTTGGAGAGGGTAAGCTTATCTTAAACTCCCTCACCTCAACTCAGGTATTGAAAAAAGAAAGAAAAACAAAATCCTTGTAACAAAATGCATAATCAAGCAAAACAAATTCTTATATGGGTCATGCATGTATATATATTTATGTCTACACACATAATTTTTCATCTTGAATCCATCACTTCAAAATCTGGAGTTTGGTAGTATACTTCATTATTGGTACTGTGCAAATCATGGCTGTTTATTTTATTGATTAGAGTTCTTAAATCTTTGGAATTTGTTTTTCTTTTCATTGTTGTTATTATATAAATTGTTCTCCTGGTTCCTGTGGGGACCAATTTTTAATTGGGGAGTGTTAGCTAAGCGGTTCGCCACAATATTGGGGCAAGGAAGGAGACCGGCAGCCTCCCTCAAAATGGAGCATGATTTATTTAACAAGAACAAACTTAAAAAAACAACAACAACACAAACAGGATCAGTAGGATCAAGGGAAAGTAAATAAAATGGGGAAAGGGAAATTATACAACCTGAACAACACCACCACCCAGGAATCAGCTGAGAATACACAGCAGCACTCCTGTTGCCTTCCAGCTTCCAGCTAGAATGGCGAATTCTCCTCCCTCTTCCCAGAAAACCCCAGGCAACCCCCAGCCAATTGGCTGGCCACTCTGACAGTCACATGACTGCCCTCACTAGGCTTTCATTCATTATAATTTTGCCAGGCTCATGTACGTGTAAGTGAGTGGTGATGATGCGAGGTGCCAGTGCCATCACAACGGCTACAATCAGTGGGTGGAGCATTGTGCCGTTTGCGGAGCCCCAGAGGCCAGTGTGCGTGCCGAGGTTTTTTTAAAAAAAATTCTAGCCAAAAGATGAGGTCATAAAAACCTCAAATAATAATTAATTCTTTACATTCCCATCCCTTTGTGATGGGTGATGGTTGGAGGGACAAGAGAGAATATACAGAATAGCTATACAGTATGTTAATGGTAATAGAAGCCTACATTTTCCAGAATGCTGTTAGCTGAAGCTATACAAGGTGCCAAGCTAGGGGTTCTTGTGGGGAAGGACAAGATGGTGAAAGTTAATATAAGTTTTGTTTGGGTGCAATACATTCTCTCTCTCTCTCTCTCTCTTTTTGGTGGGGCAGGGTCACACAGAATACATTCTCTTTCAAATATTTTGGGGCAATTTTCTTGCATGATTTAAAAAATATGGTTGTCAGAATCTTGGGGTTTTTATGGTTTGGAAAGTCCTGATAATTCTTTAAAAATTTTTTTGAATTTTGTTTTAATCACCAAAAATCTATCTTCTTATCACCTAATTCCTTTTCCTCTTTCCCTGTATAGTGAAGTGTATTTCTGTACAAAGCTATGTGTTGTGTTTTCTTTCTTCTTTTGATCTTTGCAGATGAGAGTAAGGTCCAAGTATTAGTTGTTCCCCACTCCCCCCACCCCTTCCCCACTTTGTTTGTATAGATGTGTACTTGTACACCTTGATTATGTGAGATAATTTTCCTTAACCTTCGTTTCCCTTTCCTACCCCTCCCTCCTCAAGTGAATTACTCTTCCCTTCTTTTTCCATTCTTTTCTCAACGTCACCAAGACACAATAGAACCATTTTCAGGTCTTGCTAATTAGGCTCCCTCTATCACTTCTGATGATAAGATTCAGAGGGAATACATGTATCATTTCATGTTTGAACTGTGAGATTTAAAATTGGATATTAGATCATAAATCTCCCCTACTTAACTTTTCCCTAATTTATCTCTCAGACTAGTAAATGGAAGAAGCTTCTGGTTTTCTAGATAGAGCCTTTATTGTATGATAGTCACAAGGTGATGTTGATTAGAAGGATAGGAAAATAGAAATACAATACAAATCGTCTTAAATCTAGGCTTAGTCTATATTCCATATAAAAACTCACCAAACCGAAAAGGCCACCTTTGGAGAGAGAGAGACCGTCTGTGCCGCGCCGTCAGGAGTCCCGCCAAGCAGGCAAAAGGGCCTACTCTCGTACTCTCCACCCCGGAAGTCAAAAACCCGGCAGGCAGTCTGACATGCGCAGCAGGCGGACTGTTCATCTCCTCCCCAAAAGGGTGGTCCTCGAAAAACTGGTGTCTTTCAGTTATCCTAACCGACTGTTAAAAACTTTCATATTTTACCACAGAATGTAAGAAGCTCATCCATCTTTCTTCTTTTCACATTGTTCATTCATGTTTCCCTTTTGATGTTTCTCTTCACTCCTGTATTTGAACTTCAAAGTTTCTATCAGCTATTTTGTTTTCTTTTGTTTTTATCAAGAATGCTTAGAAGTCCTCTATTTCACTTAGTATCCATATATCCCTGTGGCATTATATTCAGTTTTGCTGGTTATGTCTTTTGTCTTCTGGAATATTGTATTCCAAATTATCAACTCCTTTATAGCAGTGACTGCTAAATCATGTGTGATCCTGACTGTGGCTCCTTGGGACATGAATTCTTTCTCATTTTTTGTTTGCAGTATTTTTTCTTTGAACTGGAAACTCTGGATTTTGGTTATGTATCTGAGAATTTTCATTTTGGTGTTTCTTTCAGGAGGTGACCAGGAGATTCTTTATATCTCCACTTTACTCACAGATTCTAAGAGATCTAGTGAGGTGTTTTTTTTTTTTTTAAGATTTCTTGAAATATGTCTAGTTTCCTTCCTTCTTTTTTTCTTTTCTTTCTTTTCTTTTTTTTGGTCATAGCATTCAGATGGTCGAATGATTCTTATATTCTCTTTCATCTGTTTTCTAGGTCAGTTGTTTTTTGCTGAGACATCTTATATTTTCTTCTATTTTTTCTATCTTTTTACTTTGTTTTAATATTTCTTATTGACTCATGGAGTCATTGCCTTCTATTTGGTCCATTCTAATTTTCAGGAAGTTTATTGCTTAGGCAAGGTTTTATACATCTTGTGCCAAGCTGTTATTTCCCTTTCCAATTTTTTATTCCACAGCTCTCATTTCTTTTCCATTTTTTTACAAGTGCTCTCATTTCATTTATAAAACTATTTTTAACTCTTTAAAAAACTTTTGCTTCATCTCTTCTAGTTGAGTTTGTCCCCAAGCTGTTTGTCTTTGGGGTTTTGATTGTAGAAGTTTTGGGGGCAGCTAGGTGGCGCAGTGGATAAAGCACCAGCCCTGGAGTCAGGAGGACCTGAGTTCAAATTCGGCCTCAGACACTTGACACTTACTAGCTGTGTGACCCTGGGCAAGTCACTTAACCCCCATGGCCCCGCAAAAAAAAAAAAGGGTAGATTGTACAGAAGAACTTGCTAAATGACACATGGTGGTGATTGTAGAAGTTTTGGAGTCATTCTCTTCTTCTGGCCTTGTGTCTTGAGCTTCCCTGACGCCATAATAGCTCTTTATGATGGGATTCTTTTAAAGATATTTTTGTTTGTTTGCTCATTTTGTCCTGGGAACATCACACATTTCTCTTTATCCTCCTGCTCCTTTCCCCACCTTTCATGTACCCTCCCATGTTGTATTGTAGTCCTACCAAAAACATTGATTCACCTGCAGGCAAGGTGTCATCAGGTTCTGTCCTAATGCCCCAGGTTTACCTCTTCACTATTACCTCCACTGAACTTCTGCCTTTACTCCTGTCTTCTTGTATATAGTTAGACTAGATGCTTTTTTTTTTTGCATGGGGCAATGAGAGTTAAGTGACTTGCCCAGGGTCACACAGCTAGTAAGTGCCAAGTGTCTGAGGCCAGATTTGAACTCAGGTCCTCCTGAATCCAGGATTGGTACTCTATCCATTGCACCACCTAACTGCCCCTTCTTGTATATAGTTAGAAGGAAGTCTTTTAGTGGTCTGTCTGCTGTCATGCTGTTGCTGTTGTTTTTGATGTATTTATTCACTCTTACTGTGTTTCTATTCTTTGGAATGTTTGAGAAGCAAATAATCTCTTTAGTTCTGGCGTTCTAAAAATGTTTGCAAGCTTTAAAAAAGTATTGATCTTATTATTTTTGAAGCTACGGAATTTATTTCTTATTATTCTCCCCCCCCCCGATTTATGATTAAGCTCAGATTTGCAGATTATGTCAGTCTAGACTGCATCCTGTGCTCCTTTACTCATTGGAATCCATTATTCCATTCCCTCATACATTTTATGGTTGATATAAGATTAGCTTTGCACAATTTGAATGTCCTCTCCTTTGTATTTGAAGGCGTTTCTCCTGATTACTTGCACAACTTGTTCTGAATTGAATTGTTAAATTTAAACCACCTATGTTTTTTGGAGTTTGTAGCCTTGGTTCCTCCCCCCCAGATGATCTATGAATTTTTTCATCTTTTGTGATCAGAAGTTCTGGGCAGTTCTTTTCTATAATTTCCTGCACTATGATGTCAAGGTTTTTTGTCCTTTTGTGTTCTTCTAGATGACCTATGATCCTTAGGTTATCTCTATACATCTTGTCTTTGAAATCAGTATGGGTTTTTTTTGTTTGTTTGTTTTTTAGTGAGGCAATTGGGGTTGACTTGCCCAGGGTCACACAGCTAGTGAGTGTTAAGTGTCTGAGGCCAGATTTCAACTCAGGTACTCCTGACTCCAGGGCCGGTGCTCTATCCACTGCGCCATCTAGCTGCCCCGAGATCAGTATGTTTTGATTATAGTGAGCACATTTTCTTTTAATGTTATAGATTTTTGCTTCTCTTAGATCACCCTTCACTTCTGTATATATGCATTCCCAATCTATCATTCTCTTTTTTGTTTCTTTGCTGAGACTTGTCATCACAGATTCCAGTTTTCCTATTCTGCATATTATCTTGCTGTGCAGGCCATAAATTCTGCTCTCATAAATTGTATTTCTCTTTGTGAACCCACTCAGGAACAGTGTGTTGGAATTCCATGTCCTTAGATTCTACAAGGTCTCTATCTCGTCAAGTGTTGAATCATTTTCCTTTGTTAACAGTATTTATTTATAGATGTCTGAACTCATTTATTAGTTCTGGAGACCATATTTCCCTCTGTTAATATTTTCGCTATTGACTTACCTGCTTATTCTCAAGGTTTTTGTGTTTTCTTCTTTAAATCTTTGGTAATTTCAATCTCCCACTCATTCTGTCCCACCCAATTCTTCCGGTTTCCTCCTATAGTTTACTGTCTGACTGTCCTCTCTGATGGTAGTTTCCTTGGGATTTGGATCTCAAAGAGTCTCAGCTTCTTCCCATCCTGGGCAAGTCATGGTTCATCAGTCTAGGTTCTCCTCAAGAGACTTTTGGGTGGTCAGAACTGACTCCAGTTGAGTCGAGCTCTTTTTTTCAGGTTTAGTGGAGTGCTGCATACTGTCCTATGCTGCTCCTTCGGTTCCTTATTTCTCTGGCCTGCATCAGCAGTTCAAAGAGCTGCCATAGTGGTCCTAATGGGGTTGTTTATTCTGGCACCTGCAGGTTCAGAGTTTTTGTATCATTAATGCTATAGGGTTGTCCTGCCACTGTGCTAGCTGTCCTGTTGGGCCCAAGAAAACTTTTGCAGCCTGGAACCAAGATCTCCACAGCAATGGAAGAAAGAAGGGTGATTGGAGGGTGGGGTGGGTTTGTACCAGTCTATCCGTCAAGGCCTTGGGTCTGGTAGTGCATTTTATTGATGGAGTGTGGGCTGTGGGGGAGGGGTCACTGAGTGAGCTCAATGTAGAGATCGTTCATTTTTTTTTCAGGTCATGAGGGTTAAGTGACTTCCCAGGGTCACACAGCTAGTAAGTATCAAATGTCTGAGGCTAGATTTGAACTCAAGTCCTCCTGAATCCAGGCTGGTGCTTTATCCACTGTGCCACCTAGCTTCCCAATATCAGTTCACTTTTAAAAATCTTCTTTTGAATCAAAGCTATCGATAATCATATGAAAAAATGCTCTAGATTACTAGTGATCAGAGAAATGCAAATTAAAAAAAATTCAGAGGTTATTGCAAAAAGCCTCCTATTTGTCTCTCTCCCTCAAATCTCTATTATTTGATTCATCTTCCACACAGTTGACAAAGTGGTTTTCCTGTAATATATGTCTAATCATGTCAACCTTCCCCCTAACCCACACTCATGAAGTTCCTCTCATTTCCTACAACCTGTAGGGTAAAATATAAACTTTGTATCATTCTATTGCTTAATCATCTGGCACCTTCCTACTTTTCTAGTCTTATCACATATTAATCCACTTCATATCCTCTAATATCTGTCGCTGAGAATCTCTCATTTTCCTCAAGACTCAGCTCAAATGCCACTTTCTATATGAGACTTTTTTTTATGATCCCAAGGAGTTAGAGCCTTTCTATGGCCCCAGTCCCTGCAACTACTTTCATTCTCTTCACTGCTTCACTCCTTTTCAAAGTATATTCTCTCTCTCGCTCTCTCTCTCTCTTATATATATATATATACACACACAAATATATCTTTATATAATATATATCTTAACTACATCTATCTATCTTCTATATATTTAAAGCGTTTGGAGCAGGACAGACCAAGGGGAAGGCACCTGCAAAGAAGAGAGAGGGGCAGCTAGGAGGTACAGTGGATAGAACTTGGAATCAGGGATGGGCTTTTGAATCAGGAGGGACTCACCTTCCGAGTTCAAATCCAACCTCAGACACTAGCTGATTGTGACCCTGGGAAAGTCACTTAAACCCTGTTTTGCTTCAGTTCCTCATGTGTAAATGAGCTGGAGAGGGAAATGCAAACCACTCTAATATCTTTGCCAAGAAAACCGCAGATGGAGTCACAAAGAGTAGGACATGACTGAAAACCAACTGAAATACATAGGAGAAAAAAGGAAGCAGCTTGTGGGAGTCAGATAGGAGGACTGGTGCAGACATGGATACTCAGTTGGTTTACAATATGACTCTTTCCACTGGCTGAATCTTTAAAACGATATGATTGGGATAATTTGGCTTTCTTTTTCCTGATGCATCCCAGGGTGAAGGACTCATTCACTTATAGCTGCTGACACCACATTGCAAGGTGGAGAGAAGCCTGAGGGTCATGTGGCCCTGAGAAAGGGCTTGGGGATTTGCTCCATTTTATTTGTCCTTTTCAGTCCTAGGAGCAGGTCATGGAGTCCTTACTCTGGAGTTGGAGCCATGGGGAACTTGGACCCCAGGATTCCAGGACAGATGTTAGACCTAGGCCAGCAGGGAAGCCCTGAGAATCTAGGTTCCCAACAGACTAGCCCAGGTGGGGCTTTAGACTTGAACTTTTTTTTTTTGGTTTAAAATTGTATTTTTTTTTCCTGTTTTTTTAAAAAATATTTTTATGTAATAAAAAGTAAAAGTCCTTATCAACCATCCTTGTGGGGCATGTCTATTGTGTCTGTCTCAGGTTAATGGGAAAGAAGGGTAGGGGAGCCCGAGTCTGAGGTTAGAAATAATAGAAAATAGAAGATCTTCCCTCTCCAGCAGGGATGGGAGGGGATTAAGGGGAAGGGTAGGAGGAAGGATGGGCCAAGCAGGAGCCCTCCACTTCTTCTGGAGCCTGGCCCTGCCTTGAGGCCCCCCCCATCCTGCCCCATGCCCCATTCAAGGTGCTTGGTAGGAGTTCCCTACTCTCCCAGTGGGGGTGGATTGGGGAGGGGAGTGGAGGGCTAGAGAACTGGTCCAATTTGATGTGGGAAGAGACATAGATCACTCTTCCCTCCACTCAAGGAAGTCTCTTAAATGAAGGCCAGAACCATCTTCAGTTCCCCAGGGGGTGGAAGGGGAGCTTGGTGGTGGTGTCCGATGTAGGTGTAGGGTGAAGGTGTGGAAGCAGAAAGATCAGACACACCACTCAGGCACACCCCCCTGAGGTAGCCATGTTTGAAGGTCAAGGGGGAACAAATGGAGCTGGAGACAGGGCAAGCATAGGATTCTCTTGTGACAGGATGGGAACTTACTGGCAACAACCAGGAACTTCATTATTTCGACTCCCCTTACGACAAATATGTGTTGCCTGTGAGGTGGGCAGCTGGCGTCTGGCAACTTAATGTGGATTACAAAGTTATCATGCCTATCACTATAGTTGTGGCAGAACTTGTCAATATTGTAGACCGAGTAGCTCAGGTTCAGGGTGAATAGTATGGTTTACTGGCCTCACTAATGCTTGTTTCTCTTTTCCTATGATTGAAACTAGTCAGTACAAGTTTGATTTCACCTGGTAAGGAGTCCAATATACTTTTATTGTTCTTCTCCAGGGCTACCTGAACTCTCTCATATTGCCACATTGTGATAGGTAAAGACCTAAAAGAGACCTCTCTTCATGAGGGTACTGATACTGTATACCTCTACACTGAAGACGTAACGTTGACCAGGTCAGATGATGCCATGGTGGCAGAAGCCCTGGATCAGATGGCGGACTATATAATGCACAAGGGGTAGGAAAACAACCGGTAGAAATTCCAATGTTCAAGTCTGCTCATTCTGTGAAAATTACTATTTGGGAAAGTAGTACGTTGGGAAAACCCAGAAGATTCCAGGCACAATACAGAATAAAGTAATTACACTGATTTATAATCTAAAATAATCTAAGCCCAGACACTGATTTATAATCTAAAATAGGGGGCAGCTAGGTGGCGCAGTGGATAAAGCACTGGCCTTGGATTCAGGAGGACCTGAGTTCAAATCCGACCTCAGACACTTGACACTTACTAGCTGTGTGACTCTGGGCAAGTCACTTAACCCCAACTGCCTCACAAAAAGAAACAACAACAACAAAAAAAATATATAATCTAAAATAATCTAAACCCAGAGACATTGGAATCTTCAGATTTTGGAGAAGTCATATTCCTCACCTGTATAGGCACTAAGATTGGACAGAATAAGTAACTATTAGGCTACTAGAGCTGCTATTTCCCTAAAGCTTCCACTCACCATCACTTTTATTATTATTATTTTTTTGCAGGGCAATGAGGGTTAAGTGACTTGCCCAGGGTCACACAGGTAGAAAGTGTCAAGTGTCTGAGGCCAGATTTGAACTCAGGTCCTCCTGAATCCAGGGCTGGTGCTTTATCCACCTAGCTGCCCCTCACCACCACTTTTTTTTTGGTTTTGCTTATTTTGTTTTTTTTTTTAGTGAGGCAATTGGGGTTAAGTGACTTGCTAGTGAGTGTTGTGTCGGAGGCAAGATTTGAACTTAGGTACTCCTGACTCCAGGGCCAGTGCTCTATCCACTGAGCCATCTAGCTGCCCCTCCTCACCACCACTTTTGAAAAGCAGCTGCTTGCCTGTTACCAGGCCCTAGTTAGTACTAAACAGATGACACAGGATCATACAATCACTCTTTGTCTAGAGTTGCCTATTACGCATTGTATGATGCAAGGTGGTCGTTCTAACAGGAATGGTAGTACACCAGAGGCTTCTAGATCCTGGACCAGGATGCATACAAATGGAACTGATGATCTCTTAGTCATTTTACTATAGATGATCCTGACGTCTGATCATGTATAACTTATTTTGAAATGCTTTAGTTCTAGTGGGTGGGGGGTGGGAATGGAGGAGGAAGAGAAGTTGGAACACAAAGTTTTAAAAAATTGATGTTAAAATTTGTTTTTACATATATTTTGGAAAAAAAATTCTATTCATAAAAAAGAAAGAAAAGTTGTTGCTTGTGTTGAAGTGTCATCATCTATGCTGTGGCCTTATTGTTCTTGATGCTAGTCCTATTCACTGTCATTACCTTACATCAGGATGAGAATCTGTGACTATCCTGGATCTGTGCTGAATACCTGATACTCATGGTACTCCTCTGGTTCATTGTCACCATCTTGCATTAGTAGATGCATAGTGAGCTGCAAAGACCTGGCATTACTCATCACACGGCAGAGATCACTGAGATTTTTGAATGTTCTTTTTTTTTTTTTTTTTTACAAAGGGAGGAGGAAAGACCATATATCTCTGGCTTTTGTTCTCTTCCACATGTTTTTCTTTTGCTTATGGTGTCTCCTAGGCCAGGAATATTGTTCAGTAAGAGCCTGAAAACATCTAAATGGTGGAGGGTCGCCATTTGATTCTTTGGACCTTGTCACCGTGAGGTGGGTATGTGACAGGTCCAGTATCCAGCGGGGTTCTTCCCTTGCGCCTCAATGTGGGTTAGGCTTGATCTCCCCTAGAAGTCACTTGGTCACATAGAAGCATAAAAGGGAGATAGGGATAAGGACCCTTCAGATTTGGTGTATGCCAAATCACACTATACCCTGCCCTGCTGTCCAGATAGATTTCTCTATGCAGACAAGTTGGGCCATGATTACCTGAACTAACTAGTACTATATGTCTTTGCTATGTGAAGATTAAGAAAATCTCCTTTCATTAACCATTCAATGATCTCTGTGGCCTTACTTTGTCTAAGTATAAAACCTGAAGTAATAGGGTACTAGTATCAGTCCTGCCCCTAAGAAGCCCAGACAAAGTAAAACACTGGGGTGTGTGTGTGTGTGTGTGTGTGTGTGTGTGTGTGTGTGTGTGTGTGTGTGTGTGTGTGTGTGTTTTAATTGCTTCTTCTCTCTCTCTTTTTTTTTTGTCATCTGTTTAATTCATTAATCTCTTATTTCATTCTGTTGCTGTTGAAAGTGTTTAGAGATACATTTCCTCCTAAGGCCTGCTTTGACTGTCTCTGAAAAGTTTCAGTATGTAGCAGTATTGTTTTAATTTTTGATAAAATATTCATTGCTTTTATGATTTATTCTTTGACCCATTCACTCTTTCAGACTTTATTTAGTCTCCATTTAAATCTGAATCCTTTCTTTGAATAATTATATTTATTATAATTTTGTTGAATTCTGGTCTGTGAAAGATGCATTTAATATTTCTATGTCTCTTTATGAACTTTATATAGTGCAAAACATGGTCAGTTTTTGTAAAGGTACAATACAAAGCCAAGAAATATGTATTTGTACTCTTTACAATTCCAGTTCAAGGGGCAGCTAGGTGGTGCAGTGAATAAAGCACTGGCCCTGGATTCAAGAGGACCTGAGTTCAAATCCAGCCCCAGACACTTGGCACTTACTAGCTGTATGACCTTGGGCAAGTCACTTAACCCCCATTACACCACAAAAACAAACAAACAATTCCAGTTCAGTTATTATCAGAAGTCTAGTATATTCCCCTTTTCTAAGACTCTATTCAGGTCCTTAACTTCTTTCTTAATTATCTTTTTCTTAAATTTGTCTAGATTTGAAAGATGACACATTAAAATCCCCCTCAGATAATGTTTCTACATAATCATACCTGTATAAACCCATGGTCTGATTGTTTGCTGCCTCAGGGAGGGAGAGAGGAGGGAGGGAAAGAGGGATAAAAATGGGAACCCAAACTATAAATAAAAATGTTTATTATTTAAAAAAAATTTAAAAAATAAAAATAAAATTTCCTCAAATTATTATTTTGCTATATATTTTCTATGTAATTAAATTAGCTTTTCCTTTAAATAGTTCTTTAACACATTACAAACTCTTAGTATTGATTTTGTTTCATTATCTGGGGCCCACAAAGAAATTTTATTCTTCTTGTTCAGTCATTTCAGTGTGTCCAACTCTTTGTGAATCCACTTGGAATTTTCTTGGCAAACATACTAGAGTAGTTTGCCATTTCCTTCTCCAGTTATTTTATAGATGAAGAAACTATGACCGTAGGTAGGTTAAGTGACTTGCCCAGGGTCAACACAACTAGTAATGGTCTGAGGCCAGATTCTCTTGATGAGGCTTTCCAGGGAGGGGAAGTTTTTGGTATTTAAAAATGTGGAGTTTTCTTGCTAACTTTTAATCATATCGTTTTTTGATATTGTCTTGTCTGAGACCATGACTACCTATGCTAACTACTAGCACGACTACTATTTTTTTTTCTTTTTTGGATTTATGAGGCATAATAGGTTCAACTCCAACCCATCATTTAAAATTTCTCTCTCTCTCTCTCTCTTTCTATGTATGTATATGTGTGTATATATATAAAAACATTTTTATTTAAAGTTTTGAGTTCCAAATTCTATTCCTTCCTCCCTCTCATCCCCCATCCCTGAGGTAGTAAGCAATCAGATATAGGCAATACATGTGCAATTATGTAAAACATTACCATATTAGTCATTTTGTATTGGAAAACTTGAATAAAAGAAAAAATGAAAAAAGTGAAAAATAACATACTTCAGTCTGTGTTCAGTTAATATCAGTTCTTTCTTTGGAGGTGGATAGTATGCATCATCATTAGTTCTTTGGGATTGTTTTGGATCATTGTATTGCTGAGAATAGTTAAGTCATTCATAGTTCTTCATCAATGTTGCTGTCACTGTGCACAACATTCTCCTGGTTCTGCTCACTTCACTATGCATCAGTTTATATAAATCTTTCCAGGTCTTTGTAAAATCATCTTGCTTGTCGTTTCTTATAGCACAATAATATTCCTCACCATCATATATCACAGCTTGTTAGCCATCCCAAATTGATGGGCATTCCTTGATTATCAATTCTTAGCCACCACAAAAAGATCTGCTATAACCATTTTTTGTAGAAATAGGTCTTCATTGGCCCTGGATTCAGGAGGACCTGAGTTCAAATCTGGTCTCAGACACTTGACACTTACTAGCTATGTGACCCTGGGCAAGTCATTGCCCCCGAAAAAAAAAGTCTTTCTCTTTTTTATGGGGGAGATGTCTTTTGGGATATCAGCCTAGCAGTGGTATTGCTAGATTAAAGAGTATACACAGTTTTATAGCCCTTTGGGGCATAACTCCAAATTGCTCTGCAGAATTGTTGGATCAGTTCACAACTCTACCAATAGTGGTTTAGCATCCCAGGTTTTCCCACATCCCCTCCAACATCCAATATTTCCTTTTTTGTTATATTTGTCACTCTACTGGGTGTAAGGTGGTACCTCAGAATTGTTTTAATTTGCATTTCTCTGATCAATAGTGACCTAGAGCATTTTTTTCATATGACTGATTTCTTTGTCTGAAAACTATCCATTCATATCCTTTGGCCATTTATCAATTGGGGAATGACTTGTATTTTTATAAATTTGATTCAGTTTCCCTATATATTTGAGAAATGGGGCTTATCAGAGATACTTGTTGCAAAAATTCTTTCCCCAGTTTTTTGCTTTCCTTATAATTTTGGTTTGCATTGGTTTTGTTTGTTGCAAAAGTTTTTTAATTTTATATAATCAAAATAATCTATTTTACATTTCGTAATGTTCTCTATATCTTATTTGGTCCTAAATTCTTCCCCTGTCCATAAATCTGACAGATAAACTATTCCATGCTCTCTTGATTTGCTTATAGTATCACCCTTTATGTGTAAATTATGTACCCATTTTGACCTTATTTTAGTGTGAGATATTGGTCTATACCTAGTTTCTGCCATACTGTTTTCCAGTTTTCCCAGTAGTTATTATCAAATAATGAGTTTTTGTTCTAGAAGCTTGAATCTTCGGGTTTATCATGTACTAGATCACTATAGCCATTTACTATAGTGTAATTCATACCTACTCTATTGCACTCTATTGATATACCACTCTATTTCTTAGCCAGTACCAGATTGTTTGGTAATTACTGCTTTATAATTAATATTTGAGATCTGATACTGCTAGAGCACCTTCTTTCGCATTTTTCCATTGATTTATATCCTTGAGCTTTTTTGTTATTTGAGATGATTTTTGTATTATATTTTCTAGAGCTATAAAATCACTCTTTATATTTCAAGTGTGCTTTTGCAACGTTTTGATCTGCATGCTAATCCATTGTGCCAGCTTACCTTTTTTATGCATGAAGTCATCCTATTTACATTTATGGTCATGATTATTAGATATATTTTTTCCTCCATAGTCTTCTATAATAACCTTCCATGTATATGATTCCTTTTGTCCCTTTTCAATATAAAATAAAATTGAGGATAGAAAGGGAATCAAATCAATATTAGTAATCTATGATTGGAGTAGTTTGACTTTATTTATTCTTTTGCTCTGCTTCTCTTTTCCCAGCCTATACCTGCATCACTTGGTATTACCCTTTATCTCTTTCCTTTTAATTCTCTCTTTATAAGCAACCCTAAATAGTTGAAGTGTATTTTACTTGTGACTATTCTCTCCCCAATTCTAACATCTCTTTTTAGTCCTCTTCCCTTTTCCTGACCATGCCTGTTTCCCCACTTATTAGATTTGTACACTTTGTGTCTGCATGTGTCTTTATCCTTCATTTGCTTGGTTCAGATAAGAGTGATGTTCAGGAGACGTCCATTCGCCCATATCTTGTTCTATGCTTTTATACTTTTCTAATATAGCCCAATTATCAGAAACAATAAGTTTCTCCCCTTTCTTCCTTATTTCTTCCCCAATACTTTGTATTCCTATTCCCCTACCTTTTATCTCATACAACAAGCAAAATAGAACAAAACCACTTGAAGTCCCGAGTTTGTCTTTCTTTGATTCCCTTTTGTACCTTGAAGAAACTGGCAGTCAGAAGGGAAAATGGTTTCTTTCTTTTCTGTTAAGACATAAGTATTTGATAATCATTAATTTTTGAAATTAATCAAATGCATTTATCTTTTGTTTCTTTTGTCTTCTTTATTTGCTTTTTCAAAGATTATACCTAACTGGTCTACTCAACAGGTTTGCAGGAAGTAATCTATTCTATTAAAGGTACATTTTCTCTCCTATAATATTATATGAACTTTTACATGATACATTATTGTTGATTGTGAGCCTCTTTATTTTTTGCCTTTTGCTTTATTATTGTCCAAGTGTTCTTTTACCTTTAAAATAATTGTAGCATCAACTTGTGGTCCTAACTGGCTCCTTGAAAGTTTTTTTTTCCTTCTTCTTGGATGTTAGCAGTATTTTTTTTCTTTGATAGAGGAAGTCTGGATTTTGGTTATGACATTTCTAGGTATGATGAATTTGGGATTTCTTTCAGGTGGTGGCTTGTGGAGTCTATCTATTTTCACTTTGTCCTCTGATTTTAATAGTTTAAGGGGCATTTTTCTTTTATTATTTCTGAGATGGTATATACATGTTTATGTTTGGTTATAGTTTTTAAGGAGTATAATGTTATTTGTTTTTGAGAGTGGATGTGTTTTAATTTTTCAATTTTTGGACTTTGTTTGAATATTCTTGCTATATCATTGAACTACTGAGTTTGATTAATGGCATTCTACTTTTCAGAGTATCCACTACTTGGATAGGGCTTTATACCTTCTATTATTAACTATTGATTTTTCTTCCAAGTGTTCTAATTTGTTTCTCTATTTTTTTGTTTCAGCTCTTTCATAATTTCTTCCATCCATTTTTGGAGCGATTATGATTAACCCATTTTTTAAAAACCTGGGATTCTACTGTAATTATTATAGAGTTGTCAGCTTCCCTTAATCCATGAAATTTATTCATTATTAGGAACTTTCTTCTATTTACTCATATCTTTAGCCTGTGTTATTAGATTTGAACTTTTTGTCAAGGACAGGCCATACTTCATCCCACAATCTTGGATGGGATGGCTAGGCACATGTTCTATGTCCCACTCTATTATCAGGGTGGGATGATGCTGGGTAGAATCTTTGAAATGTCCACATAGATTATAAGAGAAATGTAAAAAAGTAAATATATTAGCACAACTTGAATGGGTTAAAGCATGTTGGCCCGAGGACACTTATAGACATCATATAGCATCAACCAGGTATAGGTGAAGAAGAGACAGTAGTTCATAAAGAAACTAGTACTATCTGACCAGCGACCTAACATATTTCTTTAAATATTTTTCCTTTCTTCATGTTTTTCTTTTCTTCCCCCCACCCCCAGACTAACATGATTTGCTGAAAAATTAGTAGAAGAGATCACATGTATTGTCAGACATTACTGCTTCTACATGCTATATACGGCCCCATAAAAGATTTTTTTTTTTGGTGGGGCATGAGTTGGCTCTAGCACAAAGTCCAAACCAGTAATTCATGCTGAAGACATGATTAAAGAGAAAACTTCTAATATAATAAAAGAAATACTATGGGTTAAGTGAATCCCAATGTGAAATATTTTTGAATTGACTAGCATAATTTGGGGGGGCTAATCTGACTGGAGGACTAATCTGGGGATTTATGACTATTTGGCTATCTGACTTCGTTAATTTAATATGGGCCGTTTATAAAGTTCCACCACACTGCTCCCAAAACTGATAGATTAAAGATTAAGAAGGCTCTTAACTAAATAATTAAAGCAGAGTTTATTTATGAGATACTATTTCAAATTAGGAATACAGGGAAATAAAGTACTACCTGACTGCTTTCCTGCGGTCTCTTTCCACTGCGTCTCTCGCATCTGCTGTGCTTCGAACTTCTTGAATACAACAAGGGCCTTAGCTGCCTCCGGCCTCAGGGCACCTTACACTTTTCCTAGTTTGTTACAGGCCTTAATAGGCCTGTAACCTTGTCAGACCCATCTCTCCTTTTCCGAACTGAACTCTCCTCTGTTCTTGTCCATACTCCCCTCTAGTCAGCCCCTCTCCTCTAGTCCTCCTTCTCTAGTCCGCCTAGTCCGTCCTCCTCCTTCCTCTATCTAGTCCGTCTCTGTCTGTTTTCTCCTGGTCCGTCTCTCTCCTTCCTTAGTCCGTCCCCCTTCTCGTCTAACTCACAGGTCTATATATACCTTTTCTTCTCTCCACTCAAATCTCGGGGTTTCCTTTGCCCCCACAGACCAAGCTAATCCGCCAGCCAGAGCTGCAGCTGGTGGTGGGGGGGGGGTGCACTCTCCCTTCACATGCCTCAGCACAGGCTATCTTTCAGATAGCTCTGCTCAGGTCGGAGGGAGCTGGGGGCTTTTTTTTCCCCCAGCTGTCTGACCTGGGGTCTTGTACAGCCCACGGGGCTTTTTCCGCTCAGCTGAAGCTGAGTAGGAGGGGGAGAGACCCTGAGGGCCTAAGGCTTTCTAATCTCAGCCTAAAGGTAGGGTCCCCAAATCAAAATAAATTTCCACACCAATATCAAACATTAGAAGATGAAACTAGTTCCACAACACTTACACAGTAAAGTTAAGTATGTATTATTTTTATATAGTTTTATTGGGTATGTTTTGTTTTGTTTTATTTGCTCATGTATTAAGGTTATGCATGTACCATTGCTATGCATGGATGTAAGTTGTCCTGCATGTAATTTGAACAATGAAGTAGTTTGAAGAAGACGACAATGCATATCAACTAATGGTTTACATTCTGCTATGTCTATTGCATAGCATATATTTTTATCTTGATTTTTTACTTGTTAAGTAACAAGCGTTTTTAAAAATTAGTTGTCTCTCCATCTTTTTCCTCACTGTCCTGTTGTGCAAATTAAAAACCAAACAAAGGGGCAGCTAGGTGGCGCAGTGAATAGAGCATTGGCCCTGGATTTAGGAGGACCTAAGTTCAAATCCGGCCTCAGACACTTGACACTTACTAGCTGTGTGACCCTGGGCAAGTCACTTAACGCTTATTGCCCTGGAAAAAACAAAAAACCAAAAACAAACAAAAACAAACAAACCCCAAAAGCAAATCTCTCAATACATATCTACATACTCTGACAAAACCAAATTCCAACATTAACCATGTCTAAAAAACTATGTATTTCTCTTCATTTTAAGTCCATCATGCAAGTGACATGTGTCATCTTCGTTCTTTTGGACTTATGATTTATCATTGCATTTTATAGTCTTTCATAGTTCCTGAATAAATTGTTCTAGTTCCACTTATTTCTCTCTGTGTCAGTTCATAAAGGTTCTCAGTTTCCTCTGAAATGTTCATTTCATTATTTTTTGGGGGGGGCAGGGCAATGAGGGTTAAGTGACTTGCCCAGGGTCACACAGCTAGTAAGTATCTGGTGTCTGAGGCCGATTTGAACTCAAGTCCTCTTGAATCCAGGGTCAGTGCTTTATCTACTGAGCCACCTAGCTGCTCCCATTTCATCATTTCTTATGGCACAATAGTAGTCCTAATATGCCATCATTTGTTTAGCTATTCTCTAATGAGAGGATAGCCCTTTGGTTTCCAATTTTTGGCTAAATTGAAAAGAGTTGTTTTATACCAACAAATTATTCTATTCTCTCTTTAATTATTTTAGGGTATAGGTCTAGTAGTAATATTTCTGGAGGAAAGGCTATGCATACTTTGCTAATCTTCTGGGCATAGTTCAAAATTGCTTTCCATAATAATTGCTATATATTATGTTAATGTGGGTGTTATATAAATGGTAAAATGGTTTCAGTACCTTTGATGCTGTACTAATTCTGGATGAATGGAAAGTTGATGCTTATTATCATGTATATTATGTATATTTATAGATGTTTACGTATACCTTGTGTGATTTTGTATGGACTGCAAAATGTTTGGCTGAGTAAGTGATGAGGTACCACTGACCTCTATTATTGGCAACTTCTAACCTTGCTAATAAATAGATTATACTCAGACTTTTGTGCCTCAGATTTTCTTCATTGCAGATCACAATAAGATAGAATGAAGCAGACAGCCACAGGTTTCTGACTTATCTGCGGTCATGGCTGTCATTGCTTTTGTCATGACTTCAGATGCTCTCTGTGGGGAAACCAAATTGCCTGATGCCAGCTTGTGGAAATGATCCAGGACTGATCCCAAGGTCAAATCTCAAGTAGCTAAACAGGAGAGAGATACTGGCTGTCAGTATGACTCTTTCCTGATTGAAATTGATATTCTTCCCTCTAGTCCCCTTGATTTTTTTTTCTTGCTTAAATAGCTCACAATGAGGCAAAGTTCTTGACATGAAACCCTTCCCTTTGATCTTTCCCATAACCCTTTGAGAGCCAAATGCTTTGGAACTGTTCTTTTGGCAACCCAGAAAAGAAAACTGGGAGTGTAAGCTAAAGGACATTCCATCAAAGAGTACTTAATAATTTTCTATGTGTTTTTATTATGTTAAAATAAGTTATGCAATAGTAAATTAAGTGACTGAGTTCCTTGAGAATGGTAATCTGGGAAAGAGAATTCAAGAAGGGAATGGAGCAGGTTCAGCAATTTTCCTATAATTTTTGAATAAATTGTGACATGCCACATTATCTATCCCACAAATCTTATCATCTATTCTAGCTAACTTCTGAATCCAGCCAGCCAGGGTTAAAAGCACATGTATTTCCCTGCATCCCCACCCCCCTCACTTTGCCCCCTCCCCTCCCTATTGCTGAGTACCACTGATCAAAGATATGAGGTTTAGTGTAAGTAAAATTTATTATGAACATGTGACAGAGGGGCACAGGGGAGACCAGTTGTTTGCTAGGTGGAGTAGAGTGCCACCTGGTGGGAAAATTGTGCATGCTTAAGGAAGACATCACAAGGCCACTAGAATAATAGTAGTACCCAAAGTGTCACATGGAGTAACCACCAAGGATCACATGTAACCTCTACTCATGTTACATAATGGTCCCAAGTATTCCTTGTAATGTGATTGATTTTAATTCCATATTTCCCACAAGTTGAAAGCCACAATAGTTTCAGGGCTGCCATTTTATAAGATACTACTTTGGCTTTCAGTTTCTCTTTTGGTAATTTTTTTAAATAAGCAGATACAGTGTGTGTCTGGTAGCCAGAAGACCTAAGTTCAAATCATAATTTCAAAATATTTTCAATAAAAGATAATAAAACATTATGTAACATGTACTTTTGGAATTTGAGGAGTTTGAGAAGTAGCAAGGGATAATGTAGAGACCACTAACACTGGTTTTGGAAGACTTGAGTTCACATCTTTGCTTCTAGACTTGCAAGCTACATGAGTATACAAAAGTTACAATCTTCCTGAACCTCAGTTTCTTCATTTTTCAAATAAAGATAATATGTACCTTATATTATTGGTGGTGTTCTGGTGCCATTCAAAAATATTATACATAGAAAAAGAAACAAGAAACATCTTTTTATCAAGTACCTAATTAAAAAAAGATTGTGAAAAGAGTTTTGAGAGTATTTCTGTATTAAGAAAGTCTTCTTCAAATTAATCATAGGGATATATTTATTATGGAAAAGAAAGCCTTTTTTTTTTTTTGCGGGGTAATGAGGGTTAAGTGACTTGCCCAGGGTCACACAGCTAGTAAGTGTCAAGTGTCTGAGACCAGATTTGAATTCAGGTTCTCCTGAACTCAGGGCCACCTAGTTGCCTCCAAAATAAAGCCCTTTTAATCTTCTTAAGGATTGCAAAATATTCAAAATGTGGAAAAATAATTGAACCCTTTCTCATTTGAAACACTTGAATCAGTACAGCTGGATCAGGTACAAGCCCTCTTCAGATGAACCCTCTCTGAAAGTCCACCAAAACTCCCATTTATCACAGTAGTTGGGAGTTGCAAAACTACAAAGAGACCAAGGAGACTCATATTGATAATGGAGTAACATAGAAATGAACCAGTTCTGAAGCCATCAACAAAATGTTCTCAGTTTGTCTACTGCAGCCACAGAGCTGTATTGTAACACAATGAGATTGTCTTAATTATGCTTGTTTCCCTCTCAAGACTTTCCATAGAGCCTCCTTCACATCTTTGTTCCTCAGGGAATAGATTAGGGGATTCAGCATTGGGATGACCACGGTGTATATCACAGCAACCATACGATCTTGGTTCATGGAATAACTGGAAGCAGGCCGAAGATACATGAAGAGAGTCGTCCCATAGAAGAGGCAGACAGCTATGAGATGGGAGATACATGTGGAAAAGGCTTTGAACCTACCTTCAGTAGAATTGATTCTTATGATAGTGAGAAAGATGAAGAGGTAGGAAACTAAGATGGTGAAAGTAGAACTTAGAAGATTGAAGCCTGCGAAGATGAAGAGCAAGATTTCACAAAGAAAGGTGTCTTCACAAGACAGAGACAGGATTGGGGGTCCATCACAGAAAAAGTGAGTGATTACGTGGGCCCCACAGAAATTTAAGCTGAAGATACAGCTTGTATGAATGAGAGAATTGAGAAAACCAACACCAAAAGAGCCAACAACCAAAGAGACGCATACAGAGTTGGACATAGTGACATGATAGAGTAGTGGGTTATGGATGGCAGCGTAGCGGTCATAGGCCATGGCAGCTATGAGGTAGCATTCTGTTGTTGCAAATCCAGCATAAAAAAACATCTGGGCCATACATCCTAGATAGGAAATCACCCTTTTCTCAACTAAAAAGTTCACCAGGGTCTGGGGGATGACAACTGAAGAGTACCAGAAATCCAAAAAGGAGAGGCTCTTCAGAAAGAAGTACATGGGAGTGTGCAGATTTGAGCTCACATGGATCAAGAAGAACATGGTCATATTTCCCACCAGAGTGATAATGTACATGATCAAAAATGTCCCAAAAAGCAGCTTCTTCAGCTGAGGGTCATTGGTGAGGCCCAACAGTTCAAATTCTGTTGTTATGTTTAAGTTCTTTCCAACCATTTCCTTTTAGGGCTTTGAGTGCCTGGAAACTTACTGCGTTCAGAAAGGAAAAGGAAAGTAGTTTGACTAGGTCAGATAAATCTGTCCAAGGAGAACACATTTCAGAGTGGGATGATTCCCATCTGGAGACTTTGGCTTTGCCAGTGGAACCAATCATGAGAGGGTCTTTTCTCGTTGGTTAGTTAATTGACAAGGGTTGAATAATTCACAAAGCAATAGCTTGACCATTGAAGGAAGATACAAAGGAAATTTTAAAACATGAAATGAAACACATCAGTGTCTTCCCTGGAGCATTTACAGATTGACAAGTGTGATAAAATAATGGGATTTAGCAGATACTCAAAGGCCCACTTGAAGATTAATCTAAACTGATTGAATTAAGTAAGAGTGATTGACTGCTGATTATCCTACTTCAAGTTAACTAGATTGTAAGCACAGCTGGCTAGCCCTTAAGAAGGTATTGTTCTCAGAAGCTAAGAACTTTGAACTTAACTTGAGACCACCTTCAAGTCCAGTGAACCAATGGATTCGGATGATACTAACCAATCAGTTTGAAGCAGTGTATAAGAGTGCCTATGCTCTGGACCTATAAAAAGCTTCCACACTCAGTTTGCTGGGGAGTTCATGATTTTTTTTGTTTGGGTTTTTTTAGTGAGGCAATTGGGGTTAAGTGACTTGCCCAGGGTCACACAGCTAGTAAGTGTTAAGTGTCTGAGGCCAGATTTGAACTCAGGTCCTCCTGACTCCAGGGCCGGTGCTCTAACCACTGTGCCACCTAGCTGCCCGAGAGTTCATGATTGAAGCAGGCTTGTGGCGGAGGACTTGAGGAAGAACCAGACCAGGCTGGAACTCTAGGCTAGATAGGCCTTTTCTTAACTTTCTGAACTCCACATGAATACCTAGTATGCTTTAATAAATGCTTAATGGCCAAAGACTGGTTCTAAAGCTTCTAATTTAAGGTGACCACACAATTTAGATTTTAAACGACACACAAGGAAAGCTATTAAGTCAAGTAATAATTTTTTGAGTTTCTTCTCTGTGTCTTGCACAGCGAAAGATGATCTCTGCTTCTCTGGAGTTTACAATTTTTTAAGAGTAATCTAGCTGAAACATAAGTAAACATCCACAAATGAAATTACACAAATGTAGTTACTAAACATCATGTCACCAAATTCTTTCCAGATTTTAATAAGGAGATTGGTCTGGTGCTAAGGAATAGAGTAGTACAAAGGAGTGGCTAACATGAGAACCTGGATGATCCTAAGTGTCCCAGGAGAACTTATTGTAGGCTTACTGATTAATCTTTATAATAGCCGGTGTCGTCAGAGTCTGTGGGAAAAAGAAAAATGAAAAGTAACTCTTCATGATAAAACCACAACCCCTAACAACCACAACCCCTAACAACCACAATGAAGATTGGGATAGGTATATCATAGAAAAGAGTTGCTTAAAGTTCCTGGGATCTTCCAGCCATTCTTTTACTTTTTTGGATTTAGGAGAATGATAATGATGGGATTATGCATAAAAAAGATTGCAAAACTGGTACCAGGTGGATTTTGAAGGATGAAGAGGGAACAAAGGGAAGAGTCAGAGAGAAGGGAAAAGAGGCACTGGTGAGATATGGAGGGTTCCAGATTATCTTGCACAGGAGACATGGAAGGCAGTGAACGACTCTTAGAGGGCTTTTCTTGCCCTTCCTGAGAAATTATGTGGGGACCAATTTTTAATTGGGGAGTGTTAGCTAAGTGGCTCGCTGCAATATTGGGGCAAGGAAGGAGACTGGCAGCCTCCCTCAAAACAGAACAGGATTTATTTTAACAAGAACAAACTTAAAAAACAAACAAACCACAAACAAGATCAGTAGGATCAAGGGAAAGGAAATAAAATAGGGAAAGGGGAATTATACAACCTGAGAAAATACCACCGCCCAGGAATCAGCTGAGAATAAGCAGCAGAACACCTGCCTTCCAGTTTCCACCTAGAATGCCCAATTCTCCTCCCCCAATCCCAGAAAACTCCATACTGCTCCAGCCAATGGGATGGCTGCTCTGATAGTCACATGACTGCCCTCACTAGGCTTCCAATCATTATAATTTTGCCAGGCCCATGTAGGCATCAGCGAGTGGTGATGACGTGAGGTGCCAGCGCCATGGCAATGGCTACAACCAGTGGGTGGAGCACTGTGCGGTTTGCGGAGCCCCAGGTCAGTGCGTACTGAGGCATAAAAACCTCAATTAACAATTAATTCTTTATAATTATATAGATGATTTCTTGTGAAAGTAGGAGGGAAGTACGGTACGGTTTAAGAAGAAGGGATGGAGAGAGAGACAGAGACAAAGAGACAGAGGCAGAGAGACAGAGAAATACAGAGACATAGAGAGACAGACAGAAAAACAGAGAGAGACAGAGACACAGAGACAAAGACAGAGACAGAGACACAGAGACAGAGACAGAAAGACAGACACAGAAAGAGAGAGAGAGTCAAAGAGAGCCAGCATATAGGAACCACTTTCTAATCCTGGACCAGCAAAAAACACTAGGGGAAGACAAAACTTGGAATAACCTCATATTTGGGACGTAAGGAATTCTGGTTATTTAGTTCATATTCTCTGTATTGTTTTCTTCCATATTTTAACAAAATATTCTTCACATTATTATGAAATGGATTTTTCAATGGTAAAGGGGGATTTCAATATTCTGCCTAAAACTCATTTAAAACCTCTATTTTTTCCAATATTAATAGCATTTTGTTTATTTATTATTTTCCAGTTACATGTAAAGATAGTTTTCAACATTTGTTTTTATAAGATTTTGAGTTCTAAATTTTTCCCCTCCCTCCCTTCCTTCCCCCCCTCCAAGATGGCAAGCAATCTGATATAATTTATATATGCATACTTATATTAAACATACTTCCATATTAGTCATGTTGTGAAAGAAGATTCAGAACAAAATGAAAAAACCTCACAAAAGAAAAAAAACCCAAAAAAGTAAAAATAGTATTATTCAATCTGCATTCAGATTTCATAGTTCTTTTTCTGGATATGGAGAGCATTTTCCATCATGAGTCCTTTGGAATTGTCTTGAATCATCATGTTGCTGAGAAGAGCTAAGTTTATCACAGTTGATCATTACATATTGTTGCTGTTATTGTGTACAATAATGTTCTCCTGGTTCCGCTCACTTCACTCAGAATCAGTCTACTTAAATCTTTCCAGGTTTTTCTGAAATCTGCCTGCTCATCATCTCTTATAGAACAATAGTATTCTATTACATCCATAAATCATAACTTGCTCAGACATTCCCCAATTGATGGATATCCCCTCAATTTCCAATTCTTTGCCACCACAAAGAGAGCTGCTAGAAATATTTTTGTATATGTGAGTCCTTTTCCCTTTTTTATGATTGCTTTGGGATATAGACCTAGTAGTGGTCTATATCTATATAGTGGGTCAAAGGGTATGTACAGCCCCATAACTCTTCGGGCATAGTTCCAAATTGCTCTCCATAATCATAATCCATAATCCATGATCAGTTAACAACTCCACCAACAATGAATTAGTGTTCCAATTTTTCCACATCTCCAACATTTATTATTTTCTTTTTTTGTCACATTAGCCAATCTGATAGGTGTGAAGTAATACCTCAGAGTTATTTTAATTTGCATTTCTCTAATCAGTAGTGATTTAGAACATTTTTTTCATATGGCAATAGATAGCTTTGATTTCTTCATCTGAAAATTGTCTGTTCATATCCTTTGACCGTTTCTTAATTGAGGAATTAAAACCTATTTGAAGACAAAACAATGAGGAAAGAGGAGAATAGACCAAGGGAGCTTCAGTTATTGGAGAACTTTGGGTAGAAAATAAGCTGGGTAGAGTTTCTGCAAATCATTGGGACAGGAAAGGGCTCTAAAATGGCAACAGACTATTTGACAATACCTGTTACACATCACACCTTATGGCAGGTGGTAAGAGACCCTGGATAAAGGGAAAATAGCCCAATAAATGGAAGAGCTTAAATCTGGCAGAAATTTGTTTTAGAACAACAGCTCTTACTACATATGCATACCACAATAACCTCCAAATGGACACATGATTTAGATACTTTAAAAAGGAGAAAGGAAGAAAATAACTTTGATGCTATGGATAGGGAAAGGTTCATGACCAAGCAAGGGATAGAGAGGATCACAGAAGACAAAATGAACAATTTTGATTACATAGAGTGAAAAAAAATTTTTGTGCAAACAAAAACAATGCAGTTAAAATTAGAAAGGAAACAAAATTGGGGAAAAAACCTTTTCAGCAAACTTCTCTGATAAAGGTCTCCTATTCAAGATAAATAAATAACTGATTCAAATATATTGGACCAAGAGCCAATCCCTAATAGACGAATGTTCAAAGAATATAATGAGGTAATTCTCAAAAAAAATTTGTTAAACTATAGTCATATGAAAAAATGTGGCAAATAATTTATAATTAAAGAAATTAAAATTATAACACCTCCTAGTTCCCAGCTCATATCCATCAAATTGTTAAACATGACAAAAATTGAAAAAAGACAGTTGCTGGAGTCACCATAGGAAAACAGATAGGCTAATGGGAGAACTGTGATTGGTCCAACAATTCTAGAAAGTAATTTAGAAGTGTGACCCAAAACTCACTAAATTGTACAGACATCAAAGAGAGAAGAAAGGGACCATGTAAAATAATGTTTATAGCAAAGAACAGGAAACTAAGAGATGCTCATCATTTAGGGGAATGGCTGAACAAGTTGTGGTATATGAATGTTATAGAATACTATTGTACCATAAGAAATAACCAAAGGTACATTTTTTAGGGAAATCTGGAAAGAATTGTATGAACTGATGCAGAGTTTAATGGCCAGAATCCATAGAATAATCTACATAATTACAATGTTGTAAAGAAAAACAACTATGAAAGACTTAAGAATGCTTTTCAATGCAATGACCAATCACTATTCCTGACAACTTTCTGACGGAGAGGTGATGGACAAAGGGTACAGGATGAGATACATTTGAAGACATGCCAATGTGGAAATCTGTTTTACTTAACTATGCATATTTTCAACACTCCCAAAACAGGAAACAGGAAAGAAAAAGAGAGTAATTGAAACACTTAAAAACACACAAGAGAGATGAAAAGCTAAAAGGAAACACAGACAAGCAAGATGGCTCTGGAAATTACATGTTGATTATATACTTAAAAGTACAATAAGCTATATGAAACAGATTTAGTTTCATGTATAATTTTCATTTTCTTTTCTTTCTATATGTAAATGCTACTTTTTTGTGTTTGTTGAGTTCAGAATAAAAATACAGTCCAATGAGAAAAAAGGAAAAAATGATATAACCTAGTACATTAACTTTTTAAATATATTGTAACTGCTACAAAGACTTCTGGGAATTATTTCAGGCAATTATGGCTCTCACAAGATTTCAAAACTCAATTCACCAATTTTTAGACCAACAATTGCTTCCTTTTCAGTAAAAGTATATGAGGAGGGCACATTAGATTTAGGCAACAAACATTATATCCCCAGTGGATTTCAAAGGAAGCATATGACTTCAAAGCAAAGAGGTGAAAATGTGAACAGTTCTAGATAAGGAACTAGAGAAATGATTTCCAAATGATCTCCAAAACAAAACTTCTCTAAGATTGTCCTCTAATCTCCTTTTTTCTTTTTACTTTTCTTTTTTTCTGGATGGAGCAATGAGGGTTAAGTGACTTTCCCAAGGTCACACAGCTAGTAAGTGTCAAGTGTCTGAGGCTGGATTTGAACTCAGATCATCCTGAATCCAGGTGCTTTATCCACTGAGCCACTTAGCTGCCCCTAATCTCCTTTTTTCTTAGGGCAGGTCAACACCAATGTTGGAAGAGAGATAAGTAGAAGAGTTTGGGAATGTGATGAGTATGCAAATAAGAGTCAAGAAGCCTAAATGTGAATAAATGAAAAAACACCTTCATGATGCTGTTTTGCTTTTAAAGATTAAAAACAGACTTGCCATATTCTTCCTCTCTTTTCCCTTTTCTATATGTTCTCTTCTTTTCAGTCTGTAATGCTAGGGAAGTCACTAATTTTGCTAAACCTTGGTTTCCTCATCTATATGGGAATAATGATAGCATCAATTTCACAGGGTTGTTGAGGGTATCAAATGAGAAAATATATTAAAAAACCTTTGACAAAAACTTAAAGAATCATATACAATATGTGTCGACTCTTGCTATTATATTGGCACTAGGATTTCAGGGTTCTTATAGGAAGAATGGTATTAATGGCAGCTTTTCTTTCTTTCTTTCTTTTTTTTTTGGTGAGGCAACTGGGTGTTAAGTGACTTGCCTAGAGTCACACAGCTAGTAATTGTTAAGTGTTTGAGGCTAGATTTGAACTCAGGTCCTCCTGAATCCAGGGCCGGTGCTCTATCCACTGCACCACCTAGCTGCCCCCTAATGGCAGCTTTTCAAGGAACTCTTGGCTCTGCCAAAAGGTTTCTTCTAGTTCTTTTTATTTTGGTGAGGCAATTGGGGTTAAGTGACTTGCCCAGGGTCACAAAGCTAGTAAGTGTTAAGTGTCTGAGGCCGGATTTGAACTCAGGTACTCCTGAATCCAGGGCCAGTGCTCTTTCTACCGTGCCACCCTTTCTTCTAGTTCTAAAGCCTAGATGTTTGAAAACTAGCATTGGTGCCTCAGGCAAAGTCACTTAACATATATAGACCTTAGTTGTGACTGCATCTGTCTGCCTGGACATTTATCATTTCTGTATATTGCAATTTACAACTATGAATGGAATTGAGGAGGGGCAAGAAAGGGCAGGGTGTTATCATGAAGAACCAAGAAGGTTATTCCTGCAATGGCAACAGCAAGAATCTATTGTAGGCTGCCAAAAAATAAAAATTAAAATAAAAAAAAGGGGCAGCTAGGTGGCAAAGTGGATAGAGCACAGGCCCTGGATTCAGGAGGACCTGAGTTCAAATCCAGCCTCAGACACTTAACATTTACTAGCTGTGTGACCCTGGGCAAGTCACTTAACCCCAATTGCCCTGCCAAAAAATAAAAAATAAAAATAAGAATCTATAGTGGGCCAAGGACTGCTATGTAAATTCCTGGGCATCTCAAATATCAGGGAGAGATATAGCAGCAGAGCTAGGCTATGGGATAGCCAAGGGAGAGATCAGAGATACATTCAGATGAACAATAGGGTAATGGGTAGTGGGTGGTAGGTGAGAGGAATTGGAACTGGAGAGAGATCTAGCACAGATAGATTATCTTAAGGAGAGATGAAGACATAGGTAGGCTAGAAAACAGGACAAATCTAATATGATGAAATGCAAACTAAGTGGTCATCTCTCTATATCCAATACTTGTCTGGGGGAACCGAGGTACTGGTGAGTTGGTTCTTCTTGTCTTTCCTCCAAATGTAACAACAATGATCAACTTACCAGCTTCCTAGGCCCTGACTGGTAATGGTCAAAGTTCCAGAAATCACCCCTTTCTTTTCATTTGTCTGAGATGCTCCATGAGATCATTTCAATGCCAACCATAAATGTATAAAGATTGTGGGGGAACTGTTATGAAGCTTTGAGGCCAAGCCAATTAGTAGCAGAACAGTAAAACCCAGGACAGAGCTATGCCTTACACAGCTCAAGTTCAGAAAGGAGACATTTCTAGGGCTTTTAAATCCAGTGAGGGGAAAAGCGTGAGGCAACACCCTACAATGTGTCATTCAAGGTCTTCCCAAGGGTATAGGGAGGGTCAGATCTACAGCTCATCATAATGCTCCAGTTAATCAGAAGGAAAATCCCCACCCCCATCCTCTGGCTATTTGCCTACCCTGAGGTCAACAGCAACAGCAAATTAATGGTTAAGTATGATGTCATGCTTGGGGAGAAAGATAAATTGGTGCAAAGTTGGGGAATGGGGGAGGGGAAACCAAAGAAGAAAAGGGAATAATTGGTCCCAGCTTAATCTATTAAAGTGTTTGTGCAAAATTAACAGCATCACTAAGAATCTCTGCCCCTGAAGGAACATGTCACAAGGGGGAAAATGTCCTGGATGCTTAGGAAACTCCATGTGTTTTCCTCTTATGTTATGAACTCCATTTGATTGTACATTGCTGAGAGGATATTTTGTGCATTCTGTAACCATTGCCATTGCCATGGGATCAACCACACAGGACTGTTTGGAGATTAAATGAGATCATATATGTAAAATGTTGACAAAACATATGTATATGATACATACATATATACAGATAAAATGCAGTTGTTATCTACATCATGGGTACATAGCCTTTTATGTGGACCCTTAGGTAAAGTCTACAGACCTCTTCTCAGGATAACGTTTTAAATGTATAAAATAAAACACAGGATTATAAAGAAAAACGATTATATTGAAATATAGTTATCATAATATTAAAAAAATTCCAAGTTCATGAACTTCTGGTTAAGAAATCCTGATCTAGATCCTCTAGAATTCCCAGGGTTCTGCCTGGCAATGTTTCCTTGTGAAAATGTCCTACCAATGTATACAGGAATCACAGAATCACAGAATTTGATAATTGGAAGAGGTCTCTGCATCCATTTTATATAACCCATACCCAAAAGGGGCCCCGACTCTAGCATAGCTGAAAAATGGTCCCCTTGCCTCTGCCTGAAGACCCTCGATGAAGAAGGATGTCTCAAAGCTCCTCTTTTACTTTTGAACAGCTCCAGTTGTGCCCTGACTAGAGGGGAGGGAAGAGGGTCTATCTCTTCCTTATTCCTGGAAGCTGTATCTTACTTAATGAAACCCAAGAAGGCATTAGCTTTGTTGGCTGCCCCATCGTAATGCTGACTCACTTTGAGTTTGCAGTCCACTGAAATCCCCAGGCATTTTGTTAGACAGACTGCATCTACTTTGTGCCAGACACTGTAGAGAATAAAAATAGTGCTATGTGCTAGATGCTTTACAAATATCTCTTTATTTTCACAACAATCCTGGGAGATAGGGGCTATTTCTCCCCATTTTACAGATGAGGAAACTGAGGCAGTCAAAGGTTGAATGACTTGCCTGGGGTCATATGTGGCAAGAAAGTGTCTGATGCTGGATTTGAACTCAGATCTTCCTGACTTCAGGCTCAATGTTTTATCTATTGCACCACTTAGCTACCCCATTAATCATTCGTTAAGGCACTGTGCTAGGGATTCTGTATATGAAAACCATGACCTAGTCTCTGCCTTTGGATAGTTTACGTTCCACTGAGGTTGTGTGTAGGAAGGTTTAGGTGAGGAGGTCTTAGGGGTATGAATTCTAAACAAATAAGTAGAATACAAGGTATTAAATGATAGGGGCAAAGGAAAGATCCAGACGGAGTCCTTAGAAAATTTAGGGAGGGAGGGAATACTTTCACCTGGACAGATCTGAGAATACTAGACAGGCGAGGTGGCACCTCAGAAAAGAAGGATTCTAAGATGGTGGAGGAAAGGCAGAGAGCTCCTGAACTCATGACATGATCGCTCCAAAAAACATCCAAATAACGCCATAGGAAAATGCCCGGAGAAGCAAAACTCACAGAAGAATGTGCTGAAATCATCTTCTAACCAAGAATGGCTTGGAAGGTCAGAAGGAGGGAGCTGCTGTGCTGATACAGGAGTCGGGCCCAACCCCACAGTCACCCTGACACAGATCCAGTCCCAGGAAGGCCTCACCAGAGGAGACCCCCAGAGCCTCTGAATCAGCTGAAGCACCAGTGCCGTCTGGAACTAAGCTCACAGTCTGGTGAGTGGGCTGAGCCCTGGGCAGGGGGGAGACTACAGGGGTCTATGCTGGTGCTAAGGCAGAACTTGGATTTTACACCCCTGCTGAGAACCAGGAGGTAGGCTCAGGTAGCAGTGGCCCAGGTGGGGAGGGGCACAGGCTCATTGGAGCTAACAACCACAACACACAAAGCTGGTTGATTAGCAAGTTGGTCTGGAGTCATCTAAGGACCAGGGAACAGGACAGGCAAGTGAAGAACCTGATTCTCCTTAAATCATACCACCTGGAACTTCTTAAGCTTGGGATACTGCAGCCTGGAAACAGTGCCCCACTTTAAGGAGCTAAAAGTCAAGTAAAAGAAAGGCAAGATGAGCCGATAGAGAAAGGTGAGGACTGCAGAAAGTTTCTTCAGTAACAAGGAAGACCAAGGGGTACCCTAAGAGGAAGATGTCAACATCAGGGCCCCTATATCTAAAGCTTCCAAGAAAAATACGAATTGGTCTCAGGCCATAGAGGTGCTCAAAAAGGACTTTGAAGATAAAGTTAGAGAGGTAGAGGAAGAAATGGAAAGAGAAATGAGGGTGATGCAGGAAAGACATGAGAAAAAAGTCAACAGCTTGAAAGGTCAAATTGGCCAAATGGAAAAAGAGGTACAAAAGCTCTCTGATGAAAATAATTGCCTAAGAATTAGGATTGAGCAAATGGAAGCCAGTGACTTTATGAGAAACCAAGACAGAGTAAAGAAAATCCAAATGAATAAAAGAATAGAGGGCAATGTGAAATATCTTCTGGGAAAAACTGCTGACCTGGAAAATAGGTCCAGGAGAGATAATTTGAAAATTATTGGTCTACCAGAAAAGAAGGATTCTAAAAGGCAAAATAGAAATGAGAATAAGATTCTAGGTATGTGGGAATGTACTGAGCAAACTTTATTTCTAGTTTGGGGAAGAGCTAGCAGTAAACTGTGGATAAGACTCAATGATGTTACCAGCAGCTTTGGCACCTGGCTCAAACACAATGAAAAGTACTCTTGAATCAACTTTGTAATTCATGGTGTGAAAATAATACTCTGAACTTCAATGTGTTTATGATTGCATTGATAGAGACACTAAAGACAATACGTTCATTAATTTCTATTTACTCACTAATTTCTTCTTGCTCTTATATTTTCCCAAATTGATTAAGCAAATCACTTCATCCTTGAATCCATCCATTAGTAAATGAAAGTGTTTTCCAAGTAGGCAAGAATTTTCCATTTTTGTTTTCATGCACAGAACCCAGGCCCAGCTAATAATTTATGCAAAACATGTCTTAGTAAATTTGATGAGCTCTGGAAATTCCTTCTCCCGTACTTCAGCAAATCCATGGTAAGGGGATTTAATCATAGGAATACCTCTAATCTTCTGAACTGGAAGGAACGCTTCTCATGGAGCTGATGCTATACCCTGGCCCCTCCCAGTGGGCCCCATGTTCAGGGTACTTTTGGGGACACACATATTCTGGTCTATTGCTAAAAGGTATGTGCAGCCAGAGACTATTGACTGGTTCCTTAATCCCTGTGCCCAGGATTAAACCGCTAATAAGTGTCAAGTGTCTGAGGCCAGATTTGAACTCAGGTCCTCCTGAATCCAGGGCTGGTGCTCTATCCACTGCACCACCTAGCTGCCCCCTCCTTGATCCCTGTCATGGAAAGGGGAAGCTATTCCAAAGAATACAGACAACTGAGTCAGGAAGAATCTACAGACAACTAAGTGGTACAGTGGGTAGAGCACTGGGCCTGGAGTAAGAAGATCTTAATTCAAATCCAGTCTTGGATATTTTACTGACTATGTGACCTTAGGCAAGTCAATTAACTCCTGTCTACCTCAGTTTCCTTACCTATAAAATGCTGACAATAATAGTACCAACTTTACAGAGTTGTTGGGATGATCAAATGAAATAATGTTTGTAATGTACTTAGCACAGTGCCTGGCACAAGTTAGGGGCTTAATAAATGCTTGTTTCCTTCTTTTCTTCCTTCTTTTTTCTTTCTTTCTTTCTTTTTTTTTTTTTGGTGAGGCAATTGGGGTTAAGCGACTTGCCCAGGGTCACACAGCTAGTAAGTGTCAAGTGTCTGAGGCCGGATTTGAACTCAGGTCCTCCTGACTCCAGGGCCAGTGCTCTATCCACTGCGCCACCTAGCTGCACCTCTTTTCTTCCTTCTTTAAAAGAAATTCCAGGGGGCAGCTAGGTGGTGCAATGGATAAAGCACTGGCCCTGTATTCAGGAAGACCTGAGTTCAAATCTGACCTCAGACACTTACTAGCTGTGTGACCCTGGGCAGGTCACTTAACCCCCATTGTCCCGAAGAAAAAAAGAAATTCCAAAGTCTTTGCCCCTTTTTCTCTTCCTTTCCTTGAAGAGTGTTGAATACTGGGCAACCTCTTTAGTATTTCCAGAGAAAGGAATTTCTCTTTCCCCTTTAGATTTCCTAGAAATAGTTATGGTAGGTACATTGACATGTCACTGAAAGCATGTTCTCTTGCTTCTTTCCATTTCACTCTTCATTATTTCATGCTATTCTTTCCACATATTTTGTTTTGTTTTTTTGCTCGGGGCAATGAGGGTTAAGTGACTTGCCCAGGGTCACACAGCTACTAAGTGTCAAGCGTCTGAGGTCGGATTTGAACTCAGGTACTCCTGAATCCAGGGCCAGTGCTCTATCCACTGCACCACCTAGCTGCCCCCTTTCCATGTTTTTCTAAAGTCAACCAGCTCATCATTTCTTACAGCACATAAGCATTCCATCTCAATATCACATCATAATTTTCTTTCTCTATTTTTGCTCTCCTGGTTTAGGTATCAACACTATAGTTGTTTCATAAAAGGAGCATGAGAGGACTCCTTTGCCTTTTATTCCAAAGAACTTATTTAATATGGAATTAGTTGATCTTTAAATGTTTGGTAGAATTCATTTGTAAATTCATCTGGTCCTGATGCTTTTTTCCTAAAATGCTTACTTGTGGCTCATTCAATTTCTTTTGCTAAAATAGTTTTATTTAGATATTCCATTTCACTTAAGTTGCTAAATTTGTTGGCATATAATTGGGAAAAATAACTCCTAATAGTTGCTTTAGTTTCATCTTAATTAGTGTTATATTGACCATTTTCATTTTTTATACTAATGATTTGGTTTTCTTCTCTTTTTAAAAATCATATAAACTAATGGTTTATCTACTTTGTTGTCCCCCCCCCCCGCCATAAAACCAACTTCTAGTTTTATTTAGTAATTAAATGGTTTTCTTACTTTCAATTTTATTAATCTCACCTTTAATTTTTAGGATTAGGTCATCTAAAACCTTCTCCCCTTTGATACAAATTTTTCTCTCCCTCTAATTTCTCTGCTGGGAGAAGCAATTCCCTAGATTTGAGGATGATCCAAGATCAGTAATAGATCATTTTAATGCTATATTTAAAGGTTACAATCCTACTTGGAAAGATGTAATTGACTTAATGGTCACTTTGCTCTCTCTGAGTGGAAGACAAGCAATCATAGAGGCAGCTAATAGGTTAGCCCCAGTAGAAGGGGGAATCCTCAATCTTAGACGATGTCTCCCCAGTTGGCCTTTACAGGACTCACAATGGGACCCCAATAAACCTGATGGTTACAGCAGATTATAGCAGACCAGACAGTTTTTGCTTGAGGGTGTGAACATTTGTGCAGCATGTCCAGCAAACTGGAATAAGTTTGAGGAGACAGTGTAAGAAGAAGGTGAAAGTCCTAATTATTTTACAATAGGTTGTGCAAAAGTGCTTAACTATATGCTTGTATTATCTGCACCCGTTTTGTTAATCAATCTTTGCCAGAAATATGAAAACATTCCCTAACATACCTTAGTTGGTATAATTTGCCTATTGAGCATATCAAATATGTTGCTTTACACACTTTCTATGAGGAAAAGGAAAGATAGGAGGAAGGAAAAGAGGGGCAGGAATTGAAGAAAGATCAGGCCGTTGTCTCAGTATAGGAACTCTCAGCCCAGGTTGTCCAAAGTCCTGTACCTGCTGCCTCAGAGACCCTTACACAGGTAGTGTGGTAGGTAAGGTATGTATCTCAAGATACATATAAAAGGAAAAAAGGGTCACATTGCCCAAAATCGTAGGAAGAAAAAAACAGGGCCCCCAAATAAGAAAGGAAATAGCAAGAGTAGTTTGCCTAATGTTCAGTAATGCATGAAGGGGAAGAGGAAGGGCTGTGGATCTCAAAGATAGTTTTTCTTTTCCCATACCCCAAGACACTAGCCCTGGCTTTTCTCCAAATGTTCCTTTTACCTTTTTCCTCCCACCAATTTTAGAAGTTGAACTCATTCTATTGATAAGTATCTAGTAGAAACAACAAATGTTAACTGACAAACTGAAGCTGAATGTGAAAAGGAATTTTATTAGAGGGTAAATTTTCTTCCAGCTTTTAAGAACACTCCTTTCTCCTTATGGTCTAAATTCTCTTGTGGGAACAAGATCTCCTGTGCAAATTTAAGGGTATCATTTCCTGTTCTCGGATGATACTCTGTTCCTAGATGATGCTCTGTTCCCCACAACCACCCACCCAATATCTGACATCAGGGCAATATGTCTAAAATTGCAAGATAAGTTTTTTTTATCCTTTAAGGCACACTTTGATCAAAATTCCTCTGTAGTGACTTTAAATGCAATTAATTAGAATTTCGGTAATTTATGCTTAAAATGTATGTTACCATTATCAAAAGTATTTGCATAAGAAATATTGGTAAGAATTGAAAAATACAACTCTTTGACTTATGAATTACAAAAGACTAACTCTCTCCAGATTCTGAAAAGTGAAGAGTAAGTAAACAGAGAAGAGAGAGAAGTAAATATGATTTAATTTGGAAAAATTCTTTGAGCTTTCTTTGTAGGTAACATAACAGACCTTGATTGTTAAATGAGCAGTCAAGCTTTTTGCAAGCTGTTTACTAGGGCTAAGAGGGCTCAGAACACCACTCCTGTCCTTCAACAGGAACATAAGCCACTGCAGGTCTCCTAAAAGTTTTTATAATTACTAAGAGCATTTTAATGGCTTTTAAAAAAGGGATTTCCCCCACAAACTCCATCATATACTGGGACTAGGAACAGGCAGTATAGATTTCTATCCCCATTTGGGAGAATGAGAGAGACTTAAGGGATTTTAATCTCCTAAGAGAACACTAAAATTGCAACTAATTAAGCAACGGGGGCTTAATTGTTGTAGGTAAATTAGTTTAAAAAAGTTTTTTAGGGGGCAGCTAGGTGGCATTGTGGATAAAGCACTGGCCCTGGATTCAGGCAGACGAGTTCAAATACGACCTCAGTTGACATTCACTAGCCTTGTGACCCTGGGCAAGTCACTTAACCCTCACTGCCCTGCCCCCCCCCCAAAAACCCAAAACAACAACAACAAAAAGTTTTTTAAACTACCTGATTTGAAATTAACTATACAGCTTGGGAAAATAAGATTTTAGCACTGAGTTTGTTTAACAATAATATGTGCAGGGCAGCTAGGTAGCACAATGTATAAAACACTACTGGCTCTGGATTCAGGAGGACCTGAGTTCAAATTTGACCTCAGACACTTGACACTTACTAGCTATGTGACCCTGGGCAAGTCACTTAACTCTCATTACCCCTCAAAAACAAAACAAACAAAAAACCACTATGTGCTAAAATTATGAAGGAAATATTCAGTGAAATGGATATAATCTGGGATATGGTTGAAATATAGAATATGAGCAAGCCAAGGAAAGTTATATAGTCTGAATAAAGCATTTTGGAGATTTGGAAAGAGAGAAATAAGAAAGGTGTGCTTTCAAGACCATTAGAGGGATATGTATCTATGTATGTGTGTATGTATCTTTATCTCTATCTCTCTATCTCTATCTCTATCTCTCTATGAGATCTATCTATCTATTGCTAAAATTATTGTGTTTCAACTAGTTTTTTAGTTGAATCTCTAGAATGCTCCAAGTATACCATCATATTATTTGCAAAAAGAGGTAATTTTATTTCCTCATTATCTATTATCACCACTATTATTCAAGAAATGCCTGCAATAGCAATAGGATAATCCTTCTTTCACTTTTGTTCTTATTGGGAAGGCTTCTAGTTTATCCCCATTATAGATAATTCTTGCTGATGGTTTTATGTAGATGCTTCTTATCATTTTAAGGAAAAATCCATTTGCACCTATGCTTTCAAGTGTTTTTTAATAGGAATGACTATTGTATTTTGTCATAAGTTTTTTCTGCGTGTATTGATATAATCATGATTTTTGTTGATTTTGTTATTGATATAAGTTCTGTTTATTAAGTTTTCCTTATATTGAACTATCCTTGCATTCCTGCTCTATCCACTGTGCTACCTATCCAGAATTAGTTGATTTTTAAATGTTTACTAGAATTCACTTGTAAATCCATCTTGTTCTAATGTTTGTTTCCTCGTGGAAGCCTATTTATAACCTGTTCAATTTCTTTTTGTAAAAAAAGTTTATTTAGATATTCTATTTTCTCTTTTGCTAATCTGGGCAGTTTATCTTTTTGTAAGTATTCTTCCATTTCGCTTAAGTTGTTAAATTTGTTGGCATAAAATTAGGCAAAATAACTTTTAATAATTACTTTAATTATTGGAGTAGTAACCCTTTTCATATTTGACATTAGTGATTTGGTTTTTTCTCTTTTTTAAAAAAATCATGGGCAGCTAGGTGGCGCAGTGGATAGAGCACCGACCCTGGAGTCAGGAGTACCTGAGTTCAAATCCGACCTCAGACACTTAACACTTACTAGCTGTGTGACCCTGGGCAATCACTTAACCCCAATTGCCTCACTAAAAAAAAAATCATGTTAGCCAACGTTTCATCATTTCCCTCAAAAAAAGACCACAAACAAACCAGATCCCATTTTTATTCATTAATTCAAGGATTTTCTTACAATCAATTTTATCAATTTCACCTTTATTTTTAAGGATTTCCAACAAGGTGCTTATTTGGGAATTTTAATTTATCCTTTTTTTCTAGTTTTTTTTAGTTGCATGCTCAATTCATTTATTTGCTCTTTCTCTATTTTGTTGATGTAGGCATTTAAAGATATGTGTTTTAAAATGAGGAACTTTTCTAGAAGGGACTTGGTTTATGCCTCTTGGTGAGAACCTAGACATGAACCAAATTTAACCTTTAAGAGATTTTTCTCGGGGCAGCTAGGTGGTACAGTGGATAAAGCACTGGACCTGAATTCAGGAGGATGTGAGTTCAAATCTAGCCTCAGACACTTGATACTTACTAGCTGTGTGACCCTGGGCAAGTCACTTAACCCCAACTGCCTCACCAAAAAAAAAAAAAAAATGGAGATTTTCCCTTGAGTCCTACTCTAGAATGTGAGTATAATGGGTGGGAGAAAAAGTCTGACTTCTCTCTTTTGAGGTGAGGCTTTCCCAGAAGTGAATCTGGATTTTTTGAAGCCCAGAGTTATCTTTCTGTGATAGTAGTGCCCCCTAGGATACAGGTAACACATTAATGAGTACATTCTCTGCAAAGATGTAGATACCAGCCCAATCATGCTTGGTCATCTTGTATAATACCTATTCATATCCATCCATAGACAGCTAACTGGCACAGTGGCTAGACCACTGGGTCTGAAATCAGGAATATTTGAATTCAAATCTGGCCCAAGACATACTAAGTATATGACCCAGGGCAAGTCATTTAACCTCTGTTTTAGTTTCCTCATCTGTAAACCTTCTTCTCAGGGTTGTTGAGGATTAAATAAGATAGCTGTAAAGCACTTAACACAGTGCCTGGCACATAGTAAGTTCTGTCCATCCATCCATCCATCCATCCATCCATCCATCCATCCATCCATCCATCCATCCTTCCTTCCTTCCTTCCTTCCTTCCTTCCTTCCTTCCTTCCTTCCTTCCTTCCTTCCTTCCTTCCTTCCTTCCTTCTTTCCTATAAATCCTCCACTGGGTGTGTGTGTGTGTGTGTGTGTGTGTGTGTGTGTGTGTGCATGCGCGTGTGCGCGTCTATACACAGTAGGAATCTTCTAATCAATTAATCAAAAAGCCTTTATTAAGTACCTACTCTGCTTCATGTGCTATGTTAGGTACTAGGAATACAGAGAAAAAAATTATATACAATATGTACATTTTTTCAGGGGAAACAGCATGTATACATTGAGATAATATAAAAATATATAAAGCAATTTGAGTTAATTTTTAGATCTTTTGAAACCGGGAGCGCAGTGAAGCAAGCATGCTCTCTCATCTATTCTTTTATCATATAATCAGTTCACCTTCTGTTCCAGCTATATATCTTGCCCTTTTTCCTACAGCATTTTTGGCAGCTAATGTTTTCCATCCTGCTCTCACATATCTTGTGTCTCTCCATTACCCTTTGAGAGACCATCACCTTTAACTATTCTAAGATTTGCTATTTGATAATTTTCAGAGATGCAGCATCATCAGAAAAATATTGCTGTTATAAACATGGACTTTTGTTTCTGGGGAAAACTTGGGATCATTAAAAGCACTTATACTATTTCCCAAAGCCAATTAATCTTTCCCGTTCAACTCTGGGCATAATTCACTGTATATTCCTAGTGTCTATCCAAAATACATGTGTGTGTGTGTGTGTGTGTGTGGCAGCTAGGTGGCGCAATGGATAGAGCACTGGCCCTGGATTCAGGAGTTCCTGAGTTCAAATCCAGCCTCAGACACTTGACACTTACTAGCTGTGTGATCCTGGGCAAGTCACTTAACCCCAATTGCCTTACTAAAAAAAAAATAATCAAAATACATGCACTAATGGACCAGCTCTATAAGTTATATATCCAACCATATATCAGTTTGGACAATAGGTTTTCTTTATCCACTTAGTTATTCCTGTGTCTATAGTTAAAACAAAATCTTTTGAGTCAGTTTAGATCATATTTGAGAGGTTCTTATGTCATCTGCCAATAAGAGCATCTGGTGGTTTTGTTGTTCTTGTTTTCCATACTTCTCTACTTAACAAGAAGACCAGTGTTGGCTGGCTGAGGTGATTCCTACCTAGGTTCTTCTGGTTTTCTTCTTATAGTGTTTGATTTACATCAGCTAAGTTTTCTTTTTCAAATAAATTTATATTGATAACTTTTGTTTTTACAGCACCAAAATTTCTCCCGGTATCATTCCATCTCTCTTTCCCAGTGAGGCATCCCATATAACAAATTTATTTAAAGAAAAAAGATAAAAAATAGGGAGAAGAGATAAAACTGGCAGAACATATCAATGTATCACAAAAGTTGAAAACATGCAATGCTCCATCTCCACAGAACTCATACTTCTTCTTCTTCTTTTTTTATTTTTGGTGGGGTAATGAGGGTTAAGTGACTTTGCCCAGGGTCACACAGCTAGTAAGTGTCAAGTATCTGAGGCTGGATTTGAACTCAGGTCCTTCTGAATCCAGGGCTGGTACTTTATCCACTGCACCACATAGCTGCCCCCTGTGCCACCTACCTGCGCCCTAGAGCTCATACTTCTAAAAAGGAATATGATAGGATCTCTTCTCATATCTTTTCTTTGGGGCTTTCCTTGCTATTTGTAATTTTGTAACATTTACTCCCAATTGCTTTGTGGTTGTTATTTCCATTTACATTGTTGTAGTCATTCTGTATATTGTTTTCTTGTCTATTTACTTCACACTACATTAGTTTAAGTCTTGTCATGCCTTTCTGTATTCATCATTTTCATCATTCTTAGGACATGATAGTATTCTATTACATTCATGTACCACAGCTTGTTTATCCATTCCACAAATAATTGGCACCTTCTTCATTTCTAGTTCTTTGTGGCACCAGAAAATGATGCAATAAATATTTTGGTATATATGGGAGATTTCTTCTTGTTAATGGCCTCATTTCCATTTACCTAGTAGTGGAATCTTTGGGTCAAAGGGCATCAGTTGAACTTTCTTAGGCAATGGTAATAGACTGTGTCAATGTCTGTTCTTTTACTGTTTCCTTTTTTTGTTGCTTTTTTAACAGCATGCTTCAGTAGGTCAGATTGGTATTGCCTCAATTGTGTGTCGAATCTTTTCACTTTTTGCTCTTTTTATTTGGCATAGACGTTGATCTGTGATCTAACATAGAGGTGTCACTCTTAGAGGAGTGTCAGAATAGATTAAAATGCAATTGGGGAATGTTTAACAAAATAAATATACAATACAACATAGATAATGTTAATTTGTGGTTTCCTAGGTCAATAATGAGCCCATTGGAATCTATTTCTTTTTTGCTTTTGATCTATTTTTTAATTTTAATTTTTCTCAATTACATGTAAAATATTTTTGAGTTCCAAATTTTTCTCCCACCCTCCCTTCCCTTCCCTCTCCTGAAGCCAGTAAACAATTTGATATAGGTTATAAATTATAATAATGTTAAACATATTTCCATATTAATCAGAACAAAAGGAAAGAAAAAAATGCAAGAAAAAATAAACAAGAACAATAACAAAAAGTCAACAACAAAAGTCAAAATAGTATGTTTCCATCTGTATACAGATTCCATAGTTCTTTTTCTGAATGTGGAGAATATTTTCTACCATAAGTCTTTTGGCATTGTCTTGGATCATTGCATTACTGAGAAGAGCCAAGTCCATCACAGTTGGTCATCACAAAATGTTGTTGATTACTGTCTACAATGTTCTCTTGGTTCTGCCCATTTCACTCAGCATCAATCCATGTAAGTCTTTCCTGGTTTTTCTGAAATCCATATGCTTATCATTTCTTTTTTAATCATAAAAGTATTTTATTATTTTCCAGTTACATGTAGAGATAGTTTTCAACATTTGTTTTTATAAGATTTCTAGTTCCAAATTTTTCTCCCTCCCTCCCTTCCCTTCACCCTCCCCAAGACAGGAAGCAATCTGATATAGGTTATATATGTACAATCACATTAAACATATTTCTATATTAGTCATACTGTGAAAAAAGAATCAGAACAAAAGGGAAAAACTTCAAAGGAAAAACAGAAAAGTAGAAACAGCATGGCCCCATTTATATCTAGATTTCATAGTTCTTTTTTTCTGGATTTGGAGAGCCTTTTCCATCATGAGTCCTTTGGAATTATCTTGGACTATTGTATTACTGAGAAGAGTTAAATCTATCACAGTTGATCAACACAGAATGTTGTTGATACTGTGTACAATGTTCTTCTAGTTCTGCTCGTCTCACTCAGCATCAGTTCATGTGAGTCCTTTCAGATTTCTCTGAAATCTGCCTGCTCATCATTTTTTTTTTGGGGGGGCAGGGCAATGGGGGTTAAGTGACTTGCCCAGGGTCACACAGCTAGTAAGTGTCAAGTGTCTGAGGCCGGATTTGAACTCAGGTCCTTCTGAATCCAGGGCCAGTGCTTTATCCACTGTGCCACCTAGCTGCCCCCTGCTCATCATTTCTTACAGCACAATAGTATTCCATCACATTCATATACCACAGTTTGTTCAGCCATTCCCCAATTGATGGGCATCACCTCAATTTCCAATTCCTTGCCACCACAAAAAGAGCAGCTATAAATATTTTTGTACATGTGAGTCCTTTTCCCTTTTTTATGATCTCTTTGGGATAAAGAATGAATAGTGGTATTGCTGGGTCAAAGGGTACTCACAGTTTTATAGTCCTTTGGGCATAGTTCCAAACTGCTCTCCAGAATGGTTGGATCAATTCATAGCTCCATCAACAATGCATTAATGTTCCAGTTTTTCCACAGTTTCCCCAACATTTATTATTTTCCTTTTTTGTCATATTAGTAGTCAATCTGATAGGTGTGAGGTGGTACCTCAGAGTTGTTTTAATTTGCATTTTTATAATCAATAGTGATTTAAAGCATTTTTTCATATGGCAATACATAACTTTGATTTCTTCATCTGAAAACTGCCTGTTCACATCCTTTGACCATTTCTTAACTGGGGAATGACTTGCATTCTTATAAATTTGATTTAGTTCCCTATATATTTTAGAAATGAGGCCTTTATCAGAAATACTGGCTATAAGAATTGTTTCCCAGCTTTCTGCCTCTCTTCTAATTTTGGCTGCATTGCTTCTGTTTGTACAACCCCTTTTTAATTTAATGCAATCAAAATCATCCATTTTGCATTTCATAATATTCTTTATCTTTCACAATATTCTCTATCTCTCGCTTATCATTTCTTATAGCACAACAATATTCCATTCCATTCATATACCACAGCTTCTTCAGACATTCTCCAACTGATGGTCATCCCCTCAATTCTTTGTCACCACAAATAGAGCAGCTATAAATATTTTTGTATAAGCGGGTCCTTTTCCCTTTTCCATGATCTCTTTGGGATACAGACCTAGTAGTGGTATTTCTGGGTCAAAGGGTATGTACGGTTTTAAAACCTTTTGGGCATGGTTCCAAATTGCTCTCTAGAATGGTTAGATCAATGGAATCCATTTCTAATTGAGTTTGACACCACTGCTCTAACAAGTTGGTGATCTGATAATACAATTGGTTCAGAAGTCACCCAAATCATTGAAACATTTGAACAAGTACATAGAGTAATAGAGAAGGTAGTTCAGAAGGAAGCAAAATAGGAAAGTTCTGGAAGTAATGACCTCTGAATGAAATGACTGTTCCACAGACCTTGTCCTCTCCTCACACATGGACACCCCTCCCCCAACTCTGCTCCTGCCACTGCCCCTACCTGCTTGCTTCCTGGCAGCTTTGAAATGAAATTTACATAAAAACAAGAACTGCCAGTAGTATAGAATAGAGTTTCACAGTTTCATATATTTTAAAAATGACCCCCATGTCTGTGACCAGTTATTTCTTGTCTATTAACATTGAGAGAAATGATTATTTTCTGTTATATTAATAACCCATTATTAATTAGGATCCAGGGTTTTTATTTCCTCATTCAGGGACCACCCCCTGTAGGTAAGTCAGCCTGTCTCTGAAGGACATGACTGATAGATGATGAAATTGCCCTAATCCTAGGGAAACATGCTCCTCTATCTTGGGCAGGACCCCACCAAACTAGGAGACCTTACTTCTGTTTAGAGTGTAAATAGAATTTAATATAGATGAATTCCTACCCCAAAACAATGAGCCCATACTCTTGCGTCTCTCCATTGGAGTTTAGGCTGACCCAGCTCATGAAAAAGAAAACCAATCAGAGTGGTCTGGGTGGAGATGGATTCCCCTGTCCAGATTGGTAGAGATGGGCTGAGTCTCACGATCAAGCCACATTCTCAGCAGGAGTAGCTGAAGACTTTTAGCTCACCTCCTCATTTAAATGTTTACCAATCAGGGTTGATTTTTCCTGTCAGGGTCCCTCCCTTTCAAAAAAAAATTAAGGCATTTAATATCACCATTAGGTGTCTTTGGTTTCTGAGAGAAACCACTGACCATCAATTTATTTATTATTAGCTAACCTAATTAATAAATTAATTATTAATTACCCCATCTCTTGGGTTTTTCATTTGTCACAATATATCATCATCCAGATGCTGCTGATGAGCAAGGCATACTGAACTGCCAATCACCCTTAAACTTCATCTGGGGAAGAACTCTATCCCCTCATCCTAAATATAGATGTGACTTTCTTTCCCAGTAATTCTTCCCCCCCACCCATCTTTGTGAGGGTGGAGATTTCTTAGTAGATCACTCATTTTCAGGGGTATAACTTTCCTTTTAAACCCAGAGAGCCAAAACGTCCACGCTGGCTGCACTCACCTATTCGACCACTTCTAGGACAGTATTTTTTTTCCTGGCTGGCATCTCAGAAGAATTTGGCCCTAACTATTGTTTGCTTTCTTTCTCTAATGCATTTTCATTTCAGCTAAATATGTGGCTCTCGAATCCCCAGCCAGATTGCTCTGGTAGCTCCAACTTTAATTTACAAATCTTTGATAATTTAAATCTGCTTCCCTTCTGGGTTGTTCTTCCTCCTTTCTTAATCTTACTACATACATTTAAGAAAGCATAATTGGCACAGAATTGAATAGCTTTCAATATATACTGTCATATGCAATCTGAGAAAACTTAAGACAATACCACTTAAAGAGATGGTTCTAAATGTGGCCATGCAGTTTGCAACTGCAAGAGAAGGGGAAGAAGGACTGACTTCATCCCACTCTCTGTTGGGGAATAGGTGAAAACAAGGAAATTGATGAGGTAGATGAACAAATGAATGGGAAAAATAATTTATTAAGTTTTCACTATGTGCAAAGCACTCTGATGAGTGCTAGAGATACAAGTAGAAAAAAAAGACAGGCCCTGCTCTCAAGTTGCTCACAGATGGAAAAGTCTCATGGTCCTTAATGTGCAGTAGCAAATCAGATGATAATTCTTTTTTTTTTTTTTGTGGGGCAATGGGGGTTAAGTGACTTGCCCAGGGTCATACAGCTAGTAAGTGTCAAGTGTCTGAGGCCGGATTTGAACTCAGGAACTCCTGAATCCAGGGCTGGTGTTTTATCCACTGCGCCACCTAGCTGCCCCGGATAATTCTTCTTTAAAGTAATTTCTACTGAGAAAAATTGTATTAGTTTTTTTAAATTAAATTAAATTTTTTTTGCGGGGCAATGGGGGTTAAGTGACTTGCCCAGGGTCACACAGCTAGTAAGTGTCAAGTGTCTGAGGCCAGATTTGAACTCAGGTACTCCTGAATCCAGGGCCGGTGCTTTATCCACTGCGCCACCTAGCCACCCCAATCATATTAGTTTTAATGCTTTTTTTTTTTTTTTTTGCAGGGCAATGAGGGTTAAGTGACTTGCCCAGGATCACACAGCTAGTAAGTGTCAAGTGTCTGAGGTCGGATTTGAACTCAGATCCTCCCGAATCCAGGGCCAGTGCTTTATACACTGCACCACCTAGCTGCCCCCAATCATATTAGTTTTGATGTTGAATCATTTGATAGTGCCTAGGACTTGGGTAGCCCCAAATTTCTTCTTTGGGTCTTCAGTAAAATGTGGCTATAGCACCTGCAGGACAAGTTGCCAGGCTGGATCACCTCTGGATTTATTTCTCAAGATGATAGCAGAGGACAAAGGTTAGGAATCATTGGTATTCCAAAGGTCCTTGTGTCCAGAATTCTGGGCTATCTTCATCAAGATCTAAGGGGAAATGGTGTTGGTTCAATTTATCTGGCACATGCTATCCCTTGTCTCTTTGTCATGGTGCTTTGTTGCTGGTAAAAGAGGAGTATATTCCCGCCTTAAGAAGAATACAGTAGGGGCAGCTAGGTGGTGCAGTGGATAAAGCACTGGCCCTGGAGTCAGGAGGACCTGAGTTCAAATTTGGCCTCAGACATTTAACACTTACTAGCTGTGTGACCCTAGGCAAGTCACTTAACCCCAATTGCCTCACCAAAAAAAAAGAAAGAAAGAAAGAAAGAATACAGTAGTGCTGGAGAGGAATCTAATTCCGACTCACCAACATGCCAAGTGAACGCTGTCCAGCATTGGAGTTGTTTCTCCTTTTATTACAATACCCTTAGCTCTTAGAGCTCCTCTTTGGTGCACTAGTCAGGTCAGCTGGCACACAGTTCAATGCACAATGGAAAAGTTCAGCAAACAGACCTGGTGTGGGACACTAACCTGAATCCACTTTCTACTTTACTCCACTGTCCTTAAGGGCAAAACTCAGGTTTAGTGCATGCCTCCAGGGGGAAGAATTTCATCATGTTTCCCAAAGACAACATGAACCCAGAAGTCAATCTAGACTAATTATTACATGGAATTATCCGGTTCTCACTGGTCTCTGGGTCACTACAAAAATATAATCAATCTTTTATGTTATTTGGTGCAGAGAATATCTATTATCTGACTTCTCTCAAAAATGTATTTTTTTAACATTTAAAAAATAATTTTCCAATGAACAGTCATTTCTTTTTTTTTTTCACTCTCCCACCTCCTTTCCCCTATTTGAAAAAAGAAAAAAAAACCCCACCCTTGAAACAAACCCATATATAGTCAAGCAAAACAAATGTTCACATTCGTCATTAAAAAATGCATGTACAAATATATGGAATCAAGCTATGGATCTTTCCCACCAGGCTACTAGTACATGTCTGGGCAGATCAACTGATGAAGTCTGAGGGGGAAATTTTGGCAGTCTGAACAGCTTTCCAGGAAAATAAAGCTATCCATACAAAGTGTGTTCTAGAGATATTGGTTGAAAGTATTGCGCTTCTGTAGCGGAGGATAGTCATACTCTTTTCCATAAAGACCTTTGTGCTTGGCTTTTGAAATATGGGGTTGATGAGATGATTGATGGTCAACTATTGAGGGTACTACAAAAATTGTATTGGTATATCTGAGGCCAAGGCAGTATGGGTTTTTCCTCCCTGCCCACGTTTAGGACTTTTCTGAAAGCCCTTTATTCCGTGTAGTTATTTCCCCCTTCCCACCTGATTGTTCCAAGCCACCGAAGTCTTTATAGGTAGATAAGAGGTATTACTGGGATGAGTTTCTTTAGAGTGAAAGTTGAGATTTCCTCCTGATGCTCAGACTTTTTTAACTGGAGGACCTCAGAGGGGCTAGAAGTCATACACTATAACTGGTAATTAAAAAAGATATAGGGCCAAATGTAAAAGAGATTGCTAGATATTGACAGCCAAGCCAGTTTTTTTTTTGTGTGTGAGGCAATTGGGGTTAAGTGACTTGCCCAGGGTCACACAGCTAGTAAGTATCAAGTGTCTGAGGTCAGATTTGAACTCAGGTCTTACTGAATCCTGGGCTGGTGCTCTATTCCACTGTACCACCTAGCTGCCCTAGCCAAGCCAATTTTATACCAAGGGATCCTCAATGGGTCCATAAGGTTGCTATAGTTTCCATAGGGGCTTTTAGATGGAAGACTACTGAGGAAAGGAGTCATAGTTGTGGTGGCTAACCAGGAGTGTACTGTGGGCATGCATATTATGAATTTTTGGTTGTTAGGATCTATACTGCTTCTTATGCTAGCTTCTATGCCAGTTATGGTAGGTAGGACTAAATAGAAGCTCTTGGAGTTACCTAACAATTCCATGTAGTTAACATTAAATAATATCAGGTCCTAGGGGAAAGAGGGAAGAGTTTAAGATAGTTCCTTCCTGATAATGGAGATAGAGGAGGTTGGAGTACTTTGCTATATAAACTTCCTGTTTCATAAAGCTGTGTGGTTGGCAAAGAAGTCACATAGTCACTCAGGACTTAAAATAGATTATCAGGAGCTGAATAAAATTGTTATGCCAGGGGGAAGCTAGGTGGCACAGTGGTTAAAGCTCCGACCCTGGATTCAGGAGGACCTGAGTTCAAATTTGCTCTCAGACACATGACACTTACTAGCTGTGTGACCCTGGGCAAGTCACTTAACCCTCATTGCCCTGCAAAAAAAAAATTGTTATGCCAATTACTATGGATGTTCTTGACCTTGTAAAGAAGGTGAACCAGGTAGCTGAGGACCTGGATAAATGGCAGGGGGTTACTCATCTCACTAATGCCTTTTCTCTCCCTATTTCCATTGCTGAGATTAGATGGGAACAGTTTGTTTTTGACTGAGGAGTTCAGTATACCTACATTGTCCTTCCTCAGGACACTGATAACTGCTACTTTGTGGATGAAATAATATTGGGTCAGATGAGGCCACAGTGGCAAGGTGCCTAGCTTGGATGGTGGCTCATATAATAGACAAAAGGAGAGAGAATAACCAAGAAAATTCAGGGTTAAATTGAGTTAAATTTGGGAAAATATACCAGATGAGGAGAACCTAGATGATTCTAGATGTATTCTGTAATAAGCTACTGACATTCTTTCCTCAACAATCTAAGAAGGAATTTCAGATGTTTTTGGACTCTGAGTTTTGGAGAATCCATAACCCCCAGCTAAGTATTTTGATACCGCTATTTACCAAGCTGCTTCTAGGTCTGCTTCTTTCAAGTGGAGTTTGGGATAGACTATAGCCATAGAGAATATGAAATGCACTGTTTGGCATTCTTTACCCCAGGCCCTTGAGGTAACAGTGGAGGCCTGTTCTGGAGGTCTCTGCCCATAAGAATTAGGCTAATTGGAACCTTTGTAAAGCACAAGAAGTGTCCATATTAGATGAGCATTGGGCTTCTGGGAAATAAGTTCCCTGAGGCAGCTACTCAATATGCCACTTTAAAATTTATTTTCTTTTTATTCTGAAATTTAACAAACTCCAAATTAATGGGCATTTCATAAATACAATAGGATAGAAAAAGAAGATTGTAAATGAAAACGCAGAGCTAATTTTTTACAGCTTTTAAGACCTATAAGATTGCAAACTCCTGAGGACAGGGACTATCTTTTGCTTCTTTTTATATCCCTAGCACTTAACACAGTGTCTAGCACACAGTGGGTACTTAATAAATGTTAATTGATTGATCAATTGATTTAAAATATATAATAAATTCAGCCTATAGCTTTCAAAGCTGTCCTGTTTGTTTTATGTAATCTTTTTGTGTGTGTGTGTGAGGCAATTGGGGTTAAGTGACTTGCCCACAGCTAGTAAGTGTCAAGGGTCTGAGGCCAGATTTGAACTCAGGTCCTCCTGAATCCAGGGCCAGTACTCTATCCACTGCACCACCTAGCTGCCCCCTGTCCTGTTTGTTTTATTCTGGCCTTCTTTTTGCTATCTTCTTGTGGTTTGAAAAATAGATGCTTTCATGACTTCCTATTTTTTTTCTTTGCTACCTTCTCTCTGTCTCCTCCCTCATTCACCCTCTCACCCTTCCCATTGAGAAAAAGACAAGAAAAAAATGCCCTTGTAATAAATATGTTATAAATATCCTACATTGACTGCATTAAAATGTGTCTTATTATGCATCTTGAGTCCATCACCTTCCTATCAAGAGGGTGAGTAGCATATTTCATCTTCAGTCCTCTGGACTCATGGTTGATCATTGCACTGTTCAGAGTCCTCAAGTCTTTCAAAGTTATGTAACCTTCTCACAGTATAAAATCTCTCCTCTTCTTATGCCCAAAGGACTATAAAGCTGTGCATACCCTTTGACCCAGCAATACCACTTTTGGGTCTTTTTCCCAAAGAGATCATAAAAAAGGGAAAAGGACTCGCATGTACAAAAATATTTATAGCTGCTCTTTTTGTGGTGTCAAGGAATTGGAAATTGAGGGGATGCCCATCAATTGGGAAATGGCTGAACAAGTTGTGGTATATGAATGTAATGGAATTCTATTGTGCTGTAAGAAACTATGAGCAGAAGGAGTTCAGAGAAACTTGGAAGGACTTGCATGAACTGATGATGAGTGAGATGAACAGAACCAGAAGAACATTGTACAGAGTATCATCAACATTGTGTGTGGATCAACTGTGATAGACTGGATTCTTCTCACCAATACAGTGGTACAAGAAAGTCCCAAAGGACTCATGATAGAAAAGGCTCTCCAAATCCAGAAGAAAAAAAAAGAATTGTGGAATATGGATGCTGATTGAACCATACTATTCTTTTGTTTTTGGTGATGTTGTTTTTCTTTTTTGAGGTTTTTCCTTTTTGCTCTGAGCATTAGTCCATCACAGTAGATCGACACACAATGTTGATGATACTGTGTACAATGTTCTTCTGGTTCTGGTCATCTCACTCATCATCAGCCCACGCAAACCCTCCAGGTTTCTCTGGACTCCTCCTGCTCATCCTTTCTTATAGCACAATAGTATTCCATTACATTCATATACCACAACTTGTCCAGCCATTCCCCAATTGATGGGCATCCCCTCAACTTCCAATTCCTTGCCACCACATAAAGAGCACCTATAAATATTTTTGTACATATGGGTCCTTTTCCCTTTTCCATGATCTCTTTGGGAAAAAGACCCAAAAGTGGTATTGCTGGGTCAAAGGGTATGCACAGCATTATAGCCCTTTGGGCATGATTCCAAATTGCTCTCCAGAATGGTTTGATCAGTTCACATTTTCAGCTTCTTTTTAAACATTGTCTTCCTCCATTAGAATGAAAGTTTCATGAGGTCAAAGACTATCATTTTCTTTTTCCTTTTTCTAATTTTAAAAAAATTTCTAGTAGTATCCCCAGTGTTGGAGGAGCACATAGGAAGTGCTTAATAGAATTTTAGTGACTAGACTTATTTTTTCTTGAAGCATATAGGTTTACTACTGACATTGGTTTGTTGTCTATTATTCCTTTCAGTATTATATAGTTTTCTTATTTATCTCTTTTTACAAATGTTTCTTTTTTTCTTTGAGACAATTGGGGTTAAGTGACTTGCCCAGGGTCACACAGCTCAAATGTTTCTTTTTAAAAATAATAATAAACATTTTTATTTAAAGGTTTTAGTTCCACATTCTATTTTGCCCCTCTCTCTTCCCTGAGGCAGTAAACAATCAGATATAGGTTATACCTGTGCAATTATGTAAAACATTACCATATTAGTCATTTTGTATAAGAAATTTGAATAAAAGAAAAGAAAGAAAGTGAAAAATAGCATGCTTCAGTCTGTGTTCAGTATCAGTTCTTTCTTTGGAGGAGGATAATATGCTTCATCATTAGTCCTTTGGGACAGTCTTGGATCATTGTGTTGCTGAGAATAGCTAAGTCATTCATAGTTCTTCATTGAACAATATTGCTGTCACTGTGCACAACGTTCTGGTTCTGCTCACTTCATTATACATCAGTTCATATAAGTGATTTTTCTTTATAATGTTATTTTTGTATACATTATTCTCCTGGTTTTGCTCACTTTATTCTGTATCAATTCATAAAGGTCTTCCCATTTCATGATTCTTTACTGTGTAATACTATTCCATTACATTCATATCCCATAATGTGTTGAGCCATTTCCCAGTAGATGGGTACTCCCTTAGTTTCCAGTTCTTTGCTTCTATGAAAAGAGCAGCTAAAAATATTTTTGTCCTCTTCTTCTTTCTTTTTTCTTTCTTTCTTTCTTTTGTTTTTTGTGGGGCAATGAGGGTTAAGCGACTTGCCCAGGGTCACACAGCTAGTAAGTGTCAAGTGTCTGAGGCCAGATTTGAACTCAGGTCCTCCTGAATCCAGGACCTGTGCTTTATCCACTTCACCACCTACCTGCCCCCCTTTTCCTTTTTCTTTTATCCCCTTGGTATATAAGCCTACTCATTCTATCACTGAATCAAAAGGTATACACAGTTTAGTAAATTTGTGGATATAGTCTAAAATAGCTTTCCAGAATTATATTAATTCACAGTTTTAGTGTGCCCATTTCCTCACAGCAATTGTCATTTTCCTTTTTTTGTCATCTTTGGCAATGATGAGTGCAAGATGAAACCTTGAAACTACTTTGCATTTATCTAATTATTAGTGATTTGGATAATTTTTCTTATAAGGTTATCGATAGCCTGGTTTTCTTCTTCTGAAAACTTCCTATTTGTATCCTTTGATCATTTATCTATTGGGAAATGGATTTTGTTCTTATACATTTGAATCAATTCCTTATGTATCTTGTAAATGAGGCTTTTATCAGAAAAATGAACCTCTTTCCCTTTTAATTTTAAGTTTTTTTTTGGTGGGGCAGTTGGGGTTAAGTGACTTGCCCAGGGTCACACAGCTAGTAACTGTCAAGTGTCTGAGGCCAGATTTGAACTCAGGTCCTCCTGAATCCAGGGCTGTTGCTCTATCCACTGTGTCGCCCAGCTGCCCCCCCTCCTTTTAATTTTAATTGGATTGATTCTGTTTGTGCAAAAACTTAAAAAAATTATATACTCAAAACTGTCCATCTTCTCTTCTGCTATCTTGTATTTCCCTTCTTTGGTGGGGAATTCCTTCTATCCATACCTGAAAGGTACTTTCCCCCTTCTTTCCCAAATTAGTTTATGATGTCACCCTTTATGTCCAAATCAGGTATCCCTTTGGAGCTTTTCTTAGTACATGGTGTGAGATATTTATCTATAACCTAAGTTATGACAGGTTACTTTATAGTTTTTTCAATAGTTTTTGTCAAATAGTGAGTCCTTTCTTACCCAGTAACTAGGGTCTTTAGATTTGTTGAATGCTAGGCTACTAGATTAATTTGCTTTGGTATGTTGTATACTTAATCTGTTTCATTTATCATCTTCTCTATTTCTTTTTTTTGTGGGGCAATGAGGGTTAAATGATTTGCCCAGGGTCACACAGCTAGTAAGTGTCAAGTGTATGAGGCTGGATTTGAACTCAGGTCCTTCTGAATCCAGGGCTGGTGCTTTATCCACTGCGCCACCTAGCTGCCCCCTCTCTATTATTTAATCAAATTATTTTAATGATGACTACTTTGTAGTATATTTTGAGATCTGGTACTACTAGGTACAAGTCCTCCCTACTTTTTTCATTATTTACCTTGAGATTTTTTACCTTTTTCCCTCTCCATGTAATTTTAAAAAATTAAATTAAATTAATTTTTGGTTACATTTTCAGTTCCTGTCTCCCTCTCTCCCTTTCTACCCTGCACTAGAGAAGGACACTGTTTGACACAGATATAGGTATATAAAGCCATACTGTACATACTTTTATTTATCAGTTCTTTCTCTGGGGGTGGATAGCATCTTCCTTCAGAGATCCTTTCCAGTCAATTTGAATATTTATAATACTCAAGAGAGCTTAGTTATTCACAGTTTTTCTTTGGAAAAATTGATGTTACTATATACTGTATACAATATTCTCTTGGTTCTGCTCATTTCACTCTTCATTATTTCATGCAAGTCTTTCCATGTTTTTCTAAAATCAACCAGCTCATTATTTCTTATATCAAATCATATGCCACAACTTGTTTAACACTCTCCAATTGATGGGCATCCCCTCAATTTCCAGTTCTTTGCAACATAAAGAAATCTGCTATAAATATTTTAGAACATATAAGTCCTTTTCCTTTTTCCCGATCACTTTGGGAAACAGACCTAATAGTGGTATTGCTGGATCAAGGCATATACACAGTCTTAGAACTCTTCGGGAATAATTCCAGATTGCTCCTCGAAATGGTTGGATCAATTTACAATTCTTTTTTTGTTTTTGTTTTTGGTTTTTTGGTGGGGCAGTGAGAGTTAAGTGACTTGCCCAGGGTCACACAGCTAGTAAGTGTCATGTGTCTGAAGCTGGATTTGAACTCAAGTCCTCCTGAGTCCAAAGCCGGTGCTTTATCCACTGCACCACCTAGCTGCCCCTCAATTTACAGTTCTACCAACAGTGTATTATGTCTTGATTTTTCCACATCCCCTTCAATATTTGTCATTTTCCCCTTCTATCATTTTAGCCAATCTCATAGGTATGTGATGATACCTCAAAGTTGTTTTAATTTGCATTTCTCTCATCGATAATGATTTAGAGCATTTTTTTTCATATAAAGATAATTTTGATTTCTTCATCTAAAAACTGCCTGTTCATAAGTTTTTGGCCATTTATCAACTGGAGAATGACTTGTATTCTTATAAATTTGTTTTCTATTTATTTGAGATATAAGACCCTTATCTGAAAAAAAAACTGCTTATAGAATCTTCTACCCCCCAATTTTCTGCTTTCCTTCTAATCTTGGCTACATTAGTTTTATTTGCACAAAACCTTTTTAATTTATAATGTAATAAAAATTAGCCATTTTATATTTCACAATGCTCTCTATTGTTTGTTTATAAATTCTCCTCTTCATTAGTCTGATAGGTAATATGTTCTATGTTCTTATAATTTACTTATCTCTCCCTTTATATCTATATTATATATCCATTTTGACCGTATCTTGGTAATGGTATAAGATATTGGTCTATATTTCCACATATTTTTTTTGCTAATATTTTTCTAATGTTATAAAACACTTTGGTTGTTTGACAGCTGTAGTCATTCCTTTAGTCAACAAACATTTATTAAACGCTTACAAATGGCATTGTGCTGAGTTTTGGGAATACAAACAAAGGTAAATCCTACCATAATGGATTCAAATTAGGAAAACAACATGCTAAAAATTGTACATACAAGATTTATATAGTGTAAATGAAAGGTAATATTAGAGGAAAGGCACTAGAAGTAAACAATGGCATTTGTAAAATTTAAAAAATACATATGTATATTGATACTGTGCCCTGTGTTTTAGGCAAAAATCTCTTAGAAACAATTTTAATTAACTTAATACTATTTAAAACCCAAGCATTTCTAACTAGGAGAGAGAGTTGTCTAATCTAACATAATTGTCCTTTCTCTGTGCCCTACACTGACCTTGGACATCATAATTTGAAGTAATATTATAGAAATTTTAAGCAAGGATAAATTACAATATGTTAACATACAATTTCAGGTTAATATCCCAGTCACTTAATCTCCAAATGGAACTGTTCAATATCTTCCTTGATTGCCTCAAGGACTGAAAGAACTTCCTCTCTGTGATCAATATCAATCTTTGAATGGAAAAGAGCACACTGCTCTTAGATGGATCATAGCACCAGTGACTTCAGAGGGTAGGAAAGGTAATGATCTTAATTAGATAAGAGTTAAATTTGGTTTCTGTCTTTAATCCATTTCCCAAGGAAGGCATTTTTGTCCTTGGTCTTCTACATACTTTCCTAAAGGGAAAAGTCTGGAGAGAGTTTTAGACCATGGAAATATTTCTAAATATTTTCAGTTGAGACAAACAAGATTTTTATATTCTTTTATGCACTGAATAAATCAATTTATGTATTATTGTTGTTTGCATTACATTGGCACAGTCTACCCATAGGTAATTAATATTTCTCCAGTTATTTAGGTCATTCTTTCTTTCTGTAAAGAGTGTTTTGTAGGTCTCTTCTTGGTAGATAGACTTCTAAGTATTTTATACATTTAATAAGTTATTTTTTGTTTGTTTGTTTTTTTGTGGGGCAATGAAGGTTAAGTGACTTGCCCAGGGTCACACGGCTAGTGAGTGTCTGAGGTCAGATTTGAACTCAGGTCCTCCTGAATCCAGGGCCGGTGCTTTATCCACTACGCCACCTAGCTGCCCCAATAATTTTTTTTCCCAATAGTTATTTTGAATGCAAGAAGATCCACCTTAACCCAAGTCCAGCATTGTACACCAGTATATACATCTCACCCTCCACTACTCCATTGCATTGTATAGTTTCCTGTTTAATGGAAGGACTGGACAATGAGAGCCCAATAGTTAGGAGTATGTGCCGTATTTTCTGCTTGATGAATTACCCCTATGTAGAGACTGATATGAAAAGCCAATTCCAATTCATCATAGAATTGTGAAGCAGGTTCACCATGTGGCCTAATGCATTAGGCAGAGCATACTTGTTCAGTCATTTCAGACTCTTCATGACCCCATTTGGGGTTTTCTTGGCAAAGATACTGGAATGGTTCATCATTTCCTTCTCGAGCTCATTTTGAAGATGAGAAAACTGAAGTAAGCAGTGACTTGCCCAGGGTCACATAGCTAGTAAATGTCTGAGGCCAAATTCCTGATTCCAGGGGCTACAATCTATCTGCTGCTTCACCTAGCTGCCCTAGAGCATGCTGAGCATGCTATTAAGGACTAGGTACTCATTGTCCACCCCTCCTCCTCTCATACCCTATGACTACTTATTAAGAAAGGATACTCTTGAGAATAGGAGTGGGAGAGTTGGTCAAAGAGGGGTACAAAATTACCTCTCTTTCCCCAATCATCATTACCTTCACCCCAGAGGTAATTGATAATTAAAAAATAAGAGGGCACAGTACTGGCCCAAGTTACATTAATTTTTTCTTCTTTTAGCATTTTTATTTTATTTTTTGTCAGAAGAAAATAAAATAAAATTCTCATTTCAAAAGTTCATAGATTTAGAATTGGAAAGGACCTTTGAGGTCATCTAATATAACTCCATTTTACAGATGAGGAAACTAAACCTCAAGGAAAATGATGACTTACCTAAAATCACACAGAAAATAAAAGGATTAAAACTCAGGTCATATATGTTCAAAGTCAGAGTTCTTTCCATTGAATCAAACATAAAAATAAACTAAAACAAATTCCTATATTTTATACTATTAACTCTATATAATCTATATTCACAAGAAAAAATCAAATGGATAAACACTATTTATTGTCCAGATTATGACAACTAATTGGATGGATATTCTATAGAACTTTATCCATCTATCTACCCATCCATCCATCTCCATTATCTATCTATCTATCTATCTATCTATCTATCTATCTATCTATCTATCTATCTATCTATCTATCTATCCATCCATTATCTATCTGTTTATAACTATACGGACATACATATGTATATATATATACACATGATATATATGGGTATACCAAAAGTCTTAGGTCAGTTTTAAGCTATTAAAGCTTAAAATTGCACTTTGGGGACATACTATGTATATGTGTATGTCTATCCAAAATCTATAATAGAATTTTAAATCTACTACATAAACACACGTGTGCATGTATGTATAATATATGCACATGCATATATGTGTAATACACATATATATGTGTATATATAGCTATGTATGTATATATGTGTATATACGTACACACACATAGAAACATGCTTTTTTATACAAGATAGTACAAATGATGATGAATTGGTCCCAGAATTAAACAAGAGAAAATAAGTATGCCATATCATCTCTGGGAAAATACAAAGCTCCTTTAATGACCATAAAATTTCTTAAGAAACAAAGATCCATCTCTTAAATACCAACATGTTAGTGAATGGTTCCCAATAAAAGAATATTAAAGGGAATAAAGGATTAAAAATGGGAACTACTAGGAGCACGATGGATCATGGTAGGTATAAGCCCAGTGCAATATAACAAATAAGGAACTTTGAAGAAGAATCAAAATAAAGTATATCATCAGGGAAATGTAGGTTTGAAAAAGAAGATAGGCTTGTCAGGTGGTGAAGTGATAAAGAAGTGGTGAACAATCAATCAGGGGACTCCATTCATATCCTCATTATGTCAGGAAAAAGTGTAAGGGTCCCAGAATGTTGGGTGCCTACCCCCTGCCCTAGTGTCAAACTTGTTAGAAGACATGGATAAGAAGAGTTGCCCATGTATGGACTGTGATATGTGCACCATTAAAGTGAATATCCACGATGATGAGATCAGAGGTCCATTTGAATATTTGAGTCTCTCTCTACATTGTTAAAACCATCTCATTAAAATAAGAGTTTTGCCTTGGGATTACATGACCCCCTCCTCTCCTTACCTGCTTTTACTTATTTCTTATTTTTTTCTTGTTATTCAGTTATAATGTTCTTTTGGTTATATACTCTTTTAAATTATTTGCGCCATTATCTTCTGCTTTCTGTTTCCAGGTCCAAGTTTATTATTCAATGAATAAACAATTTAGGGTTCTGCCTTATTTGAGTTCTATGAATATTTCTATTTGCAATCATAGTACTGAGGGGATTTTTAATCACTCTATGGCAACAACATTTATGTAACAATTCATTCAAAGGATAATAGATTTAGCATTGGAAGAGGCTTGAGAAGTCACCTAGTCTATAAACATCATTTTGTAAGAAACTGAGACCCAAAGAGTTAAAGTGACTTACCAAAGGTCACACAGGTCCTCTGACTCTAGTGCATTTGAGCTGTGAAGTTTTTATTGTTCCTAGAATTTAAGTCTTAATGAATGTGTTTGAAAAAATATATATTTTCTGCCTCTTTCTGTTTTTCAAAGCTTGATTTTGTCACAAATTTTCCAAAGATCTCTTGTTTATTCTTGTTATCTAAGCCAAAAACCATTCTCATATTAGACATTTTCTCTAAACATTGTTTGAATTCTTCTTGATATTTAAATAGCCATCTTTTTTTTCTCTAAAAGAATGCATACTTTTGTTTAGAAATTGATAGTGGGATCCAAGAACATATTTAAGAATTTCACATATGTCATATTTTAGATTCTTTTATCCTTTTGTATTCTTGTCAAAAATATTTGGAGATTCAAAGTTATGGCATGTTTTAAATTAAGTAATGGTTTTCCTCTGGAGATTCTGAATGTTTTTTTTTGTCATTATAATTTTGAAATTTGACAGTGATGTTCCTGGATTAGTTGCATTTGAGGTTCTTCTTTATTGAGGTTTTATGAATTACCTTAAATAAAATGTCTTCAAAGCTTCTGGGAAGTTTTTCTATAGAATTTTCCTGAAATATAGTTGTCGTATTCTATTCTTCTTTGAAATTCCCAGTGCCCAAATAATTGCTACCCAATTTTTTCATTTTGACATTTTCTCAATGCCCTTCCCCATTTTAACTGTCTTCTGCCATTCTCATTCACTACTTTAGTAATTCTCTTGTTAATTGCCTATATTGATGTTTTTTACTTTTTGTGCTCATTTACAAAGTGCTAAGTTCCATGATTATCTTGTTTCATGCTTCCTTAGCTTTGCCCAGTTCTTTTCTTAATTAAATTTATGGGGTTTTATGGACTGATTTAATGGCTTCCTCTAATTTCTTGAGTGGGTCTTTCACTGATTTTATCATCTTTTAGAAATTTCTTGCATAGTTTCTAATACAGCTATTGATGCTGCTTCTATATGTCTTTCTTCTGATGTTCTTTGCCTAATTTCTTAATTATTTTTCATTGTATCATTACTTTTTTTCAGCTTGCTTATTTTAAAAAAAGCTAACATTGATATAGTGCTTACTATGTGCCAGGAACTGGGCTAGGTGCATTACAAATATTATTTCATTTGACCTTCACAACAACTCTGGGAGGTAGTTACTATTATTATCCCCATTTTACAGATGAGGAAACTGAGGCAAACAGAGGTTTAGTAGCTTGCCCAGGGTGATAAAACCATTCAGTGTGTCAGAGGGGGACTTGAACTCAAGCCTTCATGACACCAGGACAAAAAGTTTTTATTGATATTTTACCAAGTCCACCATGATTTTCCCTAGGATCATAGAATATCCTTTTTTCCCAACAAGAAAATGACATTTTGGGGCAGCTAGGTGGCGCAGTGGATAAAGCACCAGCCCTGGATTCAGGAGGACCTGAGTTCAAATCTGGCCTCAGACACTTAACACTTACTAGTTGTGTGACCCTGGGCAAGTCACTTAACCCTAATTGTCCCGCAAAAATACAAAAAAAAAAAAAGAAAAGAAAATAACATTTTTATTCTTAGAAAAACATCTACATCACAATTCATTTAAAATTGGCCTAGCTCTAGTTCATTTATCTCCTTATTTATTTTCACTGGGCCAATCATGAAGGAGATTTTTGGTGCTTCAACCAAACCTTACTACTTAATCTGGGGCAGCTAGGTGGCAAAATGGATAGAGCTGAGGACCTGAGGACCTGAGTTCAAATATGACCTCAGGCACTTACTAGTTGTGTGACCCTGGACAAGTCACTTAACCCCAATTGCCTTAAACATCTGGGGCTATCTCCAGCCATCCTGATGTATATCTTGCCACTGGACCTAGCTGGCTCTGGAGGAGAGAGTGAGGCTGGTGACTTTACACATCTCTCCCTCACTTAAAATCCAATTCAGTATGTCATTGCATCACCTTGATGTCATAGTCCTCTTCAAGAATAAGGGACAAACAACAACAACACATTGACAGGCACTGGCTAATTAGGCTACCACCACATCCCTTTCCAGGAGAGAGCATTACATAACACCAAGATGCATCATTTTAGAAATAAATATTTATTTCCCAAAGTATGGTCCCCTTCCAAAAAAAGACTATAAATACTCCCCTTTAATACTCCACATAACTTAGGATACCTGGTTCCCCTGAGATAAGCCCAGACAGGCCAGTAGAGGGCGCACTATCTCCTCCATGTGACTCAGAACCAGGGAATACTCAGCCAAATGTGTGTGTGTGTGTGTGTGTGTGTGTGTGTGTGTGTTGTAAGCAGCCAAGTCTACAACATATGAAACTGATTAGGATTCTAAAGGCATTTATTAAAGGAAACTGGGGAGTGCGTGTGGGGGTGGGGAGAGGAATAGAAAGGAAATTCTACAAAGTGACAAGACTTAGCTAATTCTTGCTTGTGATTACTTCTGCATCTTGTCCCTGGTTCTTTGACCATATAGTTAAACTAACCCTAGATTCTTCTCTCTGCAAAAATCTTACTCAGTCCATGACAGAATCCTTAAATGAAACTATCTGCGTTTCTCTCAAGCAGCCCATTTTGGGGTTTGGTGGGCAGTTCCTTCAAACTGCCCATCCTGGAAAGAGAAATAAGAATGGAATAGCCAGAGGTTCCCAGATTGCACTTCTTGACAAGCAGATCCTGTTCTGAAGACCAAAGTCATTCTTGTGTCACTTTTTTTTTTTTTTTTTTTTTTGTGCAGGGCTGTGGGGGTTAAGCGACTTGCCCAGGGTCACACAGCTGGTAAGTGTCAAGTGTCTGAGGCCAGATTTGAACTCAGGTACTCCTGAATCCAGGGCTGGTGCTTTATCCACTGCACCACCTAGCTGCCCCTCTTGTGTTACTTTCTATGTAAAATCACCCCAGAGTACCTCACGTTTTGACTCTTTATTTCACAATATAATCGTAGGACCTTACCAATGATCTCCTTTCTAGCTTCTAAGGAACGACAGAAGGATCCTTCTCCAACACCTCTTTAGGTTTGAATATTAATCATTTGAATCTGGATTCATATGCTACTGTCATCCCTTTCTGTGTGTTCATTCCTCTAATGATTTTATTTGTCCTTCTCTCTGCAACAGGTCTATGAAATGTCCTGGGGACCACATTCTCCCTAGCACTGCCTTCCTGTTACTTCTGAAAAGTGACTTGGGCACTGGGTTGAAGTTATTCTGCAATGGTGTGTTTCAATCCCATCCACTGACAACTGCTTCCTCTTATATCCATTTGGCATAAGAAGATCATTTAGACCTAATACCGTTAGCTGGTCCGCATTCTGTTACTTAAATATAACATTCCACTCATTGGCATTGTCCATCATGGCTGTTGGCTTTTCTTCCTCACTTCTTCTTCTTGGAATCCTATTTCCTTCAAAATTTAGCTCCAGTTTTAACTTCTGTATGAAACCTTTCCTGATTTTCCCAGTTTATAATGTCCTTACTCTCCCAGAAGTATCTTGCACTTATTTTTCATGTAACAGTAACGACCCTGCCTCCTCCATCCTTTCTCCCACTGCCTGAAAACTATGTGTGTTCCGTTTCTCTCCTCTGCCAGGGTTATCTGGTATTCTTAAGAGGTTGAAGATCTCTCATTTCTGCCATTAGCCAACCCCCTCCATCGACTGTGTTCCCACTAATTTTAGGAGTCCAAATATCCCAATTCCATTTAACTACTTAAAAGTCAGAATAGCTTTCACAAAAGAATATTTATTTCAAAAGCATAACAAGACCAAACATAGAAACATGAACTTCCAATAACTAAGGGGCATAATCTTCCCTGGAAGAAAACAGTCTGGGAAATGTGAGAATTATTAAATTTGTAGCTTAATTCAGTTTGTATATAGCATTAGTCCTACCAAATTCCAAGTCTAAAACCCTAGTATAGGTCTCTGTCTCTCTCTCATTGTCTGTCTCTCTTTTCTTTCTCTTTCTTTATGTGTATATATGCATATGTGTATATGTGTGCACATATATATATATATATATATTTATATATGTTCTATGGATAATTTCCCTGTGTCATCTCCTTGTATAAACTCCTTGAATCCTGCTTTTGTCTTTCTATCCTCAGAATTTAGCATAGAATCTGACACATAGCAGGCACCTAATCAATGCTTATTCATTGATTATTGTGTCATTTTGGTCCTGACCGAGTTTGTGACACCATTTGAGGTTTTCTTAGCAAAAGTACTCAAGTGGTTTGCCATCTCCTCTCTAGCTCATTGTACAGGTGAGAAAACCAAGGCAAACAAGGTTAAGTGACTGGTCCAGGATCACACATCTAGTAAGTGTCTGAGGCCAGATTTGAACTCAGAAAGATGAGTCTTCCTGACTTTAGACCCCGTGCTGTATCCATTGTACCACCTAACTGCCTTCACTGATTGTAAGCAAAAGCAAAACAATATGGTTAGATTAGAAAAAGCATGATAATATTAAGCATCAGACACAGGTAATGCTGAGAAATGAGGAATTAGATACTGCTTCTCCTGCAGAAACTTTGAGGGGAGGAGAGAGATGTAAGATTCCCTTCAGGGGCAGCTAGGTGGCACAGTGGATAGAGCACCAGCCCTGGAGTCAGGAGTTCCTGAGTTCAAATCCGGCCTCAGACACTTAACACTTACTAGCTGTGTGACCCTGGGCAAGTCATTTAACCCCAATTGCCTCACTAAAAAAAAAAAATAATTCTCCTTTCAAAGTTAGCAAAGCCACAGTCAGAGGAAAGATTGCCCCCAAGAAACATTAAGGTTTCTTTGTTCTTGTCTTCTTCCTAGTTTTTATTTAGAAAACACTGCCACTGTGTATTTATATATTCAGAGTCTATGTACCACATATGCTGGCAAGGATAAACAAAGCTACATATGTGAAGGTGCAAGCAATGTACTGAGATGCCTCTCTTTACATTTCCATTAAAGCCTTCTCTCATTTCATTGATGAGAACAGCTTGCTGTAGAGTAGGGGAAAAACAGTGAATTTGGATTTAGCAGACCTGAACCCAAATGTTGACTATGCCATTTATCAGCAACATGCCCCTATGCTAGTCAACTTGACATGCTGTGCCTTAGTTTCTAAATCTGTAACACTGGAATAATAATACCTATACAACTTACCTCTCAGGGTGAAAATCAACTGAACTACTAAACATGCTGAGGACCTAGAAGACTCAGTCACCCTATGTCATTTCTAGCACAATCACACAATGCTACTAAGAACCATGCCATAGGCTTCCACCCATACATACTGTTTGAATGAAAGCCATATTTTTTTCTATTGATTTGTGCCTCAGAATATTGGAAGATAGAGAAGTTGTAAGCACTCACAGTCAATGGGAAAATCAGCTGAATGAAGCCCACCAGCTAATTATGGTTTCAACTAGAAAAACTCAGTTAGGAAAAGTGATGTCAAGGGTTTGAGTCCACTGTCAGAAACTCTAGCAATGATATAGGTTCTCCTAAGAAATCTTAGTGTTCAATTCTTGAAAATGCCATCCATTTCTAATGACTCCATTTGTATAGTGTAAGTGGGGAGAGTGTTGGACATGAAACCCAAAGACCCGAGTTCAAATGTTGCCTTTGGTACTTATTGTGACCATGTGCCCATGTGCCCATGTTCCTTTATCTGTAAAGTGGACATAATATTACATACACCACTGTGCTCACAGGTTGTAAGAAAAGTGATTTTTAAACTTAAATGAGGAAGTACAATTATTATTTAAACTGGTGGGGCATGAGAGCAGGGGTAATCTATTTTAGAGCAACCCAAGGATTCCTTAACTAAAGTACTAAAATAGTTTGTATATCCCTAAAAAGAGAAAAAGGCCTATTTGTACAAAAATATTTATAGCAGCTCTTTTTGTGGAGGCTAAGAATTTGAAATTAAAGGAATGCCCATCAATTGGGGGATGGCTAAACAAGATGTGGTATATGATGGTGATGGAATATTATTGTGCTATAAGAAATTACAAGCAGAATGATTTCAGAGAGGTTTGGAAAGACTTGTATGAACTGATGTATAGTGAAGTGAGCAGAACCAAGAGAATGTTGTGCACAGAGACAGCAATATTGTTTGATGAAGAACTGTGAATGACTTGACTATTTTCAACAATACAATGATCCAAGACAATGCCAAAGGACTAGTGATGAAGCATACTATCCACCTCCAAAGAAAGAACTGATATTGACTGAACACAGACTGAAGTATGCTATTTTTCACTTTCTTTCATTTTTCTTTTATTCAAGTTTTCTTGTACAAAATGATTAATATGGTGATGTTTTACATAATTGCACATGTATAATCCATATCTGATTGCTTACCTTCTCAGGGAGGATGGAGGGGAGGGAGGGAATGAGGAATATAATTTGGAACTCAAAACTATAAATAAAAATGTTAATTATTTTAAAAAATAGCTTGTGTAACACCAGTTTCAATGACCTTTCCCACTGAGATTATAGGTAGATATAGAGGTAGATCTTTTTTTTTTTAGAGGCAGATCTTTAAAAAAAAACCCAAGAGAGTCTTGAGGGACTGGTGTTATATATTATTCTAGAGAAATTTTGAACTATCTTGACTAAAGAGATATTGAGAGAAATATGGGGAAAATGAGGATGAAGAGAACTTTTTTCCTGAGATAACTGCTTTAACTTTTACCTTGTGAAGAAATACAAAGAAGATGTTAAAAAGACTTTTGGCTGCTGTCCTGAGAAAGCTGAATGGTGAAAATGTATTCCAGTTGAGGCATAAATGGATAGTGATAGAGAGGACTCTGTCGTCTATCTCACTGCTGAAACATTGCAAATAATTATGTTTTTGCATTATTTTTACACTACTAATACATTTTATAGCTAGCAACTTTGATAATTAATTTAAGCCCACAAGATTGGAGACTTTTATCTATCTATTCATCCATCCATCCATCCATCCATCCATCCATCCATCCATCCATCCATCCATCCATCCATCTATCTATCATCTGTCATCGTGAGAATTGTTAAAATGTGACAGACGTGATGTGAGCACATGCTGGTAAGAAAAATGGTGCCAATAGACTTGCTCAACACAGAGTTGCTACAAACCCTTGATTTATAAAAAAATGCAATATCTACAAAAGTCAACAAAGCAAAAAGCAATAAAATTATGTATGCCTGTATATCATGTGTTGAATGCTAACCTTTCTATCAATGAAATATTATTATGTATTCTAGCTTTGTTATATATTATGAATATCCAAACAAAAGTAGGGGGAAAGGTCTATGAATTACAGTTGTATTGTGTTTAATGTTAACTGACACCTTTTGTTTTGTACCAGTCATTAATGTGATAGATGTCCCCATTCCCAATGAATCCTCCATTATAACAACAATAGTAATAATAGCTAGCATTTATATAACATATTAACATTTATATAGCTCTATATGATATGTAAAACACTACACACATATACATATATACATATGTATGTCTCCTATCTCCTAGGGCTGTTGTGAGGATCAAATGATTATATATATATATGAGATATACATATGTATATATGTATATGTGTGTAGTGTTTTATATAGTATGTGTAGTGTTTTATATGTATAGTCATTTGGTCCTCACAACAGCCCTAGGAGATAGATGCTATTATTATCCCCATTTACATATGGGGAAACTGAGGCAGAGATTGAGTGATTTACCCAAAGTTACTCAGCTAATAAGGGCGTAATGCAGAATTAGAGGTCGGGTCTTCTTGACTCCAAACCCTGTGTTCCATCTACTTCATCACCAATCTAACAAAGAAAAACAGTTAACCAAAATAAACCAAATCAGCAACTATGGATAGTACAATCATAATCCCACTTTTGCTGTTGTTGTTCATTTGATTAGTCGTGTCCTACCCTTCAAGACAGTCCATGTTTTGGCCAGCACAGTGGAGTGGTCTGCCATTTCCTTCTCCAGTGAATCTTTTCTGTCAGGCAATAAGAGGTCAAGTGACTTGCCCAGGGTCACATAGCTAAGAAGTATCTGAGTCTGGATTTGAACTCAGGTCTTCCTGACCCCAGGCCTAGTGTCCTATCCACTGAACCAACAGTTGCCTGATGATGTCCCTTACCTTTCTAGAAAGAGAAGTGGAATGTGTTTCACAGTTTTCTTTGGGATTGAGAATGACTATTAGAATTATACTGTTTGGTTACATTTTTGTGCTTAGGATGTGAGTTCCTTGAGAACTAGGATTGGTTTTTGCCTTTTTTTGTAACCCCAGGCCCATAGCAGGTGCTAAATAAATTGCTTGTTGAGTTGATTTGCTGTAAGCCTACTCTCTCCACTAGGGCTAAACATAGGGGGCTATAAACACATTGTGCCTATGTTTCTTTATCTCTTTGTGTTTCTTCTTTCATACTTTTAGGTGAATCAGTATTGAGATGAAATGGATAGGCTTCAAGCTGTAAGCATTGAAAAGTCTGGGGAGTGACCAAAAGGCCAGCAACTGGAGTCCTTGGCCAGGAGAAGCAACACTGTTGAGGAACCGGTGAAGTCCTGAGGAGTGACTTATGTGGTCCAGTCCAACAGGGAATAAACCTGGCACCAGGTCCTGCAAGCAAGGGAGCTGCTTACCCATTGGTTAGACTGCTCCTGGAATTGAACTCAGGGGCCGAAATGTTTTGTAATTACCACATTGCATTTGAGTCTATTCTTTCTTTCTTCTTCTCTTTCTTTCCCTCCCCTCCTCAGTTCCTCTTCTTCTCTTCTTTCTTGTCCCCTCCTCTCTCTTTTCCAATCCCCTCCACTCTCCTATCTCATCCTCTGCCCATTCCTTCCCTGTCCTCTCCACATCCTATTCTTTCTCTTTTATTAGTTTTTAAAGTTCAATTTTATTTTATTTTCAGCTCTTAATTCTCTCCCCTGCTTTTCCCACTCCATCCCACTTTGAGAAAACAAGAAAAACAAAACTCATTATAAACATGTACAGTCAAACAAAATCCCTTCGTACTTTCAATGACTCCTCCTGGCTTTAATAGCCAGGTTAGAAAGGTAATTTCTAAATTCATATTTCTATTCCTGATTTGTCTTCTGAGATGCTAAATCCCATCTCTGCCTGCCTCCAACTCCACGCAGATGTCTCATGTGCAAACCATACTAATATTTTTGCCCACTAAATTTGCTCCTCCTTTTTACTTCAGTATTTCTATCTGTGTGGGTACAATGTTGGTTTATTTTTTGATTCTTGCATCTCCCTCATTTTTCATATGTAGTCAGTTACCAAGTTCTATCAATGTCACTGCTAGAACATTTTTTGTAATTGTCCCCTCCTCTCTGTTCCCATAGTGACCACTCTAATCCAGGCCCTCCACTGTGCACTTGCCTGTGTTGAGTGGTGGAAATTTCATTGATTCTGTAGTCAGAAGAACTGAGTTTGAATCTTGGCTTTGCTACTTCCTACTCATGTGAGCTAGAAAAAACTGTTCAACTTTAGTTTCCTTATCTATAAAAAAGGGAGTTACATTGGATTATCTCTTAGGTTCCTTCCAGCCCTGAATTCTATTGAAAAGTCTTATTATAGTCCTTTTCATCTTTACTATTTCCCTTTCCAGTACTATCGGTAATTGCCAGAATTTTCTTCCTAATGCATAAAAGTGGTTATTTCTCTCCTCTTCTCAAGAATCTTCAGTGGCTTCCAATTGCTTAGCAAGTAATATCAGAGGATCATAGTGTAACACGTGGGTTATAGCTTCCCATACTGTTGTACCTCATAGCTCTCATTGAGACTGGCTTAATCTATCCAACCTGCCTTTACACTTGACAGGACTAGATTCTTTTGTTTTTGGTTTTGTTTTTTTTGGCGGGGAAATGGGGGTTAAGTGACTTGCCCAGGGTCACAGAGCTAGTAAGTGTCAAGTGTCTGAGGCTGGATTTGAACTCAGGTACTCCTGACTCCAGGGCCAGTGCTCTATCCACTGCGCCACCTAGCTACCCCCACTGTTAATGGAACTGTGAACCGATCCAACCATTTTGGAGAAGTATCTAGAATTATGCCCAAAATGTTCTAAAACTGTGTATACCCTTTGACCCTGTAATAGCATTATCAGGTCTGTTTCTTAAGGTGATTAGAGAAAAAGGAAAAGAACCTATATGTTTAAATATATTTATAGCAACTCTCTCTGTGGTGGCAAACAACTGGAAATTGAGGGAATACCCATTAATTGGGGAATGGTAAACAAGTTGTGGTATATGATTATGATGGAATACTGTGGTGCTATAAGAAATGATGAACTAGTTGATTTTAGAAAAATATGGAAAAACTTGTATGAAATAATGAAGAGTGAAATGAGCAAAACCAAGAGAATGTTGTATACGATAACAGTAATGTTGTTTGAAGAACAGCTGTGAATGACTAGATTATTTTGAGTATTATATCTATTCAAATCAACTACAAAGAACCTATGAAAGAAAATGTTATCTACCTCCAGAGAAAGAACTGGTAAATAGAAATATGTGTAGTATGGTTTAACATACACACACATAGGGGCAGCAAGGTGGCGCAGTGGATAGAGCACCAGCCCTGGAGTCAGGAGTACCTGAGTTCAAATCCAGCCTCAGACACTTAACACTTACTAGCTGTGTGACCCTGGGCAAGTCACTTAACCCCAATTGCCTCACACACAAAAAACAAACAAACAAACAAACAAAACCATATACACACATATCTGTGTTTAATGGTAGCCTTCTCTATTGTGGGGTGGGGAGGGAGGGAGAAAAAAAAAGTGCACAGCGGAGAACAAAAGAAAACTCACAAGGAACCACAGAAAAGCAAGTTAGTTTTGAAAATTTTGTTCAATATTTATTACACAGTTTTTTGAAAAAAGTAAACAGTGTGAAATGAAGATACATGGTTTCATATTGAATCCTCTTTTTGTGTTGTGCTGTGTAAATGGGAATTTTAAAAATCTTTTTGCATTTAAATTAAAAATGAATTAAAATGAAATTAAAAATAAAATAGACACAGTAGATAAAGCACCGGCCCTGGATTCAGGAGGACCTGAGTTCAAATCCGGCCTCAGACACTTGACACTTACTAGCTGTGTGACCCTGGGCAAGTCACTTAACCCCCATTGCCCTGCAAAAAACAAAAAACCCCCAAAAACAACAAAAAAAAGAGGGACAATGGGGGTTAAGTGACTTGCCCAGGGTCACACAGCCAGTAAGTGTCAAGTGTCTGAGGCCGGATTTGAACTCAGGTCCTCCTGAATCCAGGGCTGGTGTTCTTTCCACTGCGCCACCTAGCTGCACCCCCCCATTGTCCCCCTTAAAAAAATAGAATAAAAGTATGTGCATAATAAATTCCAAACATTACTTTCAAAGCTTCTGTTACTCTGTTTTCTTCTAAACTTCTTTGCATTCTCTTCTATCAATTAAAAACATTTCAATGACCCTTTTTTCATCATTATGACTAACTTTCCCCTCTTTTCCCAAACTCTCTTCCTAATGAAAAAACTGAAAATAAAATAACCCTTATAACAAATAGGCATTATTAAGAAAAATGGATCCACATAGTGGCCATATCCAAAAATATGTCTATTTTTGCTTCTTGAGTCCATCACCTCTCTATAAAAAAGTGAATAGCATATTTCAACATAGATCTTCTGGAAACATGATTGCCTATTGCACTGATCACTTTAAGTTTTCCATAGTTATTTTTCTTTACCATTTTATCCTTATATAAATTGTGCTCCTAGTTCTGCTGATGTCAGTCTGCATCAGTTCATACAACCCTGGATTCTCTGCAATTATTTCTTTCATAATTCCTACCATTAACAATAATATTCCATCATATTATATATCAGTTTATTCAGCCATTCTCCAAATGATGGATGCCTCCCTTCAATTCCAGTTCTTTTCTTTTTTCCTTTTACTTCTACCTTCAAGATTAAGAAGTTTGTTTTGCTTGTGATTATTCTCTTCCTAGTATTATCCTCCCTCTTAAACTTCCCCCAGCATCCTCATTTGTTTTCCTGTTGAATTTGATGTATTTTTATATCATTATGGTTGTGTTTATGTGTGATCAGATACAGGGTCTTCTCTGCAAATTGACCCTTCTCAGGTTAGAAGCCAAATTCTCCTCTTCTGCTATGATGATTTAAATCACATTTACCCTATAACATAAAATAGTCCTCGTGTCATATTTCTCCATTATCACATTCAAAATTAGCAATAATTACCTTAGAATTCTGAGTCAGAGTAGTTGTTTCTCTTAGAGCTCTCAGCATACCAATACCCCAGACAAGTGAACTGTCTAACCCTGCCAAGGTAGACTTAAATCAGCAACTGCTTTTCTCAGAAACAAATTTATGAGCCCCAAACAAATGAACTGTCACTGATTAAAATGTCATTCCCTTGGGGCAACTAGGTGGTACAGTGGATAGAGCACCAGCCCTGGAGTCAGGAGTACCTGAGTTCAAATCCGGCTTCAGACACTTAACACTTACTAGCTATGTGACCCTGGGCAAGTCACTTAACCCCAATTGCCTCACTAAAAAAAAAATGTCATTCTCTTACAATAGGACAATAGATTTAAAACTGGAAGGGAACTTCAAAGTCACTAAGTCCAACCCTCTAATTTTATACATGAGGAAACTGAGATACAGACGGGTTAGGTGACCTGCATAAGGAAACATAGCTATTAAGTGTTCAAGGTGGGATTAGGACTCAGTTCTTCCTAAATTGAAGGCTATCATTTAATTCACTATTTAAATCCAGACTTTTCTGCCTGCTTTTATAGGCTTTCTTCCATCTGTCATTAGCCTAAATTTCTGGCTTTTATTATATTATTATTATATTATGCTCCTCCATGCACTCTACCCTGCAGTCAAACTGATCTAAACTTTGTGCTCCATACTCTTACACCTCCATTCTTGCTTATGCCTTGAATTGTCCTTTCTTCTCTTATGGAATTCCTGCATATCTTTTATTTGTTTATTCACTTATTCAGTCATTTTTTCATTTATCATCTATCTATCTATCTATTTTCTTGTTCATTCACTCATTTATTTATTTGCTTGTTTATTTATTCATTCATTCATTTAAATGTTCATTTGTTTATTTGTTTGTTATATATCCATTTATTTATTTTTCTTAAAACTTATTGTAATATCCATTGTCTTTCATCTGTTGGGTAAAGCCAAAACAGATTTGTTACAAATTAATACATTTATTTAAAAAATTTTGGGGGTAAAGTAAATGAACATTGTGGTAATAAGGGGCCATCCTCCACTCTGAAGGGAGGAACAGAACTCCTACATATCTTTTAAAGCCAAAGTCAAGTGCCTTTTAAAAATAAGAAGCCTTGGGGACAGTTAGGTGGCACACTGGGTATAGCACCAGCCCTGGATTCAGGAAGACTTGTGTTCAAATCCGGCCTCAGACACTTGACACTTACTAGCTGTGTGACCCTGGGCAAGTCACTTAACCCTCATTCCCCCCCCACCCCCCCACCCCCGCCCCAAAGAAAAGAAGCCTTCCCTGACCTTCTCCAGTGAACTGCACATGGTGTTTTGTTTGGTAACTCTATCTATCATGTAATGTATATTACAGCTGTCTATTTTAGTTTTCTAGTCCCTTTGATATGAGACCATAAGGTCCATGAGGACATCATGTCTCTGTCTTTCTTTGTATTTCTTTGTCTCTATCTCTGTCTCTGTTTTTCTCATCCGTTTCTCTCTTTTGAGATTGGGCCTCCCTATCTCACCTAGGTTAGAAGTAGAGTGGCCATTCATGGGCTCTACCCCACTGCTGCTGGCATAGAATCTTTGACCTGTTCCACTGCTGACCTGGACCTGTTGGTCCTTCCTTAAGCAGTCTGCCTCAGGGACTCACCATATTTATGCTGGATTTGATTGGCTTTAGTGTGGACTGATTGGCTTTAGCTCTCCTATAACTTGGAACTCCTAAACTCAATTGATCCATCTATCTCAGTCTCCCCAGAAGTAGAGATTAAGGACATGCACCTCCACACCCAGCTCTGCATGCATTCAACATTTAATAAATTTTTATTTATTATTGGTGGATTGACTAAAATGAGGTCAGACTACTATAAAATTGGCAATTAATTTTTCTTTTGAGGCAGCTAATAAATTGGGTAGAAAGTTTCAATTTGCACATGAGGAAAAAGTACCAACACTGGAGCATCTTTTAAAGTAACAGAATAAAATGAAGTCCTCACCCTATAACAATGACACAACAAGTCTTAGCACTCGACTTTTGACTGGCTATTGTCATTGGTTGTCAATGTTTCCTGATCCAGACCAGTCATATCTGGATCTCTATTTGAGTGGCTTGGGCCCCAAAAGGCTGAACTGCCACTATTTGCTGGAAAAAATACTACATATCCCTCCTTTCTTCCTAACTGAATCTCTCCCTCTTTTAAAAATCTTGTCTTGAGAAACAGTATCATCGGCTTAACTTATTCTACCCCATCCATTAGTCCTTCATTATGGAATAAAAATTATAATTGTATATTACCTGTCATTATATAATTCCTTTACCTAGAATAATCTATAAGTTCATAGCACCACCAAGAATTAGGCCATGACTTTTTAATATCATTTCGATATATTTTTGACTTTGATCCTTTTTTTGGAGGGGTATATGCCCAGTAATTGGTCACAGTTTCGTATCAAAAGCAATGGATTTGGGATCAGAGGCCCTAGATTTATATCCAAGATCTTCCATTTACATCCTGTATGAAGGAAGAAAAGCACCTCATTTTTGTGGGCCTCAGTTTCTTTATCTGTAGAATGGAAAGGTTTGACTCTACCCTTCCCGTTCTTCCAGTTTTCTTACAATGGCTTCATTATTGTTAAATCATATTTCTGCTTCCTTTGAAAGGAGGGATCTTAGAAAGGATGAAAGTACAGAGCATCTGGATGGAGAGGAAATGAGAAGAGAGAAAGGTTTCTGAGAGGAGAGGCTAAAGACTTGGAAGAAAAATTTTCAACTTTTGCCTAGAGCCAACTCATAAGGGGACACAGAATGACTTTATGTAACCCAGTGACACTGTCCAGAAACCAACCCAAAGCATTTTTTTAAACCCTACCTATGATTTAATTGGCATAGGAACTCCCTTCACTAATGCAGATTAGTACTTGTGCAACTTATAGTCTTTCAGATCTTCCTGAGAAATTGAGAGTGACTTGCCTAGGGTCACAGTATGAGAGGTAAGACTTGAACACAAATCTCTCTGATTATATAAGCTTAGCTCCCTATGGAATACTAACTCTCCAATATAAGGTATGTGCCTCACTGATGGTAATCAAATGACATGATTTCAGTGATTGTTGTTGATAACTTTTCTGGACTTTTTCCTACTACTAGTGCCTGAGGGTGAGGCAGCTAGGTGGTTCAGTGGATAGAGCATTGGACCTGGAGTCAGGAGGATCTGAGTTTAAATCTAGCCTCAAACACTTACTAGCTGTGTGACCCTGGCCAAGCCACTTAACCTCTGTTTGCCTTAATTCATTGGAGAAGGAAATGACAAACAACTCCAGTATCTTTGCCAAGAAAACCCTGTGGACAGTATGGTCCATGGGGCCATAATTGGACATGACTGAACAAAAAGTGCCTGAGGGTAGGGCCTGAGAATAGTATCATTGACTGGAGTCTTGGGAATGACTTGCCTGTGAGCCAAAATTTTGTACCCAGCTGCCAACCTACTTGTGGCCTGATTATCCTAGTTTGTTGTTGTTGTTGTTGTTGAGTCATTTTCAATAGTGTTTGACTTTTTGTGACCCCATTTGGGGTTTTCTTGGTAAAGATACTGGAGTGGTTTGCCATTTTCTTCTCCAGCTCATTTTACAGATGAGGAAACTAAGGCAAACAGGGTTAACTGACTTGCCTAGGGTCACACAACTGAGGTCCTGTCTGAGGCTGGATTTAAACTCAGGTCTTCCCGACTCCAGGCCCAGGCTCTATCCACTATGCCACTTGACTGCACCAAGTATTCTAGAGCCAGTGTCTCATTCTCTCCAGCACCCAACAATACACACACACACACACACACACACACACACACACACACACACACACACACACACACATACACACCCTCCCCCTTCTGGATAACAACAAATGAGAGATAAAAAAGAAAGAGGAGGAAATTAGCTTTGAAGTTTAACCAAGAAAGGTGTTCTCATTCTTAGATGATACTCTGGTAGTTAGTGGATAAGGTAAGAGATACAGAAACACGTCCACATGGGGAACTTTTTCCTCTAGAAACACAGATAGCTTAGTTAAGTGTGGACTCAAGAATCTCAAAAGGTTATGCTGCTTCATATGCATAGGAGAGACCAGGAGCATAGTTTGGCAGGAGATGAGGGCCTTGTCTCCTGGGCTTAATTTTATTTTGTGCTTTTTCACCTCATACTCATCTTCATGGGAGAACTGAAGAGTTTCAGAGTTGAGAAATCTGGGACCTTAAACTCTGAAAGTCCTTGGCAGTTTGCTGGCAGAGAAGACTTAATTATTTGTAGTCTGTCCATCAGAAATTGAATAGGGACCTACAAGGAATTTCTACCCTAAGCTAGAGTGATGCCTCTGACCAAGACACAGCATTGGTGATCAAGAAATATAGTTCAGAAAGAAATAGAACTAAGAGCTATTTTCATGGAAAAAAATTGCCTCCAATAAAACAGATAAACCATTGGTTAATTTTTTTAAAAAAGAAAGTAGAAAACCAAATAACCACTATCAAAAATGAAATAGGTAAATTTACCACCTATGAAGAGGAAATTAAACTATTTTGCCCAATTATATGCCAAAAAATCTGACAAAACTAAGTGAAATGGATGAATATTTAAAAAAATAAATCACCCAAATTAACAGAAGAGGAAATAAAATACTTAAATAACTGCATTTTAGAAAAAGAAATTGAATGAACTCCCTAAGAAAAAATCTCCCAGGCCAGATGGATTCACAAGTGAATCAACCAAACATTTAAAAAACATTTAATTCCAATACTATATAAACTATTAGGGAAAATATATGGAGTACTACAGAATTCTTTTTATGACAAAAATATGGTGCTGATACCTAAATCAGGAAGAACTGAAACAGAGAAAGAAAACTATAGACTGATTTCGCTAGTGAATATTGATGCAAAAATTTAAAATAAAATACTAGCAAGGAGACTACAGCAGTATATTTCAAGGATCATTCACTATGACCAGATGAGATTTGTACAAGTATTGTAGGACTAGTTCACTATTAGGAAAACTATCAACACAAGTAACATGTCAATAACAAAACCAACAGAAATCATATGACTCTCTCAATAGATGCAGAAAAAGCTTTTGAAGAAATACAGCACCCATTTCTATTGAAAACACTAGAGGGGCAGCTAGGTAGTATAGTGGATAAAGCACTGGCCCTGAATTCAGGAGGACCTGAGTTCAAATGCAGATTCAGACACTTGACACTAGCTGTGTAACCCTAGGCAAGTCACTTAACCCTCATTGCCCAACATCAACAAAAACAACCCCCCCCCAGAAAACAAAAATACTCGAAAACTTGGGAATAAATGGAGCTTTTCTTAAAATGATAAATAGTATTTAAAACCATCAACAAGCATTATCTGTAATGGGAATAATCTAGAAGCATCTCCAATAAGATCAGGGGTTAAGCAAGGATGTCCATTATCATCACTATTATTCAATATTGTATTAGAAATGCTAGCACTAGAAGAAAAAAAATTGAAGGAATTAGAATAGGCAATGAGGAAACAAAACTATCACTCTTTGCAGATGATATGATGGTATACTTAAAGAATCCCAGTGAATCAAATGAAAAACTTCTTGAAATAATTAGCAACTTGAGCAAAGTTTCAGGATATAAAGAAACTCACAGAAATCATCAGCATTCCTACATGTTGCCAACAAAAGACAGCAGGAAGAGATAGAAAGAAAAATTCCATTAAAAATAACTGTAGACAATATAAAATACTTGGAAGTCCACCTCCCAAGATAATCCCAGGAACTATATGAATACAATTACAAAATACTTTTCACACAAATAAAGTCAGATCTGTACAACTGGAAAACCATCAATTACTCATGAGCAAGCTGAACTGATATAATAAAAATTACAATTCTACTTAAATTAATTTGCTTATTCTGTGTCATACCAACCAAACTATCAAAAATTATTTATAGAGTTTGAAAAAATAATGAAATTCATTTGGAAAAACAAAAGGTCAAGAATATCAAGAGAATTAATGAAAAAATGCAAAGGAAGGTGGGCTAGCTGTACCATATCTCAAACTATATGATAAAGCAGCAATCATCAAAACTATCTGATACTGGCTAAGAAATAGAGTGATGGGGCAGAGCCAAGATGGCGGAGAGTAGCCAGCAAATCGCGTGAGCTCTCCTTCTGTTGTTCCCTCAAAAAGAACATTAAACAAAACCTCTAAACAGATTCTGAAACTACAGAACCTGCAAAGAGACAGAGAGACACAGTCTTCCAACCAGAGATAATTTAGAAGACTTCAGGAAAGGTCGGTCTCACTCAGGCAAAAGGGAGGCTCAGGTCATGGCAGCGCAGCATGTGGGAGAGGGTGGGGCAAGTCAGCAGGAAGCTGTGGGACACAGCCGAGCAACTGAGGCCCTTGGATCCTGGCACAACAAGCCGGTGGCACAGAAGAACAGTGGTGAAACCCACCTGCACCAGCCGAGAGGGCAGGTTGCCAGCTGGAGGGATACCCACAGGACAGGTGCCAGAAGGCCTACTGATCCCAGTATGCTCAGACAGGAAGCCCAGGGTGACATCCACTGATCCCATTGTGCTCAGACAGGAAGCCCAGGGTGATATCCCATAGAGGCCTCAGTATAGAGAGCCAGTGACACAGGCCCTATATCTCAGCACAAGAAACTTGAAACAGGGACCTGGTGCCCCCAGAGGAGACCTCAACTTTAAAAAAATAAAAAATAAGCTGCATTATGAGCAAAAAACAAAAAAGAACTCTCACCATTGAGAGCTTCTGTGTTGACAGGGAAGAGGCAAACACAAACTCAGATGAGGACAATACCCCCAAATTGCCTACATGTGAAGCCTCAAGAGGGAAGATGAATTGGTCTCATGAACAAAAAGCCTTCTGGGAGGAGCTCAAAAAGGATTTAAATCAATTGAGGGGGCAGCTAGATGGCATAGTGGATAAAGCACCGGCTTTGGGTTCAGGAAGACCTGAGTTCAAATCCAGCCTCAGACGCTTGACCTTTACTAGCTGTGTGACCCTGGGCAAGTCACTTAACCCTTACTGCCCTTCAAAAAAAAATCAATTGAGAGAAATGAAAGCAACACAAGAAAATTATGAAAAAAGAATTAGCAGCTTGAAAAGGAAGCACAAAGATTGACTGAAGAAAACAATTCCTTAAAAAATTCATCTGGCCAAATGGAAAAAAAGATGCATAATCTCACTGAAGAAAACAATGCCTTAAAAAATTCATTTGGCCAAATGGAAAAAAAAGTGCATAATCTCACTGAAGAAAACAATGCCTTAAAAATTAAAATTGGACAGTTGGAAGATAAGGAATACATGAGACACCAGGAATCAGTCAAGCAGAATCAAAAGAATGAAAAAATAGGGGCAGCTAGGTGGCACAGTGGATAGAGAACCGGCCCTGGAGTCAGGAGGACCTGAGTTCAAATCCGGCCTCAGACACTTAACTCTTACTAGCTGTGTGACCCTGGACAAGTCACTTAACCCCAATTGCCTCACTAAAAAAAAAAAGAAAAAGAAAAAAAGAATGAAAAAATAGAAGAAAATGTGAAATGCCTCATTGGAAAGACAGCTGATCTGGAAAATAGATCTAGAAGAGATAATTTGAGAATCATTGGGCTGTCTGAAAGCCATGATCAGAAAAATAATCTAGACACCATATTCCAGGAAATTACTAAGGAGAACTGCCCTGATATCATAGAATCAGAGGATAAAATCATCATTGAAAGAATCCACCAATCACCTCTTGAAAGAGACCCTAAGGGGCAGCTAGGTGGCGCAGTGGATAAAGCACCGGCTCTGGATTCAGGAGTACCTGAATTCAAATCTGGCCTCAGACACTTGACACTTACTAGCTGTGTGACCCTGGGCAAGTCACTTAACCCTCATTGCCCAGCCAAAAAATAAAAAAAAAAGAAAAGAAAGAGACCCCAAAAGGAAAACTCCAAGGAATATTGTAGCCAAATTCCAGAATTATCAGGTGAAGGAGAAAATACTCCAAGCAGCCAGAAAGAAGCAATTTAAATATCAAGGAGCCACAGTCAGGATTGCTCAGGACCTGACAGCTTCAACATTAAAGGACCGCAAGGCTTGGAATATGATATTCCGGAAGGCAAAGGAGCTTATATTGCAGCCAAGAATCTATTACCGAGGAAAAATGTTCATTCTCTTTCAGGGGAAAAGATGGACATTCAATGACATTGGGGACTTTCATTGTTTCCCGATGAAAAGACCAGAACTGAATAGAAAATTCGATCTTAACATACAAGACTCAAGAGAAGTTTAAAAAGGTAAACAGAGGGAAAAAAAAAGTTACTCAATTAGGTTAAACTATTTACATCCCTATGCAGGAAGATAATACTCATAACTCTTAAGAATTGTAAATGTATTTGGGCAGAGAGAAGGACTATACACAGAGGGTATAAATATAAATTGTCTTTGATGTGATGATACAAAGAAAATTAAGGGGTTAAAAAGGGAGTCTATAAGGAGGAGAGGTAAGGGGAGGTGGAATGGGGTGAATTACATCATATGAAGAGGTGGGAAAAAAAACCTATTAAAATAGAGGGAAAGAAAGGAGGGGTGAACATTGTTTCAACTCTACCCTCATCAGATTTGATTCAAAGAGGGAATAACATATATGTTCATTGGGATAAAGAAACTTAGCTCATTCTTTAGGGAAGTAAAAGGGGAAGGGAAAGTGGGGGGACTGATAGAAGGGAAGACAAAAGCAAGAGAGAAAAGGGTAAAGAAAAGGGAAGGGGTGATAAAAAGGGAGGGCAGATTGGGGGAGGCAGGGGTAAGAAGCAAAACGTCAGTGAGGAGGAATAGGGTAAAAGAAGGGGAAAAAGTACAAAGGGGATAAATAGAATGGAGGGGAATAGACAGTTAGTAATAATAACTGTGAATGTGAATGGGATGAACTCTGCTATAAAATGGAAGCGAATTGCAGAGTGGATTAAAAAACAGAATCCTACAATATGCTGTTTACAAGAAGCACATTTGAAGCAGAGGGATACACACAGAGTAAAGGTAAAAGGCTGGAGCAGAATATATTATGCTTCGGCTAAAGTAAAAAAAGCAGGGGGTAGCAATCGTTATCTCAGACAAAGCGCAGGCAAAAATAGATCTCATTAAAAGAGATAAGGAAGGAAACTATATCTTGCTAAAAGGTACTATAGATAATGAAGTAATATCAATATTAAATATGTATGCACCAAGTGGTATAGCATCCAAATTCTTAGAGGAAACGTTAAATGAGTTACAAGAGGAATTAGACAGTAATACTAGTGGGGGATCTGAATCTCCCCCTCTCAGAATTAGATAAGTCTAGCCAAAAAATAAATAAGAAAGAAGTGAAAGAGGTGAATAAATCACTAGAAAAGTTAAACATGATAGATGTCTGGAGAAAATTGAATGGGGATAGAAAGGAATATACCTTTTTCTCAGCAGTACATGGCACATTTTCAAAAATTGACCATGAGGGGGCAGCTAGGTGGCACAGTGGATAGAGCACCGGCCCTGGAGTCAGGAGTACCTGAGTTCAAATCTGGCCTCAGACACTTAACACTTACTAGCTGTGTGACCCTGGGCAAGTCACTTAACCCCAATTGCTTCACTAAAAAAAAATTGACCATGTATTAGGGCACAAAAACATCATAGTTAAATGTAGAAAGGCAGAAATAGTAAATGCATCCTTCTCAGATCATGATGCAATAAGAATTACATGTAAGAAAGAGCCATGGAAAAGTAGACTGAAAATTAATTGGAAACTAAATAATTTCATTCTAAAGAATGAATGGTTCAAACAACAAATCATAGAAACAATCAATAACTATATCCAAGAGAATGACAATAATGAGACAACATACCAAAATCTATGGGATGCAGCCAAAGCAGTGCTTAGGGGAAAATTTATAGCTCTAAATGTTTACATGAATAAAAAAGAGAAAGAGGAGATTAATGAATTGGGCATGCAATTTAAAAAGCTAGAAAAAGAACAAATTAGAAATCCCCAATTAGATACTAAACTAGAGATCCTGAAAATTAAAGGAGAAATTAATAAGATTAAAAGCAAGAAAACTATAGAATTAATCAATAAAACTAAGAGCTGATTTATTAAAAAACCAATAAAATAGATAAAATATTGGTTAATTTGATTAAAAAAAGAAAGAAGAAAACCAAATTACCAGTATCAAAAATGAAAAGGGTGGTGTTACCACCAATGAAGTGGAAATTAAATCAATAATTAGGAATTATTTTGCCCAACTGTATGCCAATAAATTTGTCAATCTAAATGAAATGGATGAATATTTACAAAAATACAAACTGTCCAGGTTAACTGAAGAGGAAATAAAATCCTTAAATAAGCCCATATTAGAAAAAGAAATTGAACAAGCCATTAATGAACTCCCTAAGAAAAAATCCCCAGGACCAGATGGGTTTACAGGTGAATTTTACCAAACATTTAAAGAACAATTAATTCCAATATTATACAAATTATTTGGAAAAATAGGTGAAGAAGGAGTTCTATCAATTTCGTTTTATGATACAAACATAGTGGTGATACCAAAACCAGGCAAAGCAAAAACAGAGAAAGAAAATTATAGACCAATTTCCCTAATGAATATTGATGCTAAAATCTTAAATAAGATATTAGCAAGGAGATTATAGCAAGTGATCACCAGGATAATACACTATGACGAGGTGGGATTTTTACCAGGAATGCAGGGCTGGTTCAACATTAGGAAAACTATTAACATAATCAACCACATCAATAAGAAAACTAACCAAAATCATATGATTATCTCAATAGATGCAGAGAAAGCTTTTGACAAAATACAGCACCCATTCCTAATAAAAACACTAGAGAGCTTAGGAATAAGTGAAGCTTTCCTTAAAATAATAAGCAGTATCTACCCAAAACTATCAGCAAGCATTATATGCAATGGAGATAAGTTAGAGGCCTTCCCAATAAGATCAGGGGTGAAACAGGGATGTCCATTATCACCCCTATTATTTAATATTGTCCTAGAAATGTTAGCTTTAGCAATCAGAGAAGAAAAAGGAATTAAAGGAATTAGAATAGGCAAGGAGGAAACAAAACTATCACTCTTTGCAGATGATATGATGGTATACTTAAAGAATCCTAGAGAATCAACTCAAAAATTACTTGAAACAATTAACAACTTTAGCAAAGTAGCAGGATATAAAATAAATCCACATAAATCATTAGCATTTCTATACATGCCCAACAAAGTCCAGCAGCAAGAGATAGAAAAAGAAATTCCATTCAAAGTAACAGTAGATAATGTAAAATACTTGGGAGTCTACTTGGCAAGACAAACCCAGGAACTCTATGAACACAATTACCAAACACTCTTCACACAAATCTAAATAATTGGAAAGATATCAATTGCTCATGGATAGGCAGAGCTAATATAGTAAAAATGACAATACTGCCTAAATTAATTTACTTATTCAGTGCCATACCAATCAGACTACCTAAAAATTATTTTATAGAGCTAGAAAAAATAATAACAAAATTCATCTGGAAAAACAAAAATATCAAGAATATCCAGGGAAATAATGAAAAAAAATTCACAGGAAGGTGGGTTAGCAGTACCAAACCTGGAGCTTTACTATAAAGCGGCAGTCATCAAAACTATCTGGTACTGGCTAAAAAATAGAGTGGTAGATCAATGGAATAGGCTAGGCTCAGGAAATGCAGTAGTAAATGACACTAGTAATGTAGTGTTTGATAAACCCAAAGACTCCAGCTTCTGGGATAGGAACTCAGTATTTGACAAAAACTGCTGGGAAAACTGGAAGATAGTATGACAGAAATTAGGCATAGACCGACATCTGACACCTTATGCTAAAATAAGGTCAAAATGGATACATGATTTAGACATAAGAGGTGATACCATAGGTAAATTAGGAGAGAAAGGAATAGTCTACCTTTCAGATCTTTGGAAAGGAGAACAGCTTATGACTAAACAAGAGATAGAGAATATTATAAAATGCAAAATGAATGATTTTTTATTACATTAAATTAAAAAGTTTTTGTACAAACAGAAGCAATGCATCCAAAATTAGAAGGGAAGCAGAAAGCTGGGAAACAATTTTTATGGCCAGTACTTCTGATAAAGGCCTCATTTCTAAAATATATAGGGAACTAAATCAAATTTATAAGAATCCAAGTCATTCCCCAATTGAGAAATGGTCAAAGGATATGAACAGGCAGTTTTCTGATGAAGAAACCAAAGCTATCTATTCCCATATGAAGAAATGCTCTAAATCACTAATGATTAGAGAGATGCAAATTAAAACAACTCTGAGGTACCACCTGACACCTATCAGATTGGCTAAAATGACAAAAAAGGAAAATAACAAATGTTGGAGAAGCTGTGGAAAAATTGGAACACTAATGCATTGTTGGTGGAGCTGTGAGCTGATCCAACCATTCTGGAGAGCAATTTGGAATTATGCCCAAAGGGCAATAAAGCTATGCATACCCTTTGACCCAGCAATACCACTTTTGGGTCTTTTCCCAAAGAGATCATGGAAAAGGGAAAAGGACCCACATGTACAAAAATATTTATAGGTGCTCTTTATGTGGTGGCAAGGAATTGGAAGTTGAGGGCATGCCCATCAATTGGGGAATGGCTGGACAAGTTGTGGTATATGAATGTAATGGAATACTATTGTGCTGTAAGAAACGATGAGCAGGAGGAGTCCAGAGAAACTTGGAGGGTCTTGTGTGGGCTGATGATGAGTGAGATGAGCAGAACCAGAAGAACATTGTACACAGTATCATCAACATTGTGTGTCGATCTACTGTGATGGACTATATTCATCTCACCAATGCAATGGTACAGAAGAGTTCCAGGGGACTCATGATGGAAGAGGATCTCCAAATTCAGGAAAAAAAAAAAAAGAACTGTGGAGTATAGATGCCGATTGAACCATACTATTTCTTTTGTTTTTGGTGCTGTTGTTTTTCTATTTCTATTTTCTATTTTGAGGTTTTTCCTCATTGCTCTGATTTTTCTCTTATAACATGACTAATACAGAAATATGTTTAATGTTTTATATATATACATACATATATACATACATATACATACATACATATATATATATATATAACCTATATCAGATTACCTGCTGTCTAGGGGAGGGGGTAGGGAGAGGAGGGATGGGAGGGAGGGGAGGGAGGAAGAAAAATCTGAAATTGGAAAGCTTGTATAAACAAAAGTTGAGAACTATCTTTACATGTAACTGGAAAAAAATAAAAAACTTTATTAAAAAAAAGAAATAGAGTGATGGATCAGTGGAATAGATTAGGTACACAAGACACAGTAGTTAATGACCATAGTAATCTAGTGTTTGATAAATCCAAAGACCCCAGCTTTTGGGATAAGAACTCACTATTTGACAAAAACTTCTGGGAAGGCTGGAAAACAGTATGGCAAAAACTCAGTATAGAACAACATCTTACACTATATACTAAGATAAGGTCAAAACAGGTACATGACAGACATAAAGAATGATACCATAAACAAATTAGAAGAACAAGGAATATATTGTCAGATCTATGGAGAAGGGAAGAACTTATGATCAAATAAGAGATAGAGAGTAGTGTGAGATGTAAAATGGATAATTTTTATTATATTAAATTAAAAGGCTTTTGCAAAACAAAACCAATGCAACCAAGACTAGAAGGAAAGCAGAAAACTGGGAAACAATTTTTACAGCAAGTGTCTCAATAAAGGCCTCATTTCTCATATATATAGAGAGAACCGAATACAAGTCATTCCCCAATTGATAAATGATCAAAGGATATAAACAGGCAGTTTTCAGATGAAAACATCAAAGCATGGAAAAATGCTCTAAATCACTATTGATTAGAGAAATGAAAATTAAATCAATTCTGAGGTACCACCTCACACCTACCAGACTGGCTAATATAACAGAAAATAAAATTGATAAATGTTGGAGAGGATGTGGGAAAATTGGGACACTAATACACTGTTAGTGGAATTGTGAAATGATCTAACCATTTTGGAGAGCAGTTTGGAACTATGCCCAAAAAGTTATAAAACTATTCATGCTCTTTGATCCAGCATTATCATTATTAGGTCTCTATCTGAGAGAGATTGTTAAAAAAGGGAAAGGACCTATATGTACAAAAATATTTATAGCAGCTCTTTTTTGTGGTGGCAAAGACTTGGAAATTTGAGGGGATGCCCATGAATTGGGGAATGGCTGAACAAGTTGTGGTATATGTAATGGAATATTATTGTGCTATAAGAAATGACAAGCAGGATTATTTGAAAAAAACCTGGAAAGATTTATATGAACTAATACAAAGTAAAGTAAGCAGAACTAGGTGTACACTGTACACAGTTAAAGCAACATTGGGCAATGATCAACTATGAATAACTTAGCTCTCCTCAACAATACAATTATCCAAGACAATTGCAAAGGGCTTATGATGAAAATACTATCCACATTCAGAGAAAGAACTGATGGAATATGAATGCAGATCGAAGCATACAATTTTCGTTTTGCTTTTTTCATGGTTTTTTTTCTTTTGGTCTGTGTCTTCTCTCACAATATGACTAATATGGATATATGGTTTATATGATTGCACACATTATATATATATATGTATATATATACACGTAAATGAATATTAAAATTGCCTTTACATGTAATTAGAAAAAATAAAATACTATTAAAAATAAATATAGTTCAGAAACATAACTAAGCTTGCCAGCACCAGCTAGCGAAGAAGTGGCTTGACTCTGTGTTTTAAGGAGCTTGTCACCTAGGGCAAAGAATCTCCTTGTGGAGATAGGAAGTTTATTTGTTTTGTTTCTTTTTTAGCACAGGCTATGGAAGAAATAAACAAATCACTCATTGGGTGAAAATCCCTTCCTTGATTTTTTTCCCTAGGAAATATTTTTTTCCCTAAGAGATTATGATGTTAGGGTTGCTACCTTTTTCTTTGAAAGAGATATACTGGGGGCAGCTAGGTGACGCAGTGGATAAAACACTGGCTCTGAATTCAGAAGGACCTGAGTTCAAGTGTGACCTCAGACACTTGACACTAGCTGTGCAACCCTGGGCAAGTCACTTAACCCTCATTGCCCAGCAAAAAAAAAGCAAAAACAAAACCAAAAACAAAAAAAAGAGATATACCAAAAAAGAAGTCAACCAGATTTAAATGGAAAGAGCAAGTAGAGCTCATTCTTCTATGAGGAAGAAATGGCACCCTAGTTAAGAACACCCTAGTTAAGAAACTTGAAGCAGGAACTTGTGAGGTTCTGTAACCTGGAAGTAGTCAGCTCCGCTAAGCAACAGCATTATGAGGCTAGAAGGGAATAGGGTCTGGTCAAGACGGCCCACATTGGGAAAATTACAACTTTGATCAAGACAAATGTTCAGGGGGCAGGTAGGTGGCACAGTGGATAAAACACTGGCCCTGGATTCAGGAGTACCTGAGTTCAAATCCGGCCTCTGACACTTGACACTTATTAGCTGTGTGACCATGGGCAAGTCACTTAACCCCCATTGCCCTGCAAAAAAAAAAAAAAGACAAATGTTCAAAAAAGACTATGTGTCTGATGAAGACTATGGACAAGACTGTGCCAATAGTGACATCAGCATTAGTGTTGTACTTTTAAGAAATTGCCCTTTCAAGACCAGTGTAAAGCCATGCCTGGCAGAGATGTAATACCATGCTAATACATCAGTAGAGTCTACACATTTTGTAGAGATTGCAAGCCATGTGAGACCAGTGGGAAGCAGGCCCAGAAGGAGCAGTGCAATGAAAGCATTAGCTACCCTGCAGTGTAGGAAGTGAGAACTGCTTATCCTATACTAGGCAAAAACCTATTACATATTCCATTGCTTGCAGCATTAAGGTGGCCCTTGGTTTTTGAAGACTATGTTGGTTGAGCACAAACTTTGGCAGGTCCTTCCAAAGTGTAACAACTTCAAGTGCAGGCCTGGAGATGGATCATTTTTCTATTATCTGAGCACCAGCCTAGTTGAGTACAAATGGGCTCATTACCACATTGACCACCACGTGATAATTGAGGGGCAGAGAGAGCAATTAATGAAGACCAGGTACTAAGGTAAATAGGATGTGATTTACATGAGAAGAGGGATCACTCATACCTTGGAGTATTAAAATGTAAACATGACCGCCTAGAGGGTAGGAGAACTTTGGGAAATGGAAGCTAGAAGCTAGTGTGAAACTCTACTTGGGTATCAGGTTTCTGAACATATTATAGCCATGTCACAAACATACTGCCAGAGTGCCTCACAGTATGGAGAACAGCCCTTCCTATTGATGGAGAGAAGATAAAAGACTGAGCTAGTGAACACCTATACCTGGACTGAAGGGAGAGACCTCTAGATACACCTGGGTCTGGACAGCCCAGAGCCCACAAGATGGCAGCAGAGGACACAACCTGGACATGGGAGGTAATGAATTTGTGAACCATGCTTTTCTGAAGTAAATTTTTCTATTAGAATCCTTCCCCAGAAGACAAAAGGACCATTCTTAGTCAATGAGAGCTGATTTTCCATAGTTTAGATGTGTTCATTAAAATCAGGAAAGGTTAATGAACTCATAATATATGAGTAATATTAATAAATAGGATAATTCCTTCAAATGTAGGACCTTATGGGACTTTATAGGTTCTCTAGTATCTAGTTTCTTAAACCGTGGGTCATGACCTTGCATGGGGTCACATAACTCAATGTATGGGTCATGAAAAATTTGGCAACAGTAAAAGCTTATGTATACTTATTTTGTATACCTATATACCCAGGGTTATGTAAAAAAAAGTTTAAGAAGTCCTGCTGTAGTCCAACCCTCTCATTTAAAATTTTTTTTTGTGGGGCATTGAGGGTTAAGTGACTTGCCCAAGTCACATAGCTAGTAAGTCTCAAGTGTCTGAGGCCAGATTTGAACTCAGGTACTCCTGACTCCAGGACAGGTACTTTATCCACTGCACCACCTAGCTGTTTCCAACCCTCTCATTTTACTGGTGAAAAAAACTAAGGCCCAGAGAAGTTAAGTAGCCTGCCCAGATTTGCACAGTTAGTTAGTGACAGTGGAACTAGAGCCTCAGCCCTCTCTCTCTAGAGTTCTTTCTACTATCCCACACTGTGACTGAATCCAGATCAAATCTGGACTTGTGTAAGCTCTTGATCATATGTCATTTCTTGGAAATCTTCCCAGTGTTTGGAACAAGAGAAAGAAGTTAGTGATGATAAATATCTGACATCAGTGGGACCTTCATTCATAGTCATTCCTTCCTGTGAGATCCCAGTTGGTCAGCAAATAGAACAAAATATCTGTGATCTCCACAGAGTCTACTGTATTAAGAAAGCTGTTGCATTGGATGATGGGAAGGAACATAATATAGTAGAGGACCATGAAAAAGAAGGCACCAAGGAATTATTTTTTTTAAGGTTAGGGTCTTCTAGGGAAGAAACAGAGCAATGTAGTATGTGGGAGCAAAAAAAGGGATGCAACTGAACTTCTCAGAAGGTAGTAGAGAGGGTGAGATTAATTTATAGTCATGCAGCTCCCGTGAAGATGTCAAGGCAAAAATACCCAGTTTTTCATATCCCTTTGTAGTTTCCAGTACCCACAGTACAACTGTATAGCACTTAAATTTTTGAAGTACTTTCACATATATCTTCTCATTTCATCTTCACAGAACCCCATTGTGGTTGAAAGGGAATGTATTATTAACACCATAACTCAGCATGTCTAAAACCAAACTCAGTATCTTTTCCCCTAAGTCCTTCCTTCTTTTTAACTTTCCTATTATTATTGAGGGCCCAGTTACCCAGGATCATAGCCTAGATGTCATCCTTGATTCCTACATCTCTCTCATCTCACCCCTCCAGCCCCTCCATCCAATCTGTTGGTAAATCCTGTTGGTTCTATGCCTCCTTCTCTCCTCTGGCATTGTCACCACCCTGGTACATGGTCTTATCACCTTATACCTGGACTATTTCAATTACCTTCTGGTTGGTCTATTTGCCTCGTGTCTCTTCACTCCACTCCATCTTGGTCTACCTGCCTCAAATCTCTCAACTCCAATGCATCTTCCACTCAACTGTCAAAGTGAATTTCCTAAAGTGCCAATCTGACCTTCTTGCTATTAGTGTTGTTGTTGGATCATGTCTGACTCTTTGTGATCCCATTTGGAATTTTATTGGCAAAGATACTGGAGTGGTTTGCCATTTCCTTCTCCAGCTCATTTTACAAATGAGAAACTGAGGCAAACAGGGTTAAGTGACTTGCCTAGGGTCATATAGCTAGTGAGTACCTGAGGCTAGATTTGAACTCAGGTCTTCCTGACTCCAGGCTTAGGGGCACTCTATCTACTTCAACACCTAGTTGTCCTAGTTCTGACCATTTCATCCAGCTATTTAATCAATTCCAGTGGTTCTCTATTACCTCTAGGATCAAATATGAAATCCTCTGTGGTTCAAAGCCCTTCATAACCTGACTCTCCTACCTTTCCAGTCCTATGCCTTACTCTCTCCCGCCTCCCCCTAAGTGCTCCATCATCTAGTAACAATGACCTCTTTGTTGTTCCTTTCACAAGGCAGGCACTCTATCTCTCAACTACAGGTATTTTCACTGGCTGTCCCCATGCCTGGAACTCTCCCTTCTCATCAATACCTCCTGGTCTCTCTGGCTTCCTTCAAGTCTCAGATAAAATCCCATCTTTTATAAGAAGCCTTTCCTGATACCCCTTTTCTCTGTTGACTATCTTCAATTTTCTTGTATATACCTTGTTGGCATATAGTTGTTTTCATTTTGTCTCCCATATCAGACTGTGAGCTCCTTGAGAGCAGACTTTTTTTTTTTCTTGCCTTTTCAGCCAAGCTGTGCGGTGAATAGAATGCTAGGCCTGCTGTTAGGAAGACTTGAGCTCAAATTTGGCCTCAGATACTTTAATAACTGTGTGACCTTTGGCAAGTTGCTTAAAGGATTTACCCCTGTTTTCTCATCTGTAAAATGGGGGATAATAATGACACCTACCTTCCAGGGTGGTTGTAAGGATCAAATGAGATAATTGTAAAGTGCTTAGCACAGTACCTGATAGAAAGTTGATGCTTAATAAATGCTTGTTGACCATTTGCCATATGAAGAAACCAAGATCCAGCATGTGACCTGACAGTGATGAAGTCTTGACCAGAATTAGTTCCTCTGTCAGTTAATTGAACAATGATCAGGCATTCATTAGGTATATGCTATGTGCCAAGCACTTTGTGAAGTGGTGGGAATGAAAAGTCAAAAATAAGAGACCCTGCTTTTAAGGAGTTTGTATTCTTTGAAGGAAATAATATACTGTACAGAATGAATCAGAAAAGTAAATTTTCCCTGGGGTTGGGGGAGAGAGAAGTGAACAAACAGGTGTGGGGATGAGGAAAGGCTGGGATGTGATACTTGAACTGAGCTTTGAAGGTAGGTTGAGATTCTAATAGTCACATTGAGGAGTGAGTTCACTCCAGGAATGGGGGACTTGTACACAGGCATGGAGATGGGAGGCTGAATGCTGTATATGAAGAACAACAAGCAGTCTGGTCTAGCTGGAATGTAGTTTGTGAAAAGAAGCAATGTGTAATATAAGCCAAGAAAGATGAGCTGCAGCCAGACTGTGAAGGGCTTTGAATGTCCAACAGAGGACCTATGTCTAAGTGACTCCCAGATCAGTGCTCTTTTAATAGGTATGGGCAAAGTTTCTTTCTAAAATTTAATTCAGTGGTTCATGTGACTAAACCACAACTAAACCACAGGAGAAGCAGATGGGAGTATAACTATAAGAATGAATGAGCTCCAATTGCTCATCCGCTCACAGCAAGTGATTAACTCTTTGTTTTCCCTGAAGTACATTTGGAATCACTTCATCCCAGTATTGTGACGGTCATGGCATGTTTTCCTGGCTTGAACCTGAGTTTTACTAATTCTTTATCTAATCAAGAGCTGCAACTCTAGTTTAAGAGAAATTTCTGCACTAGTTTGTTGGCATGGTTTTTTGTTTTCTTGGCCACCATTTCACATTGCAGAAGTTCTCTTTCCAGCTCTTTTCATGCTGATGATATAGCCCTATACAGACAGGATCTCTCTAGACTTTCAGGGCTAAGAGATCTGAGAAAACAAACACTATTTTTTTTCTCAATATCCAAGCTTGGCCTTAAGGGCTTGTCCTTTGCTCCCCACCCCCCTCCCCAGCTTTTCTTATTCACCAGCTTTCCTGTAAAAGGGATGTGTACATGCTTCGACCCACTCTACAGAATTTAAGCTCCTTGGGGACAGAAATGGTTTTGTTTTTGTCTGTGCCCCCGGAAGTCTAGCAAAGTGCCTTGCGAACAGAAAGCCATCAATTGTTTGCTGTGTAATGGAACTGAATGAAGATTATTCCAAAATTGGCTAGGAGAGCACTGCTTAACTACCTTGGTGCCACGGAAGGGGAGTCTCAACTTTTGTACTACTGGAATTCTGGCATATGTGGCAGCCAGTTCCCTGGGCGATCCCGGGCTTTAGCTATTTTCTTGGTAAGGAGACATTACTAAAAGAATTCTGTTGTGACTTTCTTTTGATAATAAATGAGATAAAGAGAGGGTAACTCTGTGATCGTCGGAGCACTGTAAATCTGGAGTGTTTCCTTTCTAGCATATATGACTCTTCCCCAGTTATTTCTGTACTGATTGCCACACCATCCAAAATGTTACCTGGGTTGATGATTGGACTTGCCTGAAACTTGGAAGGATGAAAATGAGATACCTTTGCAATGTATTTATTTTTTAAAACAAAGTGCTATGTGAGTTATTCGAATCTTGTTTCCTCTAGATTTTAATCGTATTGTGAATTTGTATTTTTCAACATTCATCTTTGCTCCCTGATTGCTCGCCTGTCAGCTTTATATATCTTAACAACATTCTATTCTAAATTCGACAAACATTTATTGAGTGCCTACTATGCAAGGCAGAACAATGTACTGGGTCTAGAGACAAAAAACAGAAATGATACCTGATCTCAAGAATGAATGAATGAAACACTTATTAAGCGCTTACTATGTGCAAAGCACTATTAAATGCAACAGGTACAAAAATAGAAAAAGAAGTCCCCCTTTTCAAGGAGCTCACGTTCTAATGGGGGAAACAATATATACGGAAAGTTCCAGCTGCAAGTCAGATCTAAAAGTCCCACGGCTCTTAGAGTGCAGAGGTGAAGCAGATGGTAAAACCTCCTCTTGAATGTCATTATTTAATGTCACTATTCCCAGGGATCCTAGCTAGGTTCAGGGGTCCTGAGCTGTGCCTCTCAGGCTTACTTTTTAATGGGTGGGGCAGTGAAGGGGAGATACACATTGTTTTTCAGTCGTTTCAGTCGCCTCCGACTCTTCCTGACCCAATTTTGGGGTTTTCGCGGCAAAGATACTGGAGTGGTTTGCTATTTCCTTCTCTGGGAGATAGATGTACACAGGTAAGATAAGACAAAATAGAGATGGGGGTAGAAGGAGCAGAAATCAAGTGTGCAAAGAGCATTCGAGCAGAGAGAAAACACTAAAAGCTGGGGAGGGGGGTGGGTGTCAAGGAAAGCGAGACGAGCGAGTGGCATTTGAGCTGAAGCTAGAAGGAAGATAACGAATCTGAAAAACAGAGATGAAGGAATGCTTTCCAGAGTACGGGATGACGGCCTTCCTGAATGCAGGGAGGCGGGAGATGGAGTGTGCTTTGACTGTGATAGGCACAGGGGATTCAAAAGCCTGGCGCTTGGAACGTCTGGATCAAAGGTCGATTAAGGCGGCCAACCAGAGCCAGGCGTAATTTTGTTCCTGCAGGAGGGGGGAGGGGATTAAGGCTGGGAAGCGAAGTGGATGGGGGTGGTGTTTAAGCTTTAGATAAGAGTGTCTAAGTCCCTTAGCAAGAAACCTGTCTCAGTTTCCTCATCTGTAAAATTAAGATAAAAAATATGTGCACTACCTGCCTCCCAGGGTTGTGAAGAAAGCACTACATAAGTGTTATTATTAAGTGTTATTATTATCAAATATGTGGGACTAGGAAGTTGCTCTCCTCGTCTCGCCCCGTCCATCCCCTCCTCCTCCTCGCTCCAAGACAGCCCCACTTTGAGCCAGGTACACTGCTTCTTGGGACATCTCCAAGGCCTTTCTCTCGCTCATCTCGGGGGTTTTATGCCTTGCAAAGGGAGGAGGGGCCGGGGAAGGGGGTAAGGGTGATTCCGTAAGGGAAACCCCAGTTCTGTGGCCTTGGCGAAGACGCCCCTCCTCCCGTCGCTTCGCGGGCAGACGTGCTCCCCGCGCCTTGGCGGCCGCGCTGCCTCTAGGCTGCAGCGCCCCTTTGGGATGCAGCCACTTCTCCGCCCAGATGCAGGTCGGATCCACGTCAGCTCCTCCTTGCCCCACCCCTCTTACCCCTCTTCCCCCCGCCTCGCCCAGCTTCTTCCGGCCTATTGGTTGCCTGGACCCGAGCGAAGTGTGCGCGAACCAAGTGGATGGACCGCGATGGGCAGATCTCTAGCGCTGCGCGTCACTCAAGGTATCCGTATCGCCCCCAGTTGCACTGAGAAGGACCTTTATTTCCCAGCATGCAAAGCGGTAAGGGCATCTGCTGGGATTTGTAGTTCTCTGCCTCCTTCCTTTAGCAAAGGGTTGGGCGACTTGCGGCTTATGGGGAAGATGTTGAATTGTGGATGGTTGGAATGTGATGAATGGGATAATGGAGCCCGATGGCAGGAATTGCATGGAAGAATGTCTGAGGATGGAAGGGAATGGATGAAGGGAGAGGGATAGATTGAGAGATGGATAAATGGCTGGGGGGAAGGATAGATACATAAAATGGAATAGCAACAAGTGTCAGGGGAATTCGGGATGCCGTAGGGGAGCTTTCACAGGATTACGAATTGGGGCAGTTAGTAGTATCCCCCTGAGGGAGGAGGACTCAGTCCCGAGCACAAATCTGCCTGGGCAGGGGCCCATGTCCACGGTTGAGCCAAATTGAAGAAGTGGCCACCTCCCTCCTTGGCATTCTTGTACGTGTGGTTGGATTCCAACCTCCTAAGCAATAGAGGTTGCTGGAGGAGAATGCAGGGAACTAGCATTCCGGATTGGGGGGGGGGGGCAGGGAAGGAGCCATTCCTGTTCCTTTCCCCTGGGCATCGGTGTCTGCGCAGGGTGATACTGGGACCACTGTGTCCATCCTCAACAAGCATTCTAGGAGTACTCTTCTGTTCCCCTTTGCTGGCTCATTCATTTGCTTCGTAATCCTCAGAGGGAATATTTTCACCATTTTTAACTTCTTCCATTTCTGAGAGTCCCTGAAAGGCAGACACAATTGTGAATGGTCAAGATGGAGCAGGTGGTGAGGGGAGAAGTATAGATTAAGAAGTAGGAGTGAGAGGCCCTCCTACTTTGTTTCTTCCTCAGAAATCTTGGCTGCTTCCAGCCCTCTGCCTCTTCCCCCACCCAGTTAGATATCCCATGGCTGGAACTAGATAGCCAGACAGTGAGGGTTTAGAACTGGGTCCCAGACTTTTCCTGCCCCAGGTTTTGCTACCCTTCATAAAGGCTCTGTGCAAGAGCTTATCCTCCCCCTTAAGTGTCACTAAGTAAAAAAACCATTCAGCTGCCACATCATCTTCCCCCATTCTAGTACCTCCTGTAGTTCCTGGTAGCGCAGTCTCCGAGCACCACAGCATCCTGGCTTTCTTTGGCTCAGCAGGAGGAGGGAAAAGGCAGAGGCCAGAGCTCCGCCTAGGGTGAAGGCCTCTGCACTCAATTCCACGATCAGCAAGCCAACCCACTGCAGGCAAATAGAGCTTGGGATGAGACTTGCAGTCTCCCCTTTCCACTGAATGATTCTCCCAGCCTCTCTTCTAATCACTCTCCCTCATCCCTTCCCCTGTTCATGGTACCTGGTAGGAGGTTGACTGTATGGGACCCAAGGCCAGCTTCATTCCTTGGACCACAACAACAACAAGTCCCAGGATCATCCCAAATAAGTTGAGTATCATCATGGCTCTCATCTGCCAGAGAATGAATTTGAGTTCATCCTGCCTAAGACAAAGGGCAGACCACCCAGCCTGGACTGTCTGTCCCATCTTTATTTAACCTTAAGCACCTCGTCCCAGCAATCTGTCCCATTCTTCCCTCTTAGTCATATCTATCAAGAAGTAGAAACACTGATTCTGTAGATCTCCTCGGCTTAGTCATTAGCCCAGTGGTGTCTGGGGAATTCTGAGTTTAGGACCTCTGCTCACCTTCCAGAGTCGGGGTGTTCTTCGAAGTTCTAGTGTTAAGATCCCAGTAAGAAGACCCTGATGGTTAAGAAGGGTTATTGTTGGGTTGTTGCCTGGTGGGAGGGAGGGATGACTCCCTGAACTCTCCCCTCATTCTCCCTGGGTCTCACCGAAGCTCCTGGCCAGAGGGGTAGGGCTATATTCATGTGGCAGTCAGATTCCAGGCAAGAAATGGTAACAGCAAAGGGCACAGAAGCCAGTGCCATCCAGAGCTGGCTCACCTGATTTGGGAGGTCGAGAAGAGGTAGAACAGATAGGGTGGTAATAGTAGTAGTTCTCATTTTTATCTTCATAATAATAGCTCACATTTATATAGTAGTTAAGATTTGCCAAGCACTTTACTTACAATATTCCTGTGAAATAGGTAGTTCAAGTATTTTTGTGGATCCTTTCCCTTTTTTTTTTACAGGACAACGAGGGTTAAGTGACTTGTTCAGGGTCACACAGCTAGCAAGTGTCTGAGGCCCGATTTGAACTCAGGTCCTCCTGAATCCAGGTCCAGTGCTTGATCCACTGCACCACCTAGCTGCCCAGTTCAAGTATTTTTATCTCCATTTTATAGATGAGGAAGCTGAAGCTCTTGGAGGGGAAGGGACTTGCTCAGTGTCACATAGCTGTGTTAAAGCCAGGCTTTGAACTCCCTTTTTTAAAAACTACAGATCAAGGGCTCTCTTTCCACTGTACCAAGCTCAGCCCCTCCTCTCATTCCTGAGGTGCAGGTGGAAAGGGAGGGAGGGGTGGGGTGGGGAAGGAAACAGGGAGAAAGGGAAAGGAGGGGTGGAATGATTCTCTGGGGGTGGGGACACCACGAAGATGTAGTGGAGGGGATCCAGGGGCTGTGGAAGTCCAATCTCACCGCTAACACCAGGAGACGCCCACTCTCTCTGTGTTGGGCCCAATGCCTCAACTTTTCTTCCCGGACTGCCCTCCTCTCTTCCACAGGCTGGATCTCTCTGTCCTCCATGACTTTGCTGGAACCTAGAGGGGACGTCCCAGCTTTAGCCCCAGGGACATGACAGTCTCCTGCTCTAGGGAGCCCAGGGTCACCTAGACCAGAGAAGTTCCCCCTTTTCTAGGCTCAGCTTTGAGAGGGGCATGCTCTGCTATCCTTACCCTTAGCCTCCTGCCTCAGCCACCCATCTACTTACCTGAAACCTACACTCCCTTCTGAGAGCTTAAGTTCTCTGATTCAAACATACCAAATCTGGTGACTTCTTCAGATGGGCAGGAAACAGTTGGGTATCCTGATACTGTGGACCCCAGAGAATGAAAACTTGAAGGACACCCTTGTTCCTTCAAGAGAAGGTTGTCAAGGGCAGGGTGGGGCCGGGGCAAAAGTCCTTGTGACTTGTTGGAGGGAAGGGAGATAACCAGGGATCGGAAGTCACTAGTATTCCAACAGTCTTCCCAGGCACTGAAGGTCCCATATACCTCCATTTTTATTTTCCATATACTCATCTCCCTAATCACAGTCTCTCTTCTTCTCCATTTCCTCAATCCCCATTTTCCCAGATCTCCAGATCTATCATGACCTAGCTCCACCAATCCCCTCTCCATGAACCAGACCAGAATTCCATCTCACAAATAATATGCTTGTTCTCTCTCTCTTCCCCACTATTTCCTGGCCTTCTATTCTATCTTGTTGAAGTAGGTGGGAAAGGAATTAGTTTTCTCCACACTCCAGAGTCTTTGGGGAACATGACTTTATTAGGTGCTCCATATTAGTGCCAGGCTAGTCTGCTCAACCCAGATTTTGTATTTGTGTACTCACTGTTCCTGCCTCTTCTAGTACAAAGCTTCTTAAACTGTGGGTTGAGTAACTGAATGTGGGGGTCGCAAAAAGTTTGGCAACAATAAAAGATTACGTATACCTATTTTATATACCAAGAATCTTGTAAAAATGTCTTGGGCTGGGGCAGCTAGGTGGCACAGTGGATAAAGCACTGACCCTGGAGTCAGGAGGACCTGAGTTCAAATCTAGCAGCAGACACTTAACACTTACTAGCTGTATGACCCTAGGCAAGCCACTTAACCCCAATTTCCTCATTAAAAACCAAAACAAAACAAAATGTCTTGGGCGGAAAAAGTTTAAGAAGCCCTCTTCTAGGACTTCATAGTCTGAGCTGAAATGAAAGGAAATGATTCTTCAACTGGTAGTTTCATCTCTCTGCATAGCAGAGTGGAATGAACACTGGATTTGGAGTCAAGAAGATCTTCCTTCAATTTATCACCCTTCCACTTGTGACCTGTATGACCCTGAATAAAATTACTTGACCTCTCATGCCTCCTGCTTGTTCATCTGCAAAATGAGAGAGTTTGGCTAGAAAGACCGCAAAGGTCCCCTAACTCCAAAATCCTGTTATAATAAAATGTTAGAGCTAGAATAGACTTTAAAGATCATCTAATTCAACTGCCCCCCCCCATCCCCACTAATTTTGCAGATAAAAAAAAAATCTGAGGGCTTCCTAAGACCACATAGAAAGGAAGTAGCAGGGTTAAAAACTAGAATCCAGAACTCCTGGCTCCCAGTCCAATGCTATTTATTTCCACCACAACCTACTGCTTCTATTGTCTTTTCTCTCCTTTGCCATCTCTCCCCAATCTCACCTTTCTTTGTTTATCTCCAGTGCTTTACTTCTAGTTCTTATTTCCATATCTTGTTTTCACCTGCTGAATCTCACCACTCACCACTTCCAGGCTGTGAAAACAGAAGCAAAAGGCAGTATCCACATTATTGCCTAGTTTGTCCTTTTTCAGCAGTTCTTTCCATCAGGTCCTTCCTCTTCTCCTTCCTCCTCCTCCTCCTCCTCCTCCTCCTCCTCCTCCTCCTCCTCCTCCTCCTCTTATCTTACCTCTTTTCCTCCTCCCATTCCCTAGTACTGGGACAACCACCTCCTTACACCATATCTTATTCTTCTATGCTTTCTGTAGTTGTGTGATGTGCTGGAAAGATTATGATTGGGATCAGGCATCTGCTTGTGGGACCGTGTATGGGGGATGTTGGGGGTCGAGGAGGTGGCGAAGGGATGCACAGCTGCCTTCAGGGTAGTATGTAAGGTTTGATGGCTGTGCATACCTCCTCAACGGCCTAGAATTGTGGTACATAGGAGGAATCACGCTAGGGCCAATGTCGGGACGACTGCCATTATTAAAGCATTTAATAATAGCTTTATAAATATAACCGTAAACTAGCTATTATATTCTTTAACTTTGAAGATGATACAAAAGTGTGGGTTGGAGGTGGGTGACGGGTACAAAATACAATCACTAAAACGCAGTTCAAGAGGGACTAGATTAGACACGCGCGCGCGCGCGCGCGCGCACACACACACACACACACACACACACACACACACACTCATACACTATGCAGATAAATGATGAGAAACTAAATGCCTGGTAAGGGGCAGTCATGCCGGCATACAGGGCGGGGGGGCGGGGAGGATGTGGGGGAAAGCGGCCGATGACCTTTAAAAAACCCCTCATCCTCTGAGCCTTATCACCTGGTTCCTTCCCAGAAAGGCGCCCCCATCTTCCAACCTCACTCCATCTCGTTCGCTCCTGCCTCTTTGCCCAGCACCGAGGTGCCTAGCCTTGTCTCCCCAGTGCCTGGTACCCCGCTCTTATTCCCGCTCGGCTCCCAGCCCGGCCGCGCCGCCCCCCGCATGCTAATGGCCGGGGCCGCCTCCTGCCCCACACAATGCGGGCCAGGGGCGGGGGCGGGGGGACCGAAGGAGGGGGAGGGGGCGGGGGCCGGGCCCGGCCGGGGGCGGGGGGGCCGGGGCCCAGCGCATCTCCCCCGGCCCCACGTAACGCTGACGCCCGCGCCGCCGGCCCGCCGCCCGCCCGCCCGCTCTGCCGCCGCCCCGGGCTCGTGAGTAGCCTCTCCCCCCCTCCCGTTCTCACTCTCCCCCCCCCTCATCCGCCATCCCGGCTCCCGCCCCAGGCCCCCTCCTTACCCCCCCGCCCTGTGGGGGGGGGGGCGCTCCCCGCGCCCAGCTCGGAGCAGGTGCAGGGGGCGGGGGCGGGGGAGGGGCGCCGGCTCGGCCCCGAGCAAACTTCGCCCAGAGCTCCCAGAGGGGGGGCCGGCCGGGGAGGCCCGGGAAGCTGGGGGCCCAGAGAGAGGTGGGGTCCAGGTCCCGGCGGCGCGGGGAGCGGGGACCCTGGAGGAAGGGCCAGGCGAGGGGGAGCGAGCGTCTTTGTAGGGGCCCGGAGGGGCGGGGAGGGAAGAGGAGTGGAGAGGAGCCGGGGGCGCGGGGGCTGGCGAGGTTGGGGAGCCGGGGGTTGGTGGGCGATCCGGGGCACAGGTAGGTAGGGCCTGGGGTTAGGGAGGGGGTGAGGATCCGACCTCTCGGCTCCGGGGTGTGGGGGTGGGAGGGAGGAGATGGGGGTGGGGGAAGGACTGTTTCTCTCTGAGTCCCAAACAAAGTGTCACAAAGAGCTCGGCCCGCCGGCAGCCGAGGCAGCGGCTGAAGCTCCGCTTTTGTTCTCCTGAGATGGGGTAGTCGAGCCCCTAGCTGCTCCCTCCACGACTGCTGTCCCCATCATTTGCCACGCTCTTCTCATCCGTATCGCTTTGGGCAGGGGTGGGGAGAACCCTATGTGAGTCCAGCCTAATTTGCCAATCCCAAGTACTGGCAGGACAGCAAGGGGGCTCTTCCCCCCAAAGGCTGTTCAGACTCCCATTCAGGGGCAGGGGGCTCACCTCTAGTGGAGGGATTCCAACCTAGCGATAGTCAGCTTTGCTATAGGAACTTGGGGGGTTCACTAGTCTCATCCCCTGCTCAATCAGGAGGCCTTGTGAAACCACCAGAAGAGAGTCAGGTTGGGGTTTGGGTGAAGGCCAAGACTCTGGGGCAGTTTCACTGATTGTGGCCTGAAATTGGTTGAGCAAGTAAGTATACCTTATTTCCTCCTGAACTGTTTAGGTCCCAGAATGAGGGCCCTCCCCAGAACAGTAAATCTGGGAAGAGAGTAGCTTTACTCTATGTCTAGGGATACTGAAGCCAAGTACCCCTATCATGAGGGGTGCCAAAGCCTTGGTTCATTGGGTCCCTTTTTCTATGCATATTTAGATGGTCTTGAGGGGGCAACCATGGTATCTGAGCTGTTGGTGGACTGGGGTACTCAGTAGGGCCCTGGGCTAATACTTCCTCCATCCCTCCTTCCCTGTAAGCCCGGTTGTGAGCAGTTTAGCCTCAGCAATGCTTCTCAGGCAGATTTGGGTTATGGGCTCTCTACAGAGAATTCAAGTTAACTTAGAGAGCACTTTGATCCTAAAGTCACTGACTGGCAAGCTGTAGCCCAGATGCTACAGGATGGCATGAGGGGACAATCTTGAATAGCACTCTGGTTGGGCATTGCCTCTACTTACCTGCCATCTCCCTGTACTTGCCCCTCTCTACCCACTTATAGTTGGAAGTCCCTGTCCTTCTAAATCCCGAATTCCCCCACTACACTAGACTTCGGGGCCAGTAGTATGGCACACAATTTAAGCTATTGATTCCTGTCTTAAGTCATATGACCTCTTTAGAGCCATATGAGAGAAAAAGTTATGGGTTGTCAGGGACTGAAAAAGTATATGTGTATATGGGGATGGGGGTGGGGAGTGGGAATGAGAAGTTTCTTTTCTAGATCAGCATTGTATCAGTCATGACCTTTGAGCCTCGAACTAGTCCAAACTTTATGGGAACTACACTGCTTTGTTATACCTAGGTGATACATACATGAGCCTTCAGTGAGAACTCAAGCCCTATTTCAAAGAATCTAGGACTCCTCTAATAGTTTTAGATTGGGATAAATCCAGAGATAACTCATGGTATCAAAGTGGACCAAGACTGGCCTCTGAGTTTGGTTCTAGGTCACTATTTTCTAGGAGAATTTGATCTAATTAGGAAGATCCTCAGCGAATTCTAATTTTAGATCATTTAGGTGTTTATTTAGGACCCTTTCACAGGTCTAAGGGCTCTTGAAATAATATACTTGGAAATTATATTCCCACCACCACCATGATGAAGACTACCTTCTGTGATGCCTCTTAAAAATGAATTTCACCCAGGTCTCTTGAACTCTGGTCCTGTATTTCTTGGACCCCAACCTGAGCTCTAGAACCTTTTCAATACCTGGGAGGCATGGGAGGGAAGTTCATGAAGCATCTAGTAGTTAGTGGGTTCTGGACATTCAGGATCCCCACCCCAAACCATTTGGTTTCTGTGAATATACAAGATTGGTTCTATAGCAGAATGTTCTGGAATCCCCAAGAGAGTTCCAGAATGTGACAGCTTGAAGAAACAGATTAGTCAGTTACTGGTTCCAGAATGTAAAAACTGTAATTGACAGGACATTGCTCCTCATATCTAGTAAATTAATCCAGTTTCATTTATTTTCCATGACATTTAAAACATTTTTCAGTGACACTGAGAAGTACAAAAGAGCCCCACTACTATCTCACTTTTTATGTGGTGTATAGATGAGAAATTGTCCTCTTTCTGGTTCCCAGTGCCCTCTTTTGGTGTTGAGAGGACAAACATGGCCACTCTGATGTATACCCTTTTCTGTGGTGCTGAGGTGGCCAAAGGTACCCCTCTGGTAGTCCATTGTACTCTCCATGGTACTGAATCTTGTAATCACTTGTTCTGCTTGCTCTCCCAAGCCCAAGAGATGGTAACCACAACTATCTTTAGGTTCTTTCAGGTTCTTGGTCCCAAGGAAAGAATGTTTTTTTTTTTCCCTTGATGGTTCCAGAATTGGATGAAGGGAGATATGTTAACGTTGGGAGTGAGACACATTTGTCTGTGGGCTCAGTGACCCACAGACAGGGACTCCTTTGTCCCACCTTACACTAATAATAAAGCTCCCACAGCCTAAAGGGTCATAGATCTCAGATAACAGATGGAGGCTCAGCACATTCCATATAGAATCCTTGGAGGTACAGGGTCCTCTAGAGGTCATTATATCTCTCCCTCAAAGCAAGAATGATCTTCCCCTGGCTCAGATAGTCTTTCCTGTTATTAAAGGTCAAAGGGAAGGACATGGCTTAATCTTCATTAGTAACACATTTCAGATTCACAACCGTCACCACAAGGAAGGTTTTTATAATTCGTCCTAAATTAAGTATAGTTCTGTGTAAAGGCAGGAAGATAGACTGGGTCTCAGGTTATCTTTTCTATCTGTTTGGGTCATTCTCTTATATTGATGTGGTCAGTCAGCATGATGTAGTGGAGAGAGATTTGGCATAGGAATATAGATCTGTGCTCTAAATATGAATTTTGTGACCTTAGAAAAATTCCTTCACCTCTCTGAGACTCAGTTTCCCAATCTGTAAAATAAAGAGGTTGGACTAGGTGAGCTTTAGAGTCCCTTTCAGCTTGGAGTTTCTGTGTTCAATCTCTAATTCCTAACACTGACCTCCTTTGTAGGCCAGAGTGCCCCCCTGACTTTTCCTTTCAGTGCAGAGAGCTTCCCTGAGCACTCCAGCAAGGATGACCAGGCCTTGAAGTCTTAGCCTGGAAAACTTTAACCCTTTCCTTTCCAGGCCATGTGCTGGGCCTCTTGTCTGTGCAGATGGCTCTAGCCCCGCCTCTCTGCCCCACACTCCAGGCTGTGGCGCTCAGAGCCAGTGTAATCCTCCTCTTGTGTGGGGGAGCTTCTCCCCTGCAGAGATAAGGAAAGCCTGGCTTGGAGCAGCCCTGGACAAAGGGGCTGTGAGGTACCATCAGGTCGCAGTCTCCAGGGTGCTAAAAGCAAGGGAATGGCTTTTTATCAGGATTTTCCACTTTTGATCCCTTTCCCCGGGCCAGAAGAACCCCTTTGCTCTCATTCTTCCCCAACTGTTTTCCCATCCCTTCTCTGTTTCTGTCTTTCCCCCCTCATGCCCCTCCCCCTCTGTCTGTCTCCAGACTTGCTGCTACTGCTGCTGGGAGGTGTTTCTCTCCCATGCATGAATGAGTCTCTGTAATGAATGGAAATGAATGGAGCAGGAATCCAGGCAAAGGGAGGGGGGATGAGGGGGAAAGGCAGAAAGACAGGGTTCAGGCAAAAGGAAGGATAGACTTGGCCAGCATGATAGGCGATGGCTAGAGGGAGGGAGGGAAAGGATAACCAGGAAGCTAGGTAATTCCACTTGACTGAGAGGGAAGTGCCCGGACGTACTTGGAAGATATGGGGGAATCATGAGGTCCACTCCCATCTCCTCCATAATGGAAGAATTGGTACATTGGACTCCAGGATAACTGATAAAAGTCAGCAAGGGAAGGGCTTTGAGTTTGGAAATTCTCACTTATTACCTGCTAGGGCTGGGTAATCAAGGGTTTCAATTTCTGAGGAATTAGAGAAAATCTCTGCCCCCCCATCGCCCCCTGCAGTTTAGGAGAAAAGAAAAAAGGACATTTATATTTGAGTTTTGGAGGGGGAAGGGTCTCTTTCATTGTGGGTGAATAAAGTTCCTCTCTTCCACCTAGAAACCTAAGATCTCATATTGGGAATCTGGCTTTCTCTCTCTAGCCCCCTTGCCCCAGACGCTTCCACCAGAGGCTTTCCCTCCTCCCTACAATCCCTGGAACCAAAGAATGTGAAGTGAGTCCATGGAGGTGAGTGATGCTGTTGCCCCCTCCCAGAAAACTCCACCATCCTTTGCCCCCTTTGCCTCCCTGAGGCAGGAAGCAGAGCTGGGGGTTGGTGGTGTGTGTGGAGACGATAGTTGATTGGTTTTTTGGGGGGGAAGGTATAGTACTTTTCTTCTCTAATTTCTACCACTCTCTTCTCCCCTTGGGGCTATGCTGTCCCTTGATCCTCCCTTTTCCCGCCCCCATAGTTCTTATCTTCCGGTTCCCCACTTCCCTCTTCCTTGTATCCTCTCTTGACCCGACTCCTCCGCTCCTGTCTTGGCAGGGCTCACGTCCTCGCTCCCCGGGCGGCCCCCTTGCCCTGCCAGCTTTCGACGGCGAGCTGGACCTGCAGCGTTACTCCAACGGGCCGGGCGTAAGCGGGGGGCCGGCGGGAATGGGAGCAGCCGGCTGGCCCGAGAGCCGAGGGAGCGGGCGGCGCTTCCCGTGCCCAGTATGCGGGAAGCGCTTTCGCTTCAATTCGATCCTGGCGTTACATCTGCGGGCCCACCCGGGCGCCCAGCCCTTCCAGTGCCCGCACTGCGGTCACCGAACGGCTCAAAGGGCCTTGCTGCGCCTGCACTTGCGCACGCACCAGCCAGAGCGCCCGCGCAGCCCCGCCGCGCGCTTGCTGCTAGAGCTGGAGGAGCGCGCCCTGTTGCGGGAGGCCCGGCTGGGCAGTGCGCCCGGGGCGCTCCTGCAATCTACGCCCTCCGCAGAGTTCCCTGCTCCGGCTCCGGCTCCTTCCCCGGCCCCGGTCCCAGCCCCGGCCCCAACTCTACCTGCCTTCCGATGTCCCTTCTGCAAAGGCAAGTTCCGCACGGCCGCGGAGCGTGAACGCCACCTGCACATCCTCCACCGGCCTTGGAAATGCAACCTGTGCAGCTTCGGGTCCAGCCAGGAGGAGGAGCTGCTGCGCCACAGCCTGACGGCTCATGGCGCTCCCGAGCGCCCCCTGGCGGCCACATCGGCCGGGCCTCAGCCCCTGCCCCTGCCCCTGCCCCTGCCCCTACCCCAGCAAGAATCCGAATCGGCCCCGGATCTTGAACCCGAGCCGGAGCCGGAGCCGGAGCCTGCCCCAGCTCCAGCCACAGCCCCCGAGGAGCCTCCAGCGCCCCCGGAGTTCCGTTGTCAAGTGTGCGGCCAGAGTTTCACACAGTCCTGGTTCCTCAAAGGCCACATGCGCAAGCATAAGGCCTCCTTCGACCACGCGTGCCCTGTCTGCGGCCGCTGCTTCAAGGAGCCCTGGTTCCTCAAAAACCACATGAAGGTGCACGCCAGCAAGCTGGGGGCCCTGCGTGCGCCTGGGCCCGGCTCGGGCCCTCCTCGGGCCCCTCCCCCTCCCGACCTGGGCTTGCTGGCTTATGAGCCCTTGGGCCCCGCGCTACTGTTGGCCCCGGCGCCGCCCCAGGGAGATCGAGGCGAGCCCCCGGGGCTGCTGGGCTACCTGAGTCTGAGAGCCGGGAAAGCCAGGCCCAACGGGGAGGGCACCGAGACCGGGGCTAGCCGAGGCTTCGGGGGGTTCCGCCCGCTCCCAGCCCGGGAGCGTCGTCCCCGCCTGGAGGAGCAAGATGAAGAGGAGGAGGAGGTGGTGGTGGAAGCAGATGAGGACAGCTGGACTCGGAGCAGGGCCCTTGGAGCGCTGGCTTCCCTTCATAGACGGCCAGGGGAGGGCACGGGTCATCCAGCCCCTACTGCAGGGGGTCAGTCTCGGCCTGCTGCCTCCCAGGGTACGTATCTGTAATTAGGAGTAAGTGTTAACGCCTCCTCTTGGCCGGAGCCTTACCCCGTCGGGCTGGGGGCATCATCCTTTTCTCTTACTGCGTTTCTGGTCCTTTGTTGTGTCTTCCTATGTTTCCCACCTGCCTATTCCTGGTAGCATCTTCCTACAAGGACAGCCTTGATTCCCCACTACCTGCCCTCATTCCCAACCACTTCCTTTTGGCTCTCGTCTTGTAGAGCGCCCTTTCGAAGTTTGGAGGGAGAGTAGGGAGGACACAGCTGGGGGATCTTAGCTTCTTAACTCGACTACTTAACATGTTTTGCAGAAGAGAACGGCCTCTTAGTAGGGGGAACACGGCCCGAAGGGGTCCGGGGAGCCTCGGGCAAGGACTGCCCCTTCTGCGGGAAATCCTTCCGTTCTGCACACCACCTCAAAGTGCATCTTCGGGTGCATACAGGTGAGATGGGGGGGGGAGCGAAGATATGTTCGAGGGCTTCAAGGGATTGGAAACAATTGCAGGTCTTGAGCAGGAAGAGGAGAGCACATGGGGCTGGGAGGACGAGGGCCATCTCTTGTCCTGAGTTAGCGATGTGTGACAGACATTTTATGAGGAATGCACAGGTCGTCAGAGGACCTTCAGTAATGGGTGGGGGTCACTGGTTTGGGGGCAGTCCTGAATCTGAAAGGGGGAGCCAAGGGAAGGATGAGGGGTCTTCTCCCTAACGGTTCTCTGCTCTCTGCAGGTGAACGCCCGTACAAGTGTCCCCACTGTGATTACGCGGGTACCCAGTCGGGCTCTCTCAAATATCACCTGCAACGCCACCATAGAGAGCAAAGGAGCGGGGCAGGACCCGGGCCGCCCCCTGAGCCTCCGCCCCACCCTCAACGGGGCTCGGCTCCGTCCCAAGGGGCTAAACCCAATCCTGCGCCCCCAACCTGGGCGGAGGGCGCCATGGGCTCTCGCCTCCCTTCCAGCGCCACTGCCCCCTCCCGTCGTAAACCTGTGAGCCCTGGGAGGACCCTGCGCAATGGGCGAGGAGGCGAAGCCGAGCCTCTGGACCTGTCCCTGCGGGCGGGGACCGGAGGTGAGGCCGGGGCCGGGGGCTCCCTGCACCGCTGCCTCTTCTGCCCGTTTGCCACCGGAGCTCCCGAGCTCATGGCTTTGCATCTGCAAGTGCATCACAGCCGACGTGCTCGGGGTCGCAGGCCACCCCAGTCTGCCCCTTCCCCTCCCTCCTCCGCTTGCGTCCTGTCAGGGGAGTTGACCCCCAGCCCTCCGCAGGATGGAGATGGGAGCCCTGGCTGTCCCGACCGGGAGAGGCGTCAGGGGCTGGGGTGGGAGGGCAGGAACGGTAGGGAGCCCATTTAGGGGCAGGTAGCATAGAGAGAGCGCTCGCCACGAGGGAGCGGGAAATCACTAGAGGTAGTTGGGTAGGGCAGCCAGCAGGGGCAGCTCGGAAACCCACATGCAGGTCCTCAGGCCGATCTGGGCAGAGCCTGGAGCAGTCAGTCTGGGATGTGTGGGTCGGAGGGCGGTGTCCACCCTGTCCTGGGGAGAGTCACAGTGCCTTAGAGTGGCGGAGGTGGGGGGCAGAGAGCAGAGTCCTAGGGCGGGAAAGGGGGCCCGGTAGAGAGGGCCACCCCACCAGTCCTTGCTGGTCCATAGCTGTGAGAGTTTATTTTTGTACGAGGGGGACCGTCCCACCCTCCTCCTGTCCCTAGCAGAGGTCCTGTAGACGTCGCTATTTTTGGTACGATCCCCGAAGACCCGGTTTTCCCCAATAAACAGGTGTCTTAAGGCACTAGGCACTGTGTGCTTCTGTTGGCCTATGTCCTGCTGTTCTTTGTCAGTCAACCCCATAAGACAGTGAATTTACTCAGATACTGTCCATTGGACCAGGATCTCCTTGGAAGAAGCCAGGACTCCCAACAGAGGTGGGTGGGTAGAAGGGGGTGTAAGACGAAGCATCTCACCCTTGGTGGCCTCACTGCCAGTCTAGAAGACCTTTCAGAGAGGAAGTTGAATGGAAGGCACCTCCAGAGCCAGGTTTCTGGCACCAACAGCTTTTGAGGTGATGAAGTGGGGTTGGCACCTAGCTTATTTAAATAATTCAAAAGAGTCGGGATTTTTTCCTTGTGGGCACTACCTTCTCAGGGAGATTGGAATCATTTCTGTGCTTTAGTAAGTAGGTACTTAATGAGTTGCAGTGCCTCCCCCCACCCCACCCCCCAAAAAAAATCATTACCTGGTAGCCAATCTTTTTTTGGTGACCCTCCCTAAATTTTAGCTGGCCTCATTTAGACATGAACTTAGTCATAGGAACAAAGCTTTGGTCATAGATTTAGACTGTAGAGGTCTTGTAGTTCAGGGCCCTTCCTTTTCCAGATTTGAAGTATGAAGTCCACTGTCACTCAAAGAAAGGGGCCCTTTTACTTAAAGTTTCGGGTTTTTTTTTATTGATCCTGGCCATGAGACTAGTTCTGGGGAAGTGTCCAAATTAAAGTGTTGTCTCAATCACTCCAAGAGACTAAGAAGACTTCCTGTTTCCAGGAGATGACTCCAGTAAATACATTTAATAAGGCAATAGTAATTATAATAACAGTAATTACATAGAAGACACCTTCAGGTTCCCAAGCCCCTCCCTCCCACAATTTGCATAGTTCCATCTCCTGTGATGGTCCAGTTCCCAGAATACTCCAGTTTGCCTGGCAGAGATGAGTTCCTTTAGGGAGGAGTAAGGGGTGGAAGAGAAGTGAAAGTTGTGGGTAGGGAAGTACTGGTCATGTGCAATGATGTATTTCCTAGGGGATGATGAGTTAGGATTGGGAAAGAAAGGGAAGAGGGAGAATTTCTCCTGTTGCAGGGTTTCAGTGGTGAGCAGATGTGGTCACCTTGGGTCCTGCAGGCAAAGGCACCAAGCTAGGAAGAGCAGGGGATGGGGAGGCAGTATAATAATGCACTGGTCCCTTGACCCCTCTTTCCCAGAAAATAAAATGAAAGGAAGAAGCATGGCACTCTCTCATGCCTATAGTATACTTCCACCCCAACCCATCATGTGCTTCAAAGGTGGTGTTTCTCTTGAGTTCTGGACCTATTATGTAAGAGAAGAATGAAAGGAATTTAATAGAGGAAGAATTGACTCCTGGAAGCTGGGGTGAGGGAATTAGGAATATCTCAGTGGAGGGAAGTGTTGGGTGGGAAAGAGGATATTATGACTCACCCCAGAGCTCCAGGGTCACAGGGGGGTGGTGGGGTCACTTGGGGCTCGAGTATCGCTCTGAGGAAAGAAACTACAGTGAGCTGGAAGGATAATAACTGTCTCTTTTTACTTGTTCTCCCATCAACCCTGTACCACTTTAATAATATTAGTTTTAGCTAGCATTTAATGTAGCTCTTCATAGCTATGTGTGATCTTCAGTTGATCCTCACAATATCTATGAAGCAATTAGATTTTACCATCCCCATTTTATAAATGAAGAAACTGAGGCTGAAAGAGGATTAAGTGTTGCTTAAGGTTACACAGCTAGTAAATGGCAGTTCAGACCACCCCTGGGAGATAGCCTGGACTTCAACATAGTTCTTATAACTAAAAGCCTGGACTTGTTTTACTATACCAAAATTGTCTCCCTAATGTTTCTGGATTATGTCAGTTTAGCTTAAGCCCCGCCCCATCTGTCATTCCCTCTTTTCTTCCACCCTGATATTCAACTGTTTATTAAATGTTCTTCCCTATCTTAGGGCTATTTTGATCCCTGGCTTAAATTGGGAAGGGCAGTATTCCTGATTCATGAATTGTGAATGGGAGAAGACACATATAAAATAGTCAAAAAGATCATTCCCAGACCTGGTCCTTTAGAGGAACTTACCGGACGGGTAAAGCCCAAGATCCCTCCACTAGGCAGGATAGGGGTGCTACTCCCAAGGTGGGGGGGCTGTAGGCTGGGGCTGCTCCTTGCTCCTGGGGACACTTCTCCAGAAGAGTCAGGCGATTCAGGTGCTGGAGGGGAAGCTGGGATGAGAGCAGTGTATAGAACCCCTCCAGATTACCTTAAGCAACCAGGCTTCAGGAGCATAGAGGAAAAACTCCCTAGCAACAGGAAGCTGTGAGTCACCATAGCAACCCAGTTGCAGGGGAACCCCCCCAGTAAGAGGCAGGAAATTGTCAGCAGCATCATTAGAGCAACCAGGGAAGAAGCGACAGGAAGCTGTAAGTATTGCCATGGTGAACCAGGAGGACACAACAGGAAGCTGAGGCAGTTTCCATAGCGACCAAGGGAGAGCTAGAGAGAGGGGCATAGAGGAAATGCTTCTTAAAAACTGTCTTCTATAAGCATCACCCTAGCAATGGGGTAGAAAGTGCTTTAGAATTGGAAAGGTGTACAAAATCATCACGGCAACAAGGCTACTTGGCTAAGGCAGGAAAAATTTCTCAGTTACAGGCAACCCTAAGCATTGCCATGGTGAGCTAGCTGTTAGGAGCATCCAGTTAGGGACATCACCAGGGTGCAGGGCCACTGCCACACTTGGTGCCTCACCCAGGGAGATCTGCTTGATGTCCAGGTCCCAGGCCTCCTCCTCGACGCGGGCAGGCAGGGAGCAGGCTCCCGGGGAGAGACAGGGTGGGGAGGGGCCGACATGCTCAAAAGAAGAGACAGCCACGGAGGCCCGGGTTCGGGCAGCTGTAGAAAGTGGGGTGTGTGGGAGGGAGGGGCTGATGTCATGGGAAAGCTCTTCTACTTCCCTCGGTCCCATGGAAGATCCCTTAGTCCCACAATTCCTAGAAAGAGTTTACCACTCCTCTTTATCTCAACTTACCCACAACCCCCCCATCCTTGAACTGCACCCTCATCTTTAAGGTTTTGAGTACTTCATGGAGAAGATTGGTTCGGGGTGGGGGGGGGGGAGAAAAACGTTCCACACCATGACCCTCACCTCTCCCTGTGAGCAGGGCACTCAGGGTCCTCTCCCCAAGGGCTTTGATGTCCAAAAAGGGTTTGTTTCCAATTCCCATGGATACCATTTGTTGCACTCGAAGCTCTGGGGAAATGGAGGCATTGTCATATTCCCCTCCCTTGCCCCCTCTGCTCCTGCTTGAACACCAGCCTGTTGTCCACCCCTCTCTTTGTTCCTTCTCCACCACCACCCCTCCTTCAGTCCACTCAAACTCCTCAGCTCTCTTCCTGTACCCTTGTTGTGGGCTGCCTGTCTCCAAAGCAGCTGGGCAATGGAGCTTGTCCATTTATGTTTAATCTCAGATGAGGCGGCCTGAAGTGTGTATGCTTCTCGGGAACGCCGTCTTCGGAACCACAGCTCAAAGCAGAGCCCACTGTCTCCAATGTTCTCTGTCAGCCCCATATCAGCAGTCTGTGAGAAAACAAAAGGGAGAGAGATGGAGAGTGAATAAATGAGCAGGTGGTGCATCTCATCCAAACCTGATCGCCAAGATTAAGAATATGGCCTAAGAATAAATACTGGAGCCATAGAAAATGATTCTAAAATCTGCTGACTCAGATCTTGCTCCCTTTCTTTTGGGGTGGTGGTGGTGGGCAACGAGGATTAAGTGACTTGCCCAGGGTCCCCCAGTTAGTAAGTGTCACATATCTAAGGCTGGATTTGAACTCGAATCCTTCTGAATCCAGGGCCAGTGTTTTATCTACTGCACCACGTAGCTGCCTCTACTGACTCAGGTCTTGGAACAAAATTATTGTCAGTGGAAAATAGGAATCCTGCAGCACCTCTTACCAAGGTATCTTCGTGTGGGCAAGTCATCTGGGCAATTTCTTTGATTTTTCACACTAGTCAAGAAATATTTGCAGTGCCTGTGTATTCTAGATCAGAAGTGTCAAACCCATCACTAGCAAAACTCCTGAGTGCAGCCAACCCAGTTAAAACAGAATTGGTAAATGTTTAACAAAATAAATGAAAATTAACATAGATAATGTTAATTTGTGGTTTTCTAAGTCATTATATGGCTTGCAGGGATACCTTTCTATTTGAGTTTGACCCCACTGTTCTAGACCACATAGTACCATTCCCATTTTATCCCTGGATTGTTCAGTGGTGGCTACTACACTAAAGAAAAGGGAATCTCATGAGTTTGGTTCATGATGAGCACTTGAGACCCTGATCCATTGCTTGAATTCAGGCTAAGGCCTGTTTCTAGACTATCCAAGTCTGTGGACTATGGTGAGGTTCCAGAGCACTGTGAATATCCAAGGAAGGAAGGAAGGCTGCCCCCATGGGGATGTACCTTAAAAGCCTGCTTGTAAACAAAAACCTCAGGTCCACCCTCTGGGCTCTTGAGTTTGCTGAAGAGGAGGAGATGTTCAAAGAGGAAGACATGGCGCAGACATTTCCTCCTCCCACAGAACACAGTGAAAGGATCTCTGTGCAGTAGCTGGCCTTGCTCCTTCAGATCCACCTGATGAAAGACAAGGGGGAAAGTTTGCCCTGTCCTTGATTCTAGCACAAAATCTTATGACCCTATGATTCCTTTCTTATTCCTTCTACTTGACTTTCCAATTCTGTGCCTTTTCTCCTTACTTAGTTCCATCCTGAATGTCCATTCTATTGCCTCTTCCTTTTTCTTGTTCTCTACCTGGAGATAAAAGTTGGCTGGCCTTGAAGGAGGAAGCAGGGAAATGGGATTTGCAGGAAATAGGGAAACAGCAACTTTTGGCTTAGAATTGGAAGCTTTTGGCTTAGAAACCCCAAACGTGGGGTTCAGGGCTGCTTTGACAAGTCATAGATTATGTATTTCTATAGGCAGTGCTCCATTCCAGCTTTGGAGGAGGGAGGGGAAGAAGTCATGGTACACTGCACTGCAGATTGTAACCTCTGAAGGGACCTTTGCATCCTGAATGTATTCTTGTAACCAAGGGGGCAAAGAATTAGAAGGAGGTATTCCTCAGAGGTTGACATTGTGGTGGAACTTGATCTCAGGGTGGAGAAAAGAGAAAAAGGAAGAAGAAAATAGAATGGGCATTTGGGATGGCTCTAAGGTAAGGCTAACGAGGTAGATGGGGGAAAGGCATAGAACTGTCATTGACTTGGGAGGTCAAGTGGAAGGGACATGAAAGGGGTCATAGGGTTTGGGGCTAGAAGAAGTCTTAGAAATTATTTAAGTTGAATTCTTTCATCTTACAACTGAAGAAACTGAAAACTAAGGAGGTGACTTGGGCTGAGGTCAAATAGCTAACTAGCAGCAGGACCGAAACTGGAACCCATCACCCATCTCACCTCACAGCCACGTACGGCCTCCACAGCCAGCAGATCCCGGCCTCTGTCCTCTTGGTCCCTTAGCAGCTGCAGGGCAGCCGCCAGAGCCTGACGTTCAGAACTTAGCTCAGTCCCGGTCTCTTTCAGCAACTCCTCCAAGAGTTTCCCATATCGAGCTAACTGTTCCAGGGGTTGTTGTAGGAATCGGGGAAGGTAGGGACCACCTTCTGTGGAACCCTTGGGTGGAGGAGACACAAAGAGTTCATGGTGAGGGTTTGAGGCTTTCATTCAATGAGCATGTTATGTTCTGGAGAGCTGAAGGGTGCCACCCAAGGATGATATGTGTAGATGGGACCAGAGGAACCCCTTCCCCCCCAGGGTATGGACTTCTCCATACATCCTGGAGAAAAGTTAGGGAGAGAGGACATGTGGAAGATTATTTCACCTTCCATAATCTGAGGAGAAAAGGATGAGGAATGGAATGAATTAGAATAATCACCTACCGTATTTCTATAGCGTTTGTACTTTTTTTTTTGTGTGGGGCAACGAGGGTTAAGTGACTTGCCCAGGGTCACACAGCCAGTGTCAAGCATCTGAGGCTGGATTTGAACTCAGGTCCTCCTGAATCCAAGGCCAGTGCTCTGTCCACTGTGCCACCTAGCTGCCCCCAGCATTTGTACTTTTTTTAAAAAATTGAGGCAATTGGGGCTAAGTGACTTGCCCAGGGTCACACAGCTAGTAAGCGTTAAGTGTCTGAGGCTGGATTTGACCTCAGGTACTCTTGACTCCAGGGCCGGTGCTCTATCCACTGCGCCACCTAGCTGCCCCCAGCATTTGTACTTTTTTTTTTGTTTTTTTTTTTTTGCAGGCAATGGGGGTTAAGTGACTTGCCCAGGGTCACACAGCTAGTAAGTGTCAAGTGTCTGAGGCCAGATTTGAACTCAGGTACTCCTGAATTCAGGGCCGGTGCTTTAACCACTGCGCCATCTAGCTGCCCCAGCATTTGTACTTTTTAAAGGTGTTTTCATATCTGATCTTATTTGATCCTGGTTACAGCCCTATGAGATAGGTAATCTAGGAATTCTCTGTATTTACTGAAATGAGGAAACAGACTAAGGGAAGTAGTTTATTTATGTTTACATAGCCAATTAACTATTCAGTAGAAGAAGTGGGGTGAAAACACAAATTTCCCTTCTGTCTGCCTGACCTTGGCACTGGCTTTGTGGACTTGTTTCATCCTCCAGAAACTTGAACCCTTTTCTCAAGCTCCAGGCTTAGGGCATGGCTGTGGCCCCACTCTTGGGATGTTGCTGGGCTGCCCAGTTCTAGTGCCTTATCCATTATTGCCAAGTGACTCAGACAAATTACAGACACCCTACACATCTATGTGCCACTGGGAAGATTCCATTTTCCCACCTACTATGGGATATAGGATAAAGGGTGGAACTGGTAGGTGTGTTCTGCATCCCTCTATCCCATTCCCTATTGTGTATTTAGGAGGAGACAGCTTACTTTGTTAGGTGGGTTGAGTGCAGCCAGGCCAGCTTCCAGTTTGTGCCGGTGTTTCAAATACTGAGCATACAGATTGAACTGGTCCCCCTGTATCAGGAAGAAAGTGGGTAATGAGTAAACTGGCCTCCCTGCATCAAGAAGAAAGTGGTTAACAGTAGCCCACGAAGAACCAGGTGATGCAGAATGAGACGCTCTCTACTCTTGCCTCCCCCAAAAGGACACTGGGGAAGATCAAGAGACACTTGGTCAAAAGAAAGGGACCGACTTTGTGGGCAAAATCCCCACAAAATAAAGTACAATGTCTCACTGGAGATGCTATTATTTGTATAGCGGTCCAGAAAACGATGAAGAAATAGCTTGAGGGAGACATGAGAGGTATCTTTAGAGGCACTTGGGGATGGGGAGTTCTAGAGGATGGGGCATTGTGAAGAATAGTTTAGGAGGATAGAGCTTGGGAGAAAATACATTAAGGGGAAATGAGGCTTATAGAGGCAGGGGCCAATGGGGAAGGGGGCTCAGGGAAGGAAAAGACCCCACTTGATTACTCACATGCCTCAGGAAACAAGCCCCAACTCGAAGAGGGTGTGTGGCACAGCCTTGCAGCTCTCGAAGAAAATGCACCCTGTGGAAGTTTCGCAGTCGCTCACGAGCAGCCAGGACTGTGGCCCAGTCTACCCGAAGCTCTGCTGTCAGCTCGGGCCCTGGCGTTGGTCCTGGTTCACCCAACATTGTTACATACTCTTGCTCACAAGAGATCAGCTCGGCCACCAACCGCTGCTGGGCACTGTAAGCACAGGACAGGGAGCAGGGGATGTCACTCCAGAGCATGAGAGGAGCGGAGGTGGAGGAGGGGTGAGGGGGGCCCTGACGGGGTGTGATGGGGGAAGTCCTCCCTCCCTAACCCGGCATGCACTAACTTCGCTGGAGTTGGAAGGGGACGGAAAATTAGTGTTGGTGGGGAGGATGGGGAGGGCTCATTATCTAAGGGTGGTTTCAGCACTCACCTGATGCTTCTCTTGCGCTCCATCCGAGGGGTGCCAACCCCCCAGGGCCCATCAGGGACTCCAGCTCGACCTAGCAGTACATGTTCTCTGGGGGAACAGGTCCTGTCCACCACCTCAGTACTGCTGACCTCTAGGCCACGGATCAATACGGCTCGTGTGGCCCCAGGGCGTGGCTTGCCCAGGGCCTCAGGAGCAAGTTCTGGTGTTTCTTCCTCACTGTCTTCCCCACAGGGTGCCAGGGAACAATGGGAAGGAGCTGGTCGGGGCCCGGGGCTATTGGGGAGCAGCAAAGAGCTGAGACTTCGAGAGGGGCTGAGTGGCTCCTGTTTGCCTCTTCCACTGCTGGCACTGTCTGCCCGTCGTCGACATCGGCTTTGTGGACTTGTTTCATCCCCCAGAAACTCTTGAACCCTTCTTTCTAGCTCTAGGCATCGGGTATGGCAGCGGCTCCACTCTTGGAGAGCGGCTGGGCTGCCCAGTTCCAGGGCCAGAGCCCGCATTTCTTGGAAGGTGCCTGCACTGGGCACTGGAGCCAGGGCTGCTAGTGCAGCCTCCCGACCTGCTCCTGCTCCTGCTCCTGCTAATTTGGCTGTTCCCTCATCCACCCACTCGTGTGCCTGTGAGGACAATGGGAGAGACATGGGAGAGGAGGAAACAATGAAAGACAGAGAAAAAGGGATGAGAGGTTAGGCTGCTGTCCTTCTTATAACAGTTTTATTTTGTCTTCTTCTCTTAATGCCCCTCCACCTCCACCACAAGGCTCTTGCAAGAATATTGCCCAAGGAAAAGCAGCCCCTGGGGATACTCTACCCCAGAGTCCCAGTATCTTTCATGTCTCCAGGCTAAGGGCCCCCAGAGAGATAAAGAAAATTAATTAATAGTTTACACTTAAGTTTTGGAGTTTATGAAATGTTTTACATACATTGTCTGATTTGGATATATTATCTCAGAGATGCAGTGGGGAATAGTGGAAAGAATACTGGTCTTGGCATCAGGAGCCTTGGGTTCAAATCCCTGCCCTGCCACTGGTCATCCGGGTGATCAGTGGAGTCACTGAATTTCTCTGTGTTCTTTGTCTGAAAAAAGGGGGAAACTAATTGCCTCAAAGAGCTGCCTTGAGAAAAGCACTTTGCAAACCTTAAGACTCTATAATTCTCCTATTTGATCCAGCCAACAATTCTAGAAGGTATGGATGCAGGGATTATTATCTCCATCTCTCCTCAAATGAGGTGAAACTCAGAAGTGAAATGACTCCTGCCCAGTCAAACAGCTTGTAAGCATCAGAGGCAGGATATGAACAGTCAGTCCTCTCTCTTTTCTTTAATTGCTCCTTATCTACTGGATCCTTCTCTACCTATAAACATACCTAGGTTTCTCCATGCTTAAATCTGACCCTACTATCCCCTCAAACTACTATCATACAGCTTTCCTTTATAGCCAAACTCATAGAAAACACTATAACCACTAATCCTCACTTCCCCTTTCATTTCTCAGCCTTTTTTTTTTTTTTTTAAGGCAATCAGGGCTAAGCGATTTGTCCAGGGCCACACAGCTAGTACATGTCTGAGGCTGGATTTGAACTGAGGTCTTCCTGACTCTAGGGCTGATGCTCTATCCAGTGTGCCACCTACCTGCCCTTTTAGTCTCTTCAATCTGCCTTTTTGCCCTTATCACCCAACTGAAACTTCTCTTTTTAAGGTCGCTTGAAGATCTCTTAATTACTAAATCACATAAACCTCGTTCTTCTCCTTCTTCTTCTTCTTTTTTTTTTTTGTGGGGCAATGGGGGTTAAGTGACTTGCCCCGAGTCACACAGCTAGTAAGTGTCAAGTGTCTGAGACTGGCTTTGAACTCAGGTCCTCCTGAATCCAGGGCCGGTGTTTTATCCACTGCGCCACCTAGCTACCCCAAGCCTCGTTCTTCTTAATATTGTTTGGTACCATTGACCATCATCTCCTGATTATTTCATCTTCCTTCAGTTTGGGTGAAACTGCTCTCTCCTGGTTCTCCTTCTACCATTCTGACAATGCCTCAGACTCCTCAATAATCAGCCCTCCAACTGTGGGTGTGTCCCAATATTTTGTCCTGGACTTTCTTTTCTTTATTTATATTCTTCCTCTTGGGGACTTCATCACCTCCTGTGACTTCAATGCAATGTCTGTGCAGATGATTCCCATATCTATATATCTAGACCTCACCTCTTTGCTGGGCTGCAATGCACCATCATGAAATGTCTACTGAACATCTCTGAACAAACAATAGACATTTTAAACCCAGTGTGCTCAAAATGGAACATGTTATCTTCCTACCCAAAGCTACCCATCTTCCACTATCCTTCCAGTCATCCAGGCTTATAACCTTGGGGTCATCCTACATTCTTCATTCTCCCCCTCACCCCCATACCCAATCAATCGTCAAGTCTTATTGATAATATCTTCAAAACATCTCTGCCATCTGCCTTCTCTCCACTCACATGACCAATACCTTAGTTCTGGATCTCATTAATTCTTTTCTGAACTGTTATAGCAACCTTCTAATTGGTATTCTAGACTTCAGTCTCTCCTGTCTCTAATTCATAGTGCCTGGCACATAGTAGGTGCTTAATACATGCTTGCTGACTGACCCTACATTCCAGTCAAGTTGGCCTATTTTTCTTTTCTTTTCTTTTTGAAGGGGAATGGGGGTTAAGTAACTGGCCCAGGGTCACATAGCTAGTAAGTATCGTGTCTGAGGTCTAGATTTGAACTCAGGTCTTCCTGAATCTAGGGCCGGTGCTTTATCCACTGCGCTACCTAGCTGCTCCTCTATTTTTCATTTTTGTTCGACATTCCATCTCTTGTCTCTGTGACTTTGTATAAACTGTCTTCTAGTCCATAATGCCCATCTTCCTCATACTGGGTTCTTGGATTCTCTAATTCTTTTTAAGACTCAGCTCAAGTGCCCCCATCCTATAAGAGGTGTTTTGTGATACTTCAGTTGTTAGTGCCCTCCTGAAGTCCTCTTCTGAAATTAACTTTGTATTTCTTTTGTGTACATTTTGTATTGACTTCTCTGTGTACACGACATTGTTTTCCCTCAAAAGAACATAAGCTCTTTGAGGGCAGGAACTATATTCATCTTTACATCATCATTGCTTAGCAGAGTATAGCCTGGCACATATAGACACTTAGTATGAACCTAGGTTACTTGACCCTCTAATCCAACCCACTTTCCTCCAGAAAGGGGTAGACGAAGAGAAGGAAGACAATAAGGAGATGGGAGAGGAGAAAGGAAGCAAAAGAAGGGGAAGGAGCAAGGGTACCTGCTGAAAGAAACGGTGTAGCCGGAGGGCTCGATGGAGGCTACTCTCCACTTGTTCCAATCTCTGCTCAAAGTCATCCAGTGGCTGCTGGGTGGTACGGTCTTCCCCCAGGGTCAGAGCCTCTCGAGCCTGAGCCAGCTGCTCCTGCAGAAGGTTTGGGGGGGGGGCAGGCGGGGGTTCATTGTACACGGTCTCTGTCCTGGCCTTTCAAGAGCTTTTCCTCTTTCCTCCTGTACCAGATTTTCTCTTCTCTTTTGTCCCTTATTTTTAGGCGCCTCAGTTGGTCCCCCTTGCCTTACCTGGGCTTCAGTACTGAAGGTTTGGAAACGCATCTCTGTCTCCTGCAGGGCAGAGAGGGAATCTCCAAGCTCAGTAAAACTCATCAGTTGCTTTTCTCCTGGGCCAGAAAGCCACTGCAACACCTGGAATTGAACAGATCGGGGAGAGGAGGCTCCAGTCAAAGAAACAGTGTGGCATTATAGGAAGGACCCTAGGGGCAGCTAGATGGCACAGTGGATAAAGCACTGGCCCTGGATTCAGGAGTACTTGAGTTCAAATCCAGCCTCAGACACTTGACACTTAACTAGCTGTGTGACCCTAGGCAAGTCACTTATCCCTCATTGCCCCACAAAAAAGATAAACAGGAAGGACCCTAAATCCAGAAGTAAGGAATGTTGGGTCTGATTGGTTCCAGCTGTGCCATTAGCTGGCTTCCAGATTTTGGACATCTCCCTAATCCTCAGTTCCCTCATCTGTAAAATGGAGATAATAATAGCCATATTTCAAGGACTATAAGAATCAAACGGACCTAATGGATATGAAAACATTTCGAAGAGTATTATACAAAATCCCATTGTCATTAGGAAGACTTGGGGTAGGCGGGATATATAATTGGGGCTGACAAGAGCTTGGCATTGAAAAATGACAAACAATGGGAGAGTGAGAAGGGAAGCCTCATAGGACCTGCAGGCAGGCTGAGCTAAGTGTTGTCGGGGTGTGGGGGGATAAAGGGAAAACAGAAGGAAGCTCTTTAAGAGAAGCATGGTTGGGGGCAGCTAGGTGGCGCAGTGGATAGAGCACCGGCCCTGGAGTCAGGAGTACCTGAGTTCAAATACGGCTTCAGACACTTAACACTTACTAGCTGTGTGACCCTGGGCAAGTCACTTAACCCCAATTGCCTCACCAAAAGAGAGAGAGAGAGAGAGAGAGAGAGAGAGAGAGAGGAGAGAGAGAGAGAGAGAGAGAGAGAGAGAGAGAGAGAGAGAGAGAGAGAGAGAGAGAGAGAGAAACATGACTGGGGGCAGCTAGGTGGCGCAGTAGATAAAGCACTAGCCCTGGATTCAGGAGTACCTGAGTTCAAATCCGACCTCAGACACTTGACACTAACTAACTGTGTGACCCTGGGCAAGTCACTTAACCCTCATTGCCCCACAAAAACCAAAAGCAAACAAAAAGAAAAGCATGGTCCAGGACAAAGCAATATAAAAAGTGGTGTTGAGGACTTGACTGGAATTAGCTGATTTCTCAATAACTGAAGAGCCAATGAGGAGAGGTGGAGGAAAGGTACTTCCATTTCTTCAAGCTGTGTAACTATGAACAAATTATCTGGTTGCCAATATCTATTTCCTGAATAACATATAGATAATAAAATTGCACTATCTACCTTACAGAGTTGTGAGAAAGGCATTTGTAAATCATAAAGAGCTATATAAATATGAGCTGATGATAGCATTATTAATTGATTATATTTTTATTTTGTTGGGCAATGAAGGTTAAGTGATTTGCCCAGGGTCACACAGCTAGTAACTGTCAAGCGTCTGGGGGTGGATTTGAACTCAGGTCCTCCTGAATCCAGGGCCAGTGCTTTATCCACTGCACCACCTAGCTGCCCTCGATAGCATTATTATTGTCGACATTTTCCAAGATCTCAGATTCAGCTCAGGTGGAAGAAGGGCAGAAGGAGAGAGGAATGGGACTGATCAACATCAGAGAGGGGAAGACCTGGTTCCTTGATGCTAAGCAGCCTATAGAGAAGGTGAGGAGGGAGACTTCTTGGAATGGCCCCTTGAGATTTGGAAGGTTGTATTGGAGTTGGAAGATTGTAACCTGGAACAAATCACTTAACCTTTCTGGGCCTCAGTTTCTTCATTTGAAGTTATCTGAGATGGCCGCTAAGGCCTTTTCCAGCTTGAAATCTAGGATCCTATGATTACACAGCAGTAAGGGAAGAACATAAAAATAGCTAAAATTATATAGTAGCAGGCACTATGCTAAGCACTTTATAAATATTGTCTCATTTTATCCTCACAACAGACTCGGGAGGTAGATGCTATTATTATTCTCCCTTTATAGATGAGGAGACTAAGGTCAAGTGACTTGCCCAGGGTCACACATCTAGTAAGTATCTGAGGCCAGATCTGAATTTAGATATTCCTGACTCCAATCCCACCACTTGATCTACTGTACCATGTAGCTGCTCCATTAAAAACCTGACATTTAATCAGGTTCAAACAGGTTTACCCAGAAATTGCTGAGTAAACTTGATCCAGGTGGCAAATCCTAAAGTCAGAGTGGAGGTGTTCTAGGATAGAATTTGACGTTCTCACTTAGAATCATGAAGGATCTGGCTGCCGTGTATGGTTCTCCCAAACCAAAAAGGAGCATAGTTCATTCCTGGCCTGAGAAATTTTGATCAAGAATTAGGATAGAACTCTTGGCATGCTCTTCCCTCTCCCAGGCTTCTCTCTCTCTCTTTCTCTCCCTCTCTCCTAGGTATGTGGGGCTTCTGATGCTTTGGAGCCATATGCTCTCTCTTTACTAATATTTAATATGCTTTAATAAATGCTTAATGTCCCCCCCCCCAAAAAAGAATTAGGATAGAAAACTTAGATGTGTCAGTCTGGGAAGATACAAAGATTTCTTGTATGTGTAATTCTATGCCTTCTTGCATTATTTTTGAATATATGTATATATACATGCACACCCATATACATATATACATGTATACAATACATACACATACACACGCATGCATACATACATACATACAACCATATACACATTCTCTTTTGTCCTGGAAATAAACAATGGAAAGTGTTTCAGACTCTTGTCTGAAATATGTGTCAACCAGAAGTAATGGGTAAGAGGGACATGCATGCTAGGACATTGTTAAAATGCATCTCACCTTGTCACTCCTCAGGAAGCTCTCCATTGTCTCTTTTTTTTTTTTACAGTTTTTTTTTTAAGTGAGGCAATTGGGGTCAAGTGACTTGCCCAAGGTCACACAGCTAGTAAGTGTTATGTGTCTGAGGCCGGATTTGAACTCAGGTACTCCTGACTCCAGAGCCAGTGCTCTATCCACTGCGCCACCTAGCTGCCCCTTCCATTGTCTCTTGGACAGAGTTTCTTAAATGTTTTCTTTTTGGTCATAGACCCGCGTTAGCAATTTAATGAAACCCCACTATTTTGGTTTCTTTCTGATATTCATAATTGAAAGAAATGCTAAATTTTATTTAGAGGCTAGTGAAAATACGTAGTTATCCCTTCTCACTTTCCCCATCATGGTTTCAATATGTCGAGGGATAAGAAATTAAATGGGAATTTTTAAAGAGTTTTGCAGAAAGCCACAATTGACATACCAAGGTCAGCAGATGACACAGTAAAAGTTTAAAAGCTCAGAAATGCATAAAATATATGTATGGCATTGTATAATATCAACCCAAATTTTACAAGAAGGTATTGTAAACACCCCATAAAAGAAAAAGAAAAAAGTCCAGGCAGCTAGGTGGCACAGTGGATAGAGCACTGGCTCTGGAGTCAGGAGTACCTGAATTCAAATCCAGCATCAGACACTTAACACTTACTAGCTGTGTGACCTTGGGCAAGTCACTTAACCCCAATTGCCTCACTAAAAAAAGAAAAAAGTCAAACTTCTTCTCTGGCATGAAGGGTGGACCAAAAATTTTTACATGAATTTTCCAGATTGTGGGGATGGTGGTGGTGGGGGCTGCACCCCTCGTTGTTGTGGAAGTGATAACTGTACATGTAATTTTCCCCCATCCAAGTTCATAGACCCCCTATAATCTATTCATAGACCCGTTGAGGGGGGCAGGGTCAGTGGACCCCAGGTTAAGAACCTCTACTCCAGGTTCAACTCTTGTTCAGCAATTTAAGCCTTTCACAGTCTGATCTTAACCTACTGTTCCAGGCTTATTACACGTGACTCTCCATGTACTCTGTCGTCCAGCGAAATAGTCCTATTTCCTGACCCTCACAACAAAATATCACATTCCCTGTCTGCTTGCCTTTCCATGGGCAATGTCCTATGCCTTTCGTATACTCTCTCCTTCCCTTCACCTCTGAACAAACTTAACTTGTTCAAAGCTCAGCTCGAGGGCCATCTCTTACATGATTTGGCCTTTGCTGATCCTCCCAGTTGTGGGTGCCTCCTCTTTGAAGTTTCTGTGTTTACCTTGTCGTCATTTCATAGATGCTTATATCTACTTAGGATATAGATCTAAAGTTGGAAGGGACCTTCAGCTGCCATCTTGTCCAGTTCATTTTTTTTTGGTGAGGCAATGAGGGTTAAGTGACTTGCCCAAGGTCACACAGCTAGTAAGTGTTAAGTGTCTGAGGCCAAATTTGAACTCAGGTCCTCCTGAATCCAGGGCCGGTGCTCTATCCACTGCACCACCTAGCTGCCCCCTTATTTTTTATTTTTATTTTTTTCCAGTTCACTTTTATACATATTGCATCCAATAGAATGTAAGCTTCTTGAGGGCAGGGACGGTCTCATTTTTGTCTTTAGAATCCAAGAAGGCAGCCTTGTGCCTGGCACATAATCGATTCTTAAGGATCCTTGTTAATTGATTAATAGAATCAGGTTTAACCCTGATAGAAACAGGGTTAATAGCAGAAGGAAAGCAGGTAGTTAGGGCTTTGGCAGATCTCAGAATTTAGGAAACCAAGTCGGTTTGAGGCCGAGGAGGCTCAGTGCCCTGCGGTGTTTCAATTATCAAGGAGATTTAGAAAGTGAGGAAAAGCAAAAGCCCTGGGAGCCTGAGGCTAAGTCTTCTTCAAATGAACTGGTTGCTTCATATCAAAAGAGCTCGGGGTGTTTGGAGAAGGGAGGACTCTGGCTCACCTGGAGGAGCCTGTGCTGACGTCGTTGATTCTCCTGCTGCTGTAGGTAGAGGTTGGACAGGCGCACAAGCTGATGAATGGCTTCATCCACTTCCTGGTACAGAAGGGCAGGACCTGGCCCCTCCAACCTGAGAGTAAAAGTGGGAATGTGAGGAATAGACTACTTCTGACCAGCTCCACCTTTCACACAGCTATACCCCCTTAGCCCCATGCATTCGGGACCCCTTGGGGTCCACTTCATTGGGCTGTTCCCTCCACCTCTGGCAGCCCATCTGCCTGCCTCATCTCCTACCTTTTGTAATCTTCAATCTATCCCATTCTTCTCTTCAGTTCCCTAGCCCCGACCCCTCCCCTGCTTAGGTCACTGCTCTCACCTGCTGCTGTGGACTATACGAAGCCTCATGAGAGTAGCTCCTCCATCCCTCTGCAGTTCTGCCAGCCGGGGATCTGCTAGCACCTTCCGCAGGGATCCGGAGTTCCCACCTCCATCTGTGAGAGCATGACCCCTGAAAAGACACCAGCCCTTTTCTCTTGCACCCCCGTCCCATGAGCTCGCCTTCTCCCCGGGCTAAGGTCGCCCCCCTCTCTTCTTCCCTGGAGTTCTAGCCTGTCTCTCTTCCTCTTTCACTCATCTGTACCTCTCCCTCAGGCTCCACAGCCCCTTCGAGTTCCTCAATGGCTTCCCGTACAGAGCATAGGACGTTACGGCACAACTGGCATAGTCTTGACACTTCCTGGAAAACACACACACACACACACACACACACATGGCACAGAAAGGACAGAGATATTATTTATGATGAAGAACCCAAATTCTAAGATGGGGTAGCCTAACTCCAAGATATATCCTCCCCTAACTCCCCCAGGGGGAACCAAGCTACCGAACAGCAGAACTGGCAGGGTAGTAAGGGTTAAGTGGCTTGCTCAGGGTCATACAACTAGCAAGTGTCAAGTGTCTGAGGTCAGATTTGGACTCAGGTCCTCCTGAATCCAGGGAGGGTGCTCTGTCCACTGCACCACCTAGCTGCCCCCTAAGCTTACAGACTCTTAACCAGACTTGTTTTTACATATGAGGAAACTGAAGCCAAAGAGATGAAATGAAACTTTGCCCCAGGTCACACAGCCTGTTAGTGATGGAGCAAGGTCTCAAACCCAACCTTCCTCAGGCCATTGATCACATAGTTCCTCCACCTAGAATATTCTTCCCCTCCACCCACTCAACTCCCACCCATCTTTCAAGGCCCAGACCAAGTCCTACAACTGCCATAGGGATGCCTCTCTAATAATTGTAGGGTACACTCCACTTTAAACTGTTAGTGTAGATCACTCCACTGCTTAACCATTTGCATCACTAAGAGTCATAGAATTATAGAAATATTCAACCACGGGAGGAATCTTAAGAGACACTAGAGGCTAACACTGCCCTCCCCTGCTCCCCAGGAAATTGGCATCCAGATAGGTGAAATGACCCATCCAGGGTCATCTACCTAGGTAGTGGCAGAGCCTACATTAGAAACCTTAGCTCTCCCACACTGCCTCCTCCTGTTCTTTGGTACTTTTTTTTTTTTTAGTGAGGCAATTGGAGTTGTGACTTGTCCAGGGTCACACAGCTAGTGTTAAGTGTCTGAGGCCAGATTTGAACTCAGGTACTCCTGACTCCAGGGCCGGTGCTCTATCCACTGCGCCACCTAGCTGCTCCCTTGGTACTTGGTTTTTAACACAGGACTTTTTGGTGCTATTTTGCATTATTCTCTAATTGTTTTTCGGGGCATATATCTCATCATCCCCAATATTATAAGCTTTTTGAATGATAACAGTTCACGTTGATATAGCTGTTAAGGGTTTACAAAGCACTTTCATCGTGACAACTTTGTAAAGCAGGTCATGCAAATATCCTCATTTTACATTTGAAGAAACTGATGTCTAGAGAGAACAAATAACTCGCTTGGGGTCTACAGCTCGGCAGTATCAGAGTCTGGAGCTGAAATCTAGATCACCTGATTCAAGTCCAATTCTCTTTCTACTAAACCATACCTAATCTTATCAAGATCTTTAGATTCTCTAGAAACACCTCAGTTAAGTGGTCAATAAATACAATTGGATTGAATTGAATTGAAAGCACCATCACTTACAGTCTTGTGGCCTTGGCTTGGGTCTAGCCCTTTACTCCAGGCTGCACCCAATGTGGATTTCCCGGCCATGGGCTCATGCCTATACTACCTTTTCTTTGTGGGGGGTAGGGGGGAAAAGGCGATCTCACCTGATGTGGTTTCTGTCCAGCGCTGTGGAGAAAGGTCCCTGTGACCTCCATAGGTCCTTTCTGTAGCTCTTCGGGCTTGGCCACCGTTGGTAGGTCACTCTCTAATAGCAACTCAGCACCCTGTGGAAATGCTGGGATCAGGTGGAGTTCTGGCCAGATACATAGCCAACCAAGTAAGCCAGTAAAGGACTTAGCCATCTCTCTTCTCTTTCACCCACAGGTAGGGCTTTAATAGACCTTACCTGAAGGTCACTGAGCTCAGTGGGGGGCCTCATTCTCAGTTAGAATCATCATCGTTGTATCATGGGGGTGGGTCTTTGGAATCCTAAGGAAGAGGTAGATCAGATCAAACCCTGGGAGTCAGGGAATATAGGAGGAGCACAATGGAGTTATAGGTCTAGAATGATACCTGAAGGTCATTTAGAACAGGATTAGTCCCGGGGGAAGCAAGGGAGCTCACCGGAGGTCTAGAAGGACAGATAGTCCTAACGTCTTCAGGTCAGACCTGTGTGGAAAGGGAATGATAATAGGTCTCATCTTGAGGTTAAGGCACAGTGAGTCTGAGGGTCCGTTTTAGTACATGGTCAATTTCTTGTGTCATAGAGATAGGATGTAAATAATCAGTATCTGGGGTGGAAATTTTGCTTCAGGAAGAGAGTGTCTTGAAGATCATGGAGTCAAGTTTCCTGAGGCTCTGGGGAGGTCTGTATTTATAGACCCCAAGGTGAAGGAGCCAAAGTATGGAAAATGTAATCAGTGTCCTGCATATAATGGCAGGGTTCTCAGAATTTAGAAGGGTCATTGAACTCAAAGTCATTGGGCTGAGAATGGATGGTGGGATTGTGTCATTGTCCCAGAAGTCATGAGGTCATCGTCTTAAGACCCAGGGAAGTTGCACTCCGGCCCATATTTACCTGAGCAGTGGAATGGAGGTAACAAAGAACAGTGCTCATCTCTGCTTGTGTGGGTGGAGGCTCAATAGGAGGGCATGGCGGAGTGATGGTCAGCAAGGCCCGGCCACTCTGGTCTACCCCTCCTGTGGACAGGAAGTGGCTATGAAAAGGAGTCAGGGATGATAGCCTGATTTTGGTGAAGGTGTGATCAGTCTTTACACCCCTCGGCTCTCCCCAGCAACACAGCTTCCTTTTCCCTTGCTCTCCCACCTCTCTTTTTCTGGTATCTTCTATTCCTCCCCTCCAAGCACTCACCAGTCAGCATGAAGAATCCGGATGCCATCAAGCCCCAAGTCATATTGGAGTCCTCGTCCACCAGAGCTGGGGCACACCCTTCAGGGCTACTGCCTTTGGTGCCCTTCTTCTCAGTCTTAGGCGGCGGCATTAGGGGGCTGGATGGGAGTTCCTCTGGGTCTGTGGACACTAAAGAGGGACCAGAAGAGTGGTGGGACTGGGGTCCCCAGACTGAGCCCACGCCCACCTTTGCTCCCCATTGGCCTCTTTGTGTTCTTACCCTCTGCAGCAGCCGAGCTCTGCACTGTTGGCTCTGCTTCTCTGGCTGCGTCTTCTGTAGACTCATAGGCAGAAGAGGGAACCGGCTCGCTTTCCTTTCCTTGTTCTGGCTCAGGGCCCAGCTCTGACTTAGTCTTTCCTGTACATTCAGGTTCTTCTTGCACCAGGCTGACTCTTGAGCGCTCCTTCTCCTTTGGGGGGCCCAGGCTAGTGAGGGCCTCAGGATGACTGGTCTCTTCTTTGCTTCTGGGGCTCGATGGTCTGCTTTCTGCTCCCTGCCCAGCGGTTCCTCTGCCTCCCCCACGTTTCTTCCTTCGGTTCCCTTTGCCTAATTTCCGGGGTGTCCCAGGCAGTCCCTCATCCCCCTGGCCCGGTCCATCCGCACCCTCATTTGGTCTCAGAGGGAAAGGGCCAATCTCCCCTCCCAGTGCCTTGGCGGGGAGCTCAGGAGTATCGAGTGTTCCTTCTTCTTGAGGGGATCTGGCTCGTGGGGGAGAGCCGGTGTTGACTCCAATGCTGCTCCCTTCTCCAGGGGGCCGTGGGCCGTCTTGACCCTGGGGCACCGTCCCCTTCTGGTGCAGCCATGCCCTGTGCCGTCTGTGTCGTCCCTTCCCTCCCGCACCTTTCCTGGCAGGCACGGTTTGGGTCCTGGAGAGGCTGGGGGAGCTTGTTGCATCCCCCAGACACCCTCGGGCTGGTAGGGTCACCTCCAACAGCTCCACATACTCACCCTCAGGGGCTTCTGCTGGGGCATTGTGCCCATCCCCGGGGCTTCGGGTGCCCAGGGTCTCCTCAGGCTGTGGGGGGCTAGAGAGCCCAGGAGGCCCTGGAGGAAGCTCTGGGGGTAGAGAGACTGGGCGCTGTCCTACCATGAGACTGCCTTTGTGCACAAAGCGTGGGCAGATGAGTTCAGCCCAAGGCAAGCGTTGGACACCTGTAGGTGATGCCAGGAGGCATGTGGTGAGGCGCCCTGCTGGACGGTCTTTGTTGATGCCCTGCAGCCACTCAGGAGAGAAAAGGTAGGCACAGGCTTCTGTGGATACCGGAAGTTCCTGTACTCGGCCTCCCCCTGGGGCGAGGCACTTGAGTGCCAGGCGAGGGGCTCGGGCCGCCGAGGGCACTACTTGTAGGTAGAAGTCTCCAGGGCGAAGCAGCTGCCAGGGCAGTGCAGCCAGCTGTACTACTACCTGTTCATGCAGACAGAGTGGCCAGCCCTCGTGAAGAAAGAGGAAGCCGCTGTACTGGGCCTGGAGAGAGAGGGGGAGCTGAAGGTCAAGGTGCCCCAAGCCTGGTCAGCGAGCTGTGGAGGCAGAGTACATGGGAGCGGGACAGATAGGGTAAGGGCTATTCCATTGCTCTTGATTGGTCATTACCTCAAAACGAACACAGAGCCTTAGACAGGGAGTTCACTATGGCAAGGCAGCTGGTGTGAGTACTGTTCAGTATTTCAGGAAAGTCAGGTTAAGTAGTTAGTTTATGTATGGGGACAGGGTCAGTATTGAGGGTCCACGGAGACTGCTAGTATCCCAATCATAGAAAGTTAGCCCTGGAGGGAAACTCTGAGACCAGACAATCCAACCTCTTTATACAGATGAAGAAAGACAGCTAGTTGCTCTCTTTGGGGAGTCAATCTCTGAAGGGGTCAATGTCTCTGAAGGGGAGGTCAGTTTTTCTGGGGGGGGAGTATCTGTCTCTGGGAGTTCATTCTGTAGGGATTCTGGGATGAGGCAATCAGGCAGTCAGTTTAGGGCTCAGTGAGCAGGCATGCATGCAGGCAGGCAGGCTTTCAGTAACTCACACAGGCCTCCTGCTGGACCCGGGCAAGAAGGTGTTTAGCGGGCACCAAGAAATCCAGGGCATAGCGCAGTGCATCTTCTCGATAGGTTCGCTCTACCACCTGGAACACCTGGCCCAGCAATGTGGGTGCAGTTGCCTCAAAAGGTGGGTACAATGCAGCCAGGGTGCTCTGTACACAATCTTCTACTGGCTCTGGCTCCTGGAAGAGGAGAGGGGAAATAAGATGAGATTTCTGGGGGGACAGGTCTAGAGATCAGAGGACACTGTGGTATAGTTGGGACGTCTAGGGCAGTTGGATGATCTGTCCACAGGCCTATCTGTCAGTTCTTCGAATTGAAGTCTGGTCAGATAGAGTTCAAGGAAATCAGATTAGTTGCTCTAAGGCACTAGGCAGTAGCTGGTCAGGGTAGAGAAGGATGTGGCAGATCAAGCTTACGTAAGACCTTTGGTACCTACATACATAATCAGTGGAGGGTGTAAACTAGGAGGAATTATGCTTTATACCAGTCCCCTACCTCCTCCACAAATGAAACACATTTTAGGTAGGTGAAGTTAGGTTAAAATGAACATCTGGGGGGCATGTTATAGGGGGAAGGAGGTCACAAAAGAGGGATGAGGGAAGGGAAACCAGGGAAGGGCTTTACCTTGCATGGATGTGTGTAGGATGCTCATGAGTTGGGCCTGGCTACTTTTTAGCTCCAGCTGGCTGAGTCCCTTTTTCCTAGCCATCGCCATAGCCCCTTCCTTGAACTGTCCCTCCTTCTTGACCTGCCTTTCCCCTCCATCCTCCCCACACACCTGTGGCAACCTTATGGATGACTCTGATTCCAGGTACCCTAGAAGTAGTTTTTCTCACACCTCCATCATCAAGACCCTTCCCATATGCATTTATGCTCTCTTCTCTTCCTTGATGTTCTAAGTAACCTGATTTAATTTTTTTTAGTGTGTGTGTGTGTGTGTGTGTGTGTGTGTTAAATGGAGCGGGTGTCTATAGTGTGATTGAAATGCTCCTCCAACCCCCAAATAACTCCGGTCTAGAGGAGGGAAGCACATATAAACTGTAGAGTACCACAGATTTATGGGATTTGCATACTGAGTGATGGATTAGGAAGACAGAGGCCAGCTAGACCTGACAAAGAGGGGTACCCAGACAGACCCGGGCCTTCAGGCATGTGGAAGCATTAACTCTAGTGCCTAGCAGAATGAATAGGTGTGGGTGGTGGTGGTTGAGAATAGGGTGGGGGTGGGGTCAAGTGGGCGATAGGCTCAGAGGCCAGGAGAAGGAGGGGGGAGCAGAAGCTGAGCACGGAGGCAGCTGCAACCCATTAGGGGCGGTGAGCTCATGGCTGTGTGAGTCCCAGCCACAGGAAGCAGCAGCAGAGGGAGGGGGGAGGAGCAGTCTGAAGAGAGGGGACTGGGAGTGGAGAGTTTGGGAGGGATTGGGAGGGAAGTGGCAGGGCTGGGACAAGAGAGGAGACTAGAGTGACTGAGTCAATAACCCCTGGCACCTCTTCCTTGTTTCCTCCTTGACAGTTTGTGCCCTTCCTCTCTGAAGTGTGAGCTTCCCCAGTGGCAGTACCCTCCTTCTTCCCTGAAGTTCACTCTCCTTGTGGCACTCCCCCTCCCCCATTCCTGCAGTAGGTGCTCCCCCTGGTAGTGCCTTCTTTCTCTCAGCAGTGAGGTCTCCTTCTGTAAGTGTTTCTGCAGTGAGTTCTCTAGGGGGCAGTGCCCATTAGGCACCTCTCTCCTCCCCTGTAGTGTCTACCTGCCTCAGTTCTCCAAATGCCCTCATCCCAGCTGCAGTGTGAACTCTTGCAGTGAGTTTCCCTTAAGGCAGAGTCACCCTCACCACTGCAGTGTGAACTCCCCTGACAGCGTCCTTTTCTCCCGATGCCATTCAACTCACCAAACATAACAATCAACTATAGTATGCATAGCCCCATATAACATAGTAGAATAAATACAAAGTTTAAATAAGATATAATCCCGTCTCTTGGGGCTCCCAATTGTGGAGAGAGAACTGACATAAGCACGGAGAACTATAATATGCAATATTAAATGATAAGAACAATTAGAGACGTGTGGAACAAAGGGCTGTGTGCGCTTCCCCAGGTGACTCTTCCTTCTTCTCTCAGGTATGCTACCTGCATACTCCCTTCAGTCTTAGTTCTTCTGCATCTCTTCTTCTACCTTGTTTACTCTTTCGTGCCCCTGCCCCAGCTACAGCTGTAGCTGGTCCTCTTGGGACCGGATGGGTGGGCCTCCCCTCACAGGACTGGGGACTGAGATGGAAAATGGTGATTGCAGGCAGGTCCGTTCTCATGGCCTGGCCGACCCCTTCCAGGGCCATTGCCAGGACCTGCTCCCAGGGGCCCTGGGTGGGCTAAGAGGGGGGTAATTGGGAAGCGAAGGGGCGCTGTACAAGTAAGAGTAAGTCAGAGGCAAGGAGATCAGAGAGTAAGAAAGGGAAGGAAGCAGAGAAGGCAAGGGATATGGAAAGCACAAATTTGAGCGTAGAAGAAAGGAGGATGGGGGTGGGGTGGCAAAGTCCAGATAAAGGGATAAAGGATAAGAGAAGGAGTGAGGGGACTAAAGAGGGGGAAGGAACCAGCAGGGAGAGCCAGGCAGCTCCAGATTCAGAGACAGAGAGATAGAAAAGAGAGGGAAGGAAAATAGCGTTCCGTTCTTTTCCGAGGTGGGGAACTAGAGTCAAAGTAGAAGCGAGATCAAGGGCAGGCAGAGGAGGCAGCGGGGTCGGGGCTGGGGCTTGGGATCGAGAGGCCCAGAGGAGAGGGTGGAGGCCAGAGGCAAAGGGCTGGGATAGGGAAGGGGTTTCAGCTGAGGTGTAGGACTCACCATGGCTCAGGGGCGCCAGGGCCCCAGTCAGCGGCTACGTCCAGGCGGGGCCGGGGCGCACCGCTTCCCTCCCTCCGGCGGCGCTCACTTCGTCTGGCTGGGGGACAGCTCCGGCCCCGGCTGCAGTAGCAGAAGCTAAGCCCGGGCTCCGGCTCCGAGGCCGCGGGGCTCCACCAAGGGGGACCGAGACGGCCGCCCCGCCCCTAAGCACACCCCCCCCACCACCCCCTAGCTCCCCAGACTCCCTTCTCTGCCACTTGGTCTAACGGGAGATGTATAATTCCCTGGGACACTCCACCCTTAGCCCGCCCATCCACCCAGAACATCCACTCACGTACCCTAAATTCTCGTCCTTCCCACACCTTAATCAATTTACTTAGGACCTTGACCCATCGGACAGCCAGACTCTCCCAGGGATTCCCCTCTTGCCAGTTGACTGGTCTCCTTCCCTAGGGATCTGTCTGGGATCTGACCCTCAAATGAATCTTTCTGGGACTTGGGGTGAATATTCCCCGATCTCTCCTCTCCGGGCAGGTTCGGGGCTGGAGACATCCTGTCTTGGAACTCTACGCCGGGCCATGTTTTCCCCTCATTTGGATCTCTATTTCTGATGTCCAGACTTGGGTTGAGGGCCTACCTCTCATCAACTAAACATCTCGTGGCGATGGACGGAGGAAAATTAGGGGACCCGGCAGCCACTGTCCGGACAATTCCAGCTCCCCCCGCCTCCCGCCCACCATGCTCGGGCCTCTAGCAGCTCTGCTCGGACAATGAGGTTCCTGTGTCCGAGAATGACGAGGTGCGTGGGTGTGGAGGGGGGGGCGGGGAAGGGAGGGCTAAAGGGTTAGGAGAGGGGACTGTGCTTGGGGTGGGGGGGGAGCTGTGGATTCTAGTTCAAGGTTTCTTCTGTAGTCACTTCTAATTCTTCTTGGCTGTCCCTATTCATTATTCACCTTGCTTTCCTCCACCCCACTTTGGTCTTTTGCCCAGAGGGGCCACCAGTCAGGGCTGAATGAAGCTCAGGAAGGAGCTGGTACAGAATTCTTAGGGCTTTGCACACTCCTTGCTTACTTCAAGAGGAGACAGGAAGTAGGAAACATTCTATCTTGAAATTCTACCCTGGGCCAAATTCCCTTCATTTGGACGTCTTGCTGATTTCCAGTCTTGGGCTGAAGGGCCTCCCCCAGACTAAATGTTTCGTGGTAGTGGAAGGGAGGGAAATCGGGGGTTTCAGCAGATACCTGATATCTACAAGGGCAGTTCAGGTTTAGTTTGGGGATGGGGGGTGGGCTAGAGGAGGGAGAAAGCTAAAGCATGCTTTGTCACCAACCCATCTGTCCCACATCATCCCTTGGTCCTTGCAGCCAGCTACTCTCTTTATAAGGTGAGGGTGGTTTGAGAAAGCCACTCTTAGGATGACCCAGTGTATATTGCCTGGTGGAGACATTTAGAGAAGCATTGACCTTATCACCCCCTCACCTATTCAGGAAGAGGGCAGATCTCTGGGAATGTTTCTTCTGCTGGGTTCCAAATTTTAGGAAGGAGGGGCATGGGAGAGGGAGGGGGATATAGAGGCTTCCCAGGGGGAGAAAACTGTCCACGTCCAATGAAGCCCAAGTTATGCTGCCCTCTGACCCAATAAACCAGTTCCAGATTCCTGTGGTTACTGGAGGTAAGGGAATTCCCTCATCTTCTCCCTGGGTTTACTCCCTGGACCTCTCCCTCCAGCTGTGGATAAAGGGGCATTGGTGTGAGTAGCTATCCTTTTCACTATATAGAATAAGCACCAGGTGCCCCAAGGTGCCCCAAGGTGCCCCAAGGTGCTAGGTTTCAGAGATTCTGTTCTCCTATATCCCATGGGACAAATGGTTATGGAGACATCCATTTTATCTTAGAGAAAAAGTAGCTTTTTCCTTTGTACTCTATAGGATGAACATAGAGGTAGAATCCTTAGGTTCCCCTGACCATGACTGACTCCTGGTAGGATTTAGATTTCTTTCTAATAACCAGTGGTCTTTGGATCTTCTGATTGTCAGCCATCCTCTAATGTCAGGAGATGCGGAGGCCTCCGACACACCCAAGAGACTGCAAAGGGTGCCCAGGAAAGAAATATCATGCTGCCCCCTGGTGGTCATTCTCTTAATGCCACTGTCTTGTCACTCAATGCTTTGGGAAGTCTTGCTCATGTCTAATCTAAATCTAGCCTAATCTCATGCTACTTTCCTTCTTTCAAGTAGACTACACTCCACCACCTATTCTCATCTTGCCTGCCCCTAACAAAGTGTCTCTGCTCTGAGACAGACTCCTTTCCCACCTAGCTCCGTGAAGTTTCCTGCTATGCTCAACTCAATAAATTAAACATATTGAATTAAGCATCTTCTCAGTGCTATACTCCATGATAGACAAAGAAGAGAATACAAAACCCAAAATGAAACTCTCAAGGGTTTCTCTCTTACATTCTATCACAGGAGAAGTCAAATATAGAAATTATATACCAGGAAATGCTTGAAATAGATATATGACTGAGATATAGAAGGTCATATCCTAAACAAATTAGAAAAGCAAGGAAGAAAATACCTTTCACAACGAGGTGGAAATTTAATTAATAAATAAATAATAGAGAAGATCAGAGAAGATAAAATAGACAATTTAAATTACCCCCCCCCTTCTAGGGGCAGCTCAGTGGCGCAGTGGATAGAGCATCAGCCCTGGAGTCTGGAGGATCTGAGTTCAAATCTGGCCTTAGGCACTTTACACTTACTAGCTGTGTGACCCTGGGCAAGTCACTGAACCCCCATTGCCTCACCAAAAACAAACAAAAATAAATTACCCACCCCCAAAAAAAACCCTGAGACAATTTAAATTTAAAAGATTTTGAACAAATAAAATCAGTATAATTAAAGTTAGTAAGGAAACAGATACCTGGGAGGGGAGATCTTCACAGCAATTTTTTCTGATAAAAGTTTCATTTCCAAGATACATAAAAATGCCTAAGAATAACAACTGATCCTTAATATGTAAATAGTCAAAGGGTATGAACAGGTAGTTTTCAAAGGAAGAAATCTAAGCTATCAACAACCATATGAAAAATCCTCCAAGTTACTAATAATTAGAAAATTGCAAATTAAAGTAACTACATTTCTCCTTCACACTCCACAGATTGTTGAAGATGAAAAAAAAAGGAAAATGACAATTGCTGAAAAGGTTGTAAAGAACAGATACATTAATACAGTTTTGTTGGAGGTATGGATAGGCCCAGCCATTGTGGAAAGCAATTTGAAACCATGCCCCAAAGTTACTAAACTGTATATACAAACCCTTTGGCCCAGTGATATTATTACCAGGCCTTTACTGCCCCCCCCCGCCCCCCGCCCCCCCCCCAAGAGATCAAAGAATGAGGAAAAGAGACCATGCTTACAAAAATATGTATAGCATCTTTTTTGTTATTGCAAAGACTTAGAAACAAAGGGTTTACCCATCAGTTGAAGAAAAGTTGAACAAATTATGGTATATGAAGAAAGGGAAGTTTAGAGAAAAGATCTGGGAAGACTTGTATAAAGTGATTCAGAGTGAAGTGAACAGAACCAGGATAACAATTTCTACAATAACAACACTTTGAGGAAAAATTATTTTGAGACTTATAAACTCTGATCAAATTGTTGGTTGTCCCAGAATTTTGTAAAACAATATGTAATTATGCTTAAAATGTGAATAAAATATCTCTGCCCTTTGACCTAGTATCTCACTGCTAGGCATATACTCCAAACAAACTAAAGACAGAAAAAAAGTCCCATTATATGCCAAAATTTTCCATATGGCACTTTGTGTGGTAGTAAAGAAATGGAAACAAAATAGGTGCCCATTGACTGGAAAATGTACAGACTGTGGCACAGAAATGGAATGGAATATTATTCAAGCATAAGAAACTACAAATATGAAGAATTTAGAAAAACTCAGGAAGCATATTAACTGATGTAAAGCAAAATAAACAGAACCAAGAAAACTATACATAATGATTTTAACAATGGAAATGGAAAGAAAAATAAAACAGAACAGAAAACCATATAATTATAATGGCTAAACTTGGCCTCAATGAAGAGAAAAAATATGCCTTCCTTCTTTCACTGGAGAAGTATGGAATGACGCATGTATTGTTAGACACTGTCAATATTCTACTTTGATTTTGATGAACCTAAAACCACAAAGTATTACAAGTGAGGCTTCATGTGCTCTTGGTGGGTATTCCAGGCGACACTTAGGATGTAGCAATAATGAATGCATTCCACACCCCTCTATTATCCATCTCACTTTCTGCAGAAAGGTAAGGTGTCCCTTTACCATTAACTAGCAGGAGACGTAGTTCATAATATTGCCCACCAGGTGGCGAGCTAGTCCATCCATTGGCTCAGTCTTGCTCATAACCTTGATGCATTCACAAAAGACACTTTACAATTAACCCTAAATTTACTTTATTTAAAAAAAAATACACCCCCCTCTAATGCTCAAGTTCAGGCACTGAACTTTTCTGTGGCAACAGGGATCATTAAACATAGTAACATAGTAAAAATAAAATTAATTTTAAAATTATTTTAATTTTAAAAATTAGTCTAATTTACTTTATTTAAAAAAAAAAACTAAAACCCTGTCCTTCATCCTTAAAGAAACAAAAATCTTAAAGTGTCAAGTATTTCGCTTGAGAATGTTTTGCTCAAACTTCTCTAAAACTTTTCCCTAAATTCTATCCCATGTCTTTGGGGGTACCTGGGGCAATAGTTCTGTCCCCTCTGCACTTCCATAGGTCATGGAAGGGATTGAGGAAGGGACCCTTCTCCCAGAGTCAATGAATATAAATGCTACAAAGCAGTGAGGATTCCTGGCACTACTTTGTCTCACTAACTGGTCTAGACTCCACTGCTTCCTGCTTGGCTGCCCTGGCTGCTCCTGGGATCCAGCCCTGCCCAGCTCCTCCCCAGCTCCCCTGTAGTCTGGGAGATCCCAGCCATCAGGCTACAGCTTTCTCTGGTCCTATGCCTGAATGGTTGCTGGGAAATCTCTCTCACGGACACTGTGAACAGATCTGATTCCCCAAAGTTAGTTGATACTAATCTTCCTGGCAGTCAGCTGCCTTTGCCCTTCAGTGTTCAGCTGCCAAGTGCCTCCATTTCTTTACGTGGTGAAGAATGAATTCTTGTCTCTAAGGCCAATTGGGAGTAAAGAGAAAACATTTAAGGCAGCCTGCCCAAGGACCACTTTGCCACTGTTCTGTTTACATCTCTAACCCTTGTCAAGCCCAAGGCTAAACCTTGCTCACAAGAGGGCCCCTTAAGTGACTAAGAAGACACTGACTCATTTTTCTCTCTTAGCTGAATTAGAATGACTTGCTTACCTCTTCCCAATGAATTTTTTGAAGCTAGGGGAAAATCTCTCTCTCTCTCTCTCTCTCTGGTTAAGGAGGGTTAGGTGACTTGCCCAGGGTCACACAGCTAGTAAGTGTCTGAATCCAGGGCCTGTGTTTTATCCACTGCACCACCTAGCTGCCCCCCCCACGCACCCCATTAGCCTTTTAGACTCCTATCATTCTCCCACTATGCCCACCTTGTAAATTACCCCTGAGGCTCAGAGATGCTTCCAGATAGAACTAGGATTTTTGTTGTCATTTGCCCTTTGTTCTCAAAGAGAATCAATCAGTGACATTGTGGAGGTGATGTCTTGCCTTGCAAGTGAATTGGATCCTAGTAAGGCAGGGCTGTGTAAAGTCACCAGCCTCACTCTCTCCTCCACAGCCATCTGGATCCAGTAGCAAGATACCGATTGATTAGGACAATTGGAGATAGATCCAGATGCAGTGGCAGACCTTGGCCTTTTAAAGCTAAGGCCTTAAGTTTGGTCATTATAATTGCAGTGGTCAATTTCATTTTATTGTTCCTTCCATTTATATTATTGTCATCGTTGGGTAGTTTGTTTTCCACACCTTGGTTAGTTCATGCTTCATTATCATATGTTACCATTGAATCTTTACTTACATGTATTATAATTTTGTTTAGCCATTGTAGGTACACATTATGCACACAAATATATAATTTAAAATAAACATTTTGAACTGTTTGTCTTTCTATGGGGTTTAGGTATTGATTTTTGTGATAGTTCAATTCTTATATTTCTGTGGCTAAAAACTTCTGGTTACATATAGAGAGAAAGAAACATTTTTTTAAATCATAAAAATATTTTATTATTTTCTAGTTATATGTAGAGATAGTTTTCAACATTTGTTTTTACAAGATTTCTAGCTCTAAATTTTTCTTCTTCCCTCCCTTCCCTTCCCCCTCCCCAAGACAGCAAGCTATCTGATATAGGTTATATATGTACAATCACATCAAACATATTTCTGCATTAGTCATGCTGTGAAAGAAGAATCAGAACAAAAGGGAAAAACCTCAGAAAAGAAAAACAAAAAAAGGAGAAATAGTATGGTTCAATCTGTATCTAGATTCCACAGTTCTTTTTTCTGGATTTGGAGAGCATTTTCCATTATGGGTCCTTTGGAACTATCTTGAACTATTTTACTGCTGAGAAGAGTCAAGCCTATCACAGTTGATCAAAACCCTGTGTTGTTGACACTGTGTACAGTGTTTTTCTGGTTCTGGTGAGAACTCAGCATCAGTTCATGTAAGTCCTTTGAGGTTTCCCTGAAATCTGCCTGCTCATCATTTTTTACAGCACAATAGTATTCCATTACATTCATATACCACAACTTGCTCAGCCATTCCCCAGTTGATGGGCATCCCCTCAATTTCCAATTCCTTGCCACCACAAAAAGAGCAGCTATAAATATTTTTGCACATGTGGGCCTTTTTCTCTTTTTATTATCTCTTTGTGAAAAAGACCTAATAGTGGTATTGCTGGTTCAATATGCACAGCTTTATAGCCTGTTGGGTATAGTTCCAAATTGCTCTCCAGAATGGTTGGATCAGTTCATAGCTCCACCAACAATGCATTAATGTTCCAATTATTCCACAGCTTCTCCAACATTTATTATTTTCCTTTTTTTGTCATATTAGCCAATCTGATAGGTGTGAGATGGTACCTCAGAATTGTTTTAATTTGCATTTCTCTAATCAATAGTGATTTAGAGCACTTTTTCATATGGTAATAGATAGCTTTGATTTCTTCATCAAAAAACTGCCTGTTCATATTCTTTGACTTGCATTCTTATAAATTTGATTTAGTTCCTGATATATTTTAAAAATGAGGCCTTTATCAGAAATACTGGCTATAAAATTTGTTTCCCTGCTTTCTTCCTCCCTTCTAATTTTGAATGCATTGCTTCTGTTTGTACAAAACTTTTTAAATTTAATGTAATCAAAATCATCCATTTTGCATTTCATAATGTTCTCTATCTCTTATTTGATCAGAGAAAGAAACATTAAAAAAAATATTTAATGAAGGGGTAGCTAGGTGGCCCAGTGGATAAAGTACCTGCCCTGGATTCAGGAGGACCTGAGTTCAAATCTGCCCTCAGACACTTGACACACTCGACATTAGCTGTGTGACCCTGGGCAAGTCACTTAACCCTCATTGCCCCACAAAACAAAAACAAACAAAAAATATTTAACGAAGTGCATATAAATGTCGTGAACAATGTCTGATTCCTTTCTTAGATGTAGTTTTTTTGTTATGTATAACTGTAGTGAATTGAATGTGTTGTAAAACTTTATATAAATATGGATACCATGCAAGGTATTTCTAACAGTGTAAGGAATCTGATCTCTGTTAAGTAGGTGCATGGTTCATTACTTTATAGTCACACAGTATGTTTGGACTTATACTATATATCTGACAGACACTTCTTCCCCAAACTACTTCTCCAAACCACTCCATATATTCTCAAAAAAATTAATTTCTAAATTAGAAGAGAATATAATTCAAAATTGCTTCTTTCTTCAACAAATGTAATCACTGTTGTATTTCTGAAAATGATCCTTTGTTCAATAAATTTTCCAAAGACATAATTGCAGTAAAGCTAAGACTTTTCCCAGGTGTCAGTTTGTCTGAGGCAGTGCCCTTTCAGTGATTAAAGCTAGGTAAGAAATGAGGCAAAGAATGGACTTTTTTAAACCTAGTCCTCTCCCCCTCCCCCCAATCAATCCGGGAAGGGAAGACCCTTAAGGTTTCTGGCTGAAACAGAAACAATTGCTATTTACACTTAACTCTGAGCCATCAGAACCCAAACAATGACAAAGTGAGGTTTGGGCTGGGACCTATCTTGGCCAATCAATGAAAGCCAGAGTGATTTGGGTTTAAGGCATGGTCCTTAGAAAAGAAATTGAGGAGCAGCTAGGTGGCTCAGTGGATAGAGCACCCGCCCTGGACTTAGGAGAACCTGAGTTCAAATGTGACCTCAGACACTTGACAATTACTAGCTGCCCAAAGGGGGAAAAAAAGAAATTTAGCCTGTAAACCCCAAGATATCTTTCAAGGTTTCAGTGATCAAAATTTATATTCCTTTGGGCAGTGGAAGGGAAAAGGCAAAACTGAATTCCTGTAGTTAGCAATTCTGCCATAAAAATTGCATGTCAAAATCTCTCTTGTGACTTGGAGAATTTTCTCATCCTTTGGGCTCATAGACCCCACCCAAGAAGGTACTGAGGGCAACTTCCCAATGGTAAATACACAATTCATAGTATGGAGGGATGCTTTATTAAAACAAGGAAAAAAGAAGAAATCCCAGAATGAGCAATCATTAGTTGCCAAAATGTGTGTCAATCTTTTATCATTTACTTAGTCCCAAGTCATACTTCTCTGGTGAATGTTTTTCCCTTCAGGTCCTGTCATGACCCATTTTTCTATGCCATTGAATAAGGACAAATATACTACAACTCAGGTACCACGGGACCATGAGACACTCTCCTCATTGGTGGAGATCAATGCCCCATGCCAGCATAAGGGGGCAGGGAAGCGTTGGCCAGAAGAGGAGAGAAGAGAGCACCAGGTTCCTACTGTCACTTCAGGCTCTTCTGGCTTCCAGCTTCAAGAGAGAAGATGTATGATGCCAACCCCACTTGAGATTGCTGAAGGGAAAAGATTCTGGGAAGAAACCGACATGAGAGGAGCTAGCAGTCTCCATCATATCCTTATCCTCAGTTTGTTACACTAGAGACGCGGGAGGAATTTCTCCTTTGGGTGATATCTGGGACTCTTTCTTGGTTGAGATAAGTTACTTTGTTACCAATGGAAGTGCTCTTTTACTGTGTATTCTCACTGGCATATATTCTCTCTTTTTTTCTTCCTTTTTTTTGTGGGGCAATGAGGGTTAAGTGACTTGCCCAGGGTCACACAGCTAGTAAGTGTCTGAGGCCAGATTTGAACTCAGGTCCTCCTGAATCCTGGGCTGGTGCTTTATCCACTGTGCCACCTAGCTGCCCCCTGGCATATATTCTCAAGTATATACTTTTTCTGATTTCCCTTTTGCCATTAACTTTGTTAAATGGGTTTCTTTGCTATCAGCTATGAGTGTTCATTTGCAACTGGTATTTGGTGGGGAGTTGAGCCTAGGATATAAAGCTGGGGTCTCTCCTCTATTAATAAACAGTAATCAAAAGTTTATCTTGAACCTGAAAACTGTATTCCCTAGAATAATAATACGCAAAAGAGCAAATAGATATAATTCTAGCTTTTTACCCCATCTCTCTGAGAAGAGCAAAGCTGCAGTTGCTGGTCCTAGCCTCCTGCTTCTCCTCCTGGCAGGAATTAAAGTCTTCCTTAGTTAAAGGTGGAAGGAGAAGAGGCTAGAGATGTCTATTCTGTCTCCCTTCAAGCCATGCAATGACAGCCCTGTTATATGTGGAAAGGGCAGCCCTTGCCATACAGATCTTTTTTTTTTGCCACACAGATCTTAAATTATAGGAGTGGGGTGGTATGGTATGTCTCTTCTTCTACATCACCTCCTTTTCCTCTTATTTCTCATGCCTCTGTGGCATATTCACCCCATCATTATTATGTAAGCCAGCAGTTCTTCATGAAATCCTCTCATTTTTTTCTAACAATAAGAACCACTGTTGGACCTCAGGGTCTTTAGTACTATGACCCCTTCCTTCTCCAGGAAGACGCTTCTGTACTCTTGACCCTTGAAAGTAATATGGATTGATTCAGTCCTAGGAGAAGCTTACCTAATGAGAAGGGTCTGACTTCCCTATCACATACTCTTTGACTTATTATATTCCCCTACCCTGTTGATCTGGGAAAGTTTTATTTAAAGCTTAGATTTGGGATCATGTGTAGGCTTCCCTAAAAGGGTAAGTAAAAAGGTTCTCAATGTAGGATACATGTATGAATCATGTGTGGAACAGGTATTTATTTTTGACACACAAAAGAAATATTGGTTTATAAAGGACTGTGGTGAGACGCAAAAGGACATATGAATATTGACCAAAAGATTTAAAACATGATTTAGTAACTCATAACTATAGTTATAACTCTCCTGAGAAATTGATATTTAAACCTCATCAGTACATAAAGCAGTTTTGGGAACTGCTAAATAGGTATTTATTACATTTTACTTCAGTTCTACACTGTTCAAACAACTCTTGGTCCATGTCTTCTGATTAAATGGGTAAGTCTTGGCCCAATCTTCTTGTTAGTGGTCATCATCTTCAAGAGCACTAGAATAATTGCTGAGAACTCTTGTCCTTGACTCTAATTAGCTCTGATGTAAAGGACTCAGTATCTTCAGACCTCTCTAACTTACAATGTTACCTCCAAGCTTGGATATGTCTATTTCAGGAAAAAGAATCATTCACTTAAGATTGGGAAAGAATGAACACAAGAGAAACAGTGCAAAACTTAGGCTAAAACTTGCCTAGCAAGAACATGTGCTTTAGCAGTCATGTGTTCACGGTCATGTGGTGGTCAGGGTGGGAGATAAGGCAAATTACTTCCTGAGAGGAGTGGAAGATGAGAAACCTTGCCTAATTCCCCATTCCTCAGAGGATATCACTTAAGGAATCCTAACATTATTTGTAGAAAGAAGAGAAAAGTACACTGAGGGCATGATAACTCCTTTTCATAAACAACTAAATCATTAGCTCTTCCTTTTCAGTAGCCAATGAGGAGACTTACTTCATCTCATCTCAAAGTGCCATGTCCCCTCAGTTAGGCATTTGTAGTCAGAAGCAGAAAGGTTAGCTCTGTGAATGTCCTGTTCAACCCTGCCATCCGTCTGATAAAAAAGAACAGATAACCTCCTGATCCCTTGTCTGTAAATTATTCCAGATTCCCTGTTACATTCCTACGCAATATATTTATATACAGGACATTATATACAGTATGTAATGTTCACAAATAACACATTCAGATAAAGTATACATACACTTTCTCATTTGCTTGCTAGCCTCCCCATACTGCAGGGTGATTGGTTGTGTCAGTAGGTACCTGTAGACTTTATGGATGACATCCTTACTGATTTCCCTTGGTGTACCTTACCTCACTTCCCACTCAGATAGTCTGGGAGCTCATGTTGTAACTGACTGCCACTTGTGGATTTTTTGTCTTTTTATTATTTATGGAGGACAAGTTACACACAAGCTAATAGCCTAAGATCTGGGTCCAAGGAGAACAGAAAGCTCTTGGGACTGTCTGATGCCCTTAGGTGGGTAAGTTCCAGAAAGTCTGTTTCCCTGAGAATGTCAAGTGTAGCAGAAGTAGATTGACTCCTCTCTACCACAGCAATTGTTTCTTGAAGGTCAAGCCTTGGTGGCTGGTCATTGACATCCCCTCATGTGGTACTTAGATTCAGACTCATCTTCATCTAAATCATAGCTTATTTTCCAAGGTTATTTTATGATTGGGTAGACTTCTTGTTCTCTCACTTACTTCATAAGGTGTGACTTCTTCCTTGGTTAGCTTTCTTGTGTTTCTAGTGACATCAAGAGTATAGAAGAAGTCTTCTCTCATGGCTAGAATTCCTGATTGTGTAAACTGAAACATTGTAATAAATGTTTATTTCTCTCAGCCTTCTTTCCTTTTGAGCTCATAGCTACGTGATAGACTTTTCTCTATAATTCTCTTTAATTGTGTGACTAATTGCAAGTTTTAAAATTTCCCCTATCCTCTAGCTCTAGAAAGAATAGGCCAAAAGGTAGCTAGAGTTTTACCTGCACATTTACATATGTCGTCCTGTGGCATTACTCATGTGTGAGATCTCCTTGGTCATGGAAAGGTATGTTTTTAGATTTTGTAATTCCTACCGGGTTGAGTACTTCACTAAACATTTTCTTTCAAAGTCTCAATGCTGATCATAGTGGATCTTGGTGGGGAAGTCAAATACTGAGAAATATTTCTTCATTAGACTTCAGGTATCACGAAGGTTCTCTGATTCCAGATATGCTAAACCTGTGGCATACTGGGTAAAGCGGCCATCACTCCTACATTGTTACTCACGTTCCTCTGATCGCCTTAAAAAGGTAAGAGGTTTAAACATACCAGCACCCAACATTTCTTAACAAGGAAGCTCTCCAGTTAAGTTGTTCAAGCAGGTTATACTTTCTTTTGAACACTCCAGCACAATTTTCCCAATTATACCTCAGTAACTGTTTGGAGCCAGCAGAATCTGTTCCTCACTAGATCTAGAATATTCTCATGACTTAGGTACCCTAGATCTTCACATTCCACATGAATGACTTTCTATATGCACAGGAGGTCTGCCATCTTCAGGGGTGTGCTAGTAATTGTTTAACAATGAGCTCTTCAAAAAAAAAGTGCACTCAACACACTTTTAAGTTTAATCTGCACTACTAACATTTTCTCCATCACTTTCTTAAATCTAGATAATAAACAAGACTGATAAATCTTGTTAAATGTTGCTACAACAAATATAGCATTTGGCAATTTCTGAGGTGTTGAATGCTCATCCTGAAGATTTAATACTCATTTGCCTTTAGCATACCTCTGCTATCTCCCTTCAGCTCTGCATTGCAGAATCCCTTGGTCCCTTCAAAAGCACAGCTCAGGGAGCACCACCAAAATAACTAAACCTTTCCTATTATCCCTGTCTATTTACCTTATCTTTCTTTTAAAATCACTTTTATTGCTTTGTATTTACTTACCTGGGCAAAGGTCCCATTAAACAGACTAGGGTTCTACCAGGACGGGAGCTCTTCGAGGGCCAAGTGTATTGTGTTTTTCCCTTTGCATCTGCAGCATCTAGTATAGCTCTTGGCACACAGCAAGTACTTACTTAATAAATGCTTGTTGAATTTAACGGAGGGCTTTTTTTTTTCATTGTTAGACTTTGGGTGCAACAACTTGCATTCAGACACCTCGAATGGGGTCTCTCATTATTAAATACAGTACTCTTGCCAATTCGCTTAATAAGGGCATAATCTCCTCTTCTCTCTCCTTATCTGGGGCTGCCTCTTTTCAGTGGAAGGACAGTCAAAATAACCCTATACTCAGACAGTTAAAAGGCTATAGTTCTACAAAATGGTCATGAGAGGCAAGGAAGAGTAAGGTTCAGGGGGCAGCTAGGTGGCGTAGTGGATAAAGCATTGGCCCTGGATTCAGGGGGACCTGAGTTCAAATCTGACCTCAGACACGACACTTACTAGCTGTGTGAACCTGGGCAAGTCACTTAAACCTCACTGCCCCGCAAAAAACCAAACCAAAAACAACAATAGCAACACAAAAAGATGTAACAGAACTAGTCCCAGTCCTTCTGTCAAATTAGAATTCCTCTATAACCTCTGATGATAATAGGGTTCAGAGGGGACACAGGTATCATCTTTCCATATTAGAATGTGAGCAGTTTATCCTTGCCTATTCTCTTTTGATTGTTTGTTCATGTTTGCCTTTTTATGCTTCTCTTCACTACTATGTTTATATTTTAGAGTTTCTCTGAAGCTCTGGTCTTTCCATCAGGAATGCTTGAATATACTGTATTTCATTAAATGTCCATTTTGTCTCTTATATGATAATACTCAGGTTTTTGAGGGGGAGGGTAAGTTATTCTTAGTCATAAGCCTATATCCTTAAGACATAAACCTAGAAGACAATGACTCCAAAACATCGCCAAGCAAACTTTACATTTAACTGGAATTCCCAGGATATAGTATAGTATAGTATAGTATAGTATAGTATAGTATAGTATAGTATAGTATAGTATAGTGTAGTGTAGTGTAGTGTAGTGTAGTGTAGTGTAGTGTAGTGTAGTATAGTATAGTATAGTATAGTATAGTATAGTATAGTATAGTATAGTATAGTATAGTATAGTATAGTATAGTATAGTATAGTATAGTTAATGGAATAGAATAGAACAGAACAGAATACAATACAATACAATATCCTAAGCTTTCTGCTGTTTTATGGTGGTGGTTGATAAATTTTGTGTTATCTTGGCTATAGTTCCTTAGTATTTGAATTCTTTCTTTCTGACTGCTTGTAATATTTTTTCTTTCATCTGGAAGCTCTGGATTTTGGCTATAATGCTTTCACGAGTTTTAATTTTGGGGTTTCTTTAGGAAGTGACCAAATGTATTCTTTCTATTTCTAAGTCCTAAGTGGAGTTCTGCTAGTTCTAAGAGATTTGGGCAGTTTTCTTTTAAGATTTCTTGGAATATGATGTTAAGACATTTTTTTTTTTTGGATCATGGCTTTCAGATAGTCCTATGATTCTTACTATGTGTTTTTCTTGATCTGTTTCCCAGGTGAGTTGTTTTTGCTATGAGATACCTCACATTTTTCTCATTTTTTTCAGTCTTTTGATTTTGTTTTAATTTTTCTTGTCTCATGGAGTAATTAATTTCTATTCAGTTTATTCTAATTTTTAGATAATTTATTACTTGGACAAGGTTTTGTAACTCTTGTGCCAAGATGCTAATTCCCTTTCTAATTTCTTTCTTCCTTAGCTCTCATTTTTTCCAACTTTTTCATTCTACTGTTCTCTTTAATTTATTTAATACATTTTTTGAGTTAAGCTTTTTATTTAATGTTTCAAAAAATATTTAGTCAAACAGACCAAAGCCCATGTCATCATCAGACTCCTCAGATTCTTCTTTTTCTGCTTCCTCTTTCTTCTTCTCCTCAGCTGGGGCAGCTGTGCTAGCAGGAGCAGCACCTCCAGCAGGGGCAGCACCACCAGCTGCTGGGGCAGGTCCACCAACTCCTACATTGCAGATGAGACTTGTAATGTTTACATTGTTCAAGGTCTTTGCAAATAATCCTGGCCAGAACAGTTCAACATTTACACCTGCTGCTTTAATGAGGGCATTAATTTTATCCTTCCTGACCATAACCTCATTGTCGTGAAGGATGAGAGCAGAGTAGATGCAAGCAAACTTGGAGACGGACATTTCAGGAGATGGATGAGGAGAGACTTGTTTGTAGTGGTGCTAGTTGCCGGCTGAAGTGAGGATTCACCCCAACGTGGCTTTAGCTTCCGAAGAAGTACGAAGCACCTTACAGACAACTGAAGAGAAAAAAGTATTTAATACATTTTTTAAAACTTTTAAACTCTGTTTCATATCTTCTAGGAATTCTAGTTAAATGTGAGGCTTGATTGGAGATGTTTTGGAGTCATTCTCTTCTGGGTTAATGTCTTGATCATCTCTGTCACCATAATAGCTTTTCATAGTGGGATTCATTTTTGTTTGCTCAGTCTTCCAGCCTACTTTCTGACTTTGGACTTTATTAAGGGCTAGGTTCTGCATACTTCAGGAGGAAATGTCTGGGATGGTTTTACTATTGCTTTCTTTTCTTTTTTTTTTAGGCAATGGGAGTTAAGTGACTTGCCCGAGGTCACACAGCTAGTAAGTGTCAAGTGTCTGAGGCCAAATTTGAACTCAGGTACTCCTGAATCCAGGGCCGGTGCTTTAACCACTTTGCCACTTAGCTGCCCCCTACTATTGCTTTCTTGTGGGTGTTTAGTGTTGTTACTTCAGGATCTCAGGGATAGCTCAGGCTAGAGACCTGCAAGTTTTCAAAGCTCCTAACATGGTTTGATCTAGGGCAAAGCCTGATTGTTGCCCCTCTGGTCTGAGCCCTTCTGGTCTGACTTGAGTCTGAGCAACAGGTCTGTGGGCATACTCCATTTGGAATTCCAGTAGACTGCTGATGGACTCTGCCACTATCAGCCAACTGGAAAACCCTGCTGATTCATAGTTTTAGAACTTTAGGCTTCCCTTTGGCTTGGGATTCCTGTCCTGGTTATTTCTCTGTAGCCTTTAGATTGGGTTGAAGGCTGGAACTGAAATCCATTCTACTTTGGGGGTCCAAGTTACACCATAGCTGCTTGTTTCTGAACTTGCTCCTCTCCTGGTGCACAACCTAGGGCCTGCAACTATTCCTCATGCTGAAATGACACCCCTTGCTACAGGTTATCTTCTAAGTCCATCTTATGACTTAGAACTGGGTGGTGAACAACATACCCTGAACTGTGGCAAGTCCCTCTGCTGGATCTGAGACCTCTGCCTGATCAGGTGTATAGTTTCTCCTGCACCGGAGTGCTCCCATGGTGTGCTCCTGGCCAGACCCCTTTCCCAGTATCTGTCTGTCTATTTCCCTATGATGACTTGAGCTGGAAAAATGACTCACTATGATTTTATTTTATCTTGAATTTCCCAATCATGATTCACTCTGGTGTATTTTCTAGATTTGTTTGAAGTATTTTTTTGGGGGGAGGGGGGAGTGCAGAGCTTGCTATACTCTTCCTGCTACTCCATCTCCCTCTATTTTTGAAAGCTATCTCCCATGCCTGGAATATACTCACTCCCAATCATCTCTACCTATTGTAATACTTTTCTTCCTTCAAGACTCAGGTGGGAGTCTACCTTATTCATCAAGTTTTCCCTAATTCCATTCCATATATCCACTACAACTAAAAATTATTCCCCCTTCCTTCATATTAAACTCTAATGGTGGGGTGGCTAGGTGGCGCAGTGGATAAAGCACCGGCCCTGGATTCAGGAGTACCTGAGTTCAAATCCAGTTTCAGACACTTGACACTTACTAGCTGTGTGACCCTGGGCTAATCACTTAACCCCCATTGCCCTGCAAAAAACCCCAAAACAAAAAACCTCTAATGGAAGATTCCTTTGTACCTATAATATTCTAATTTTGGTTATAATAGCCTACTACTATATTAAATATCTTCTGCCCTTTATATACTTCTGTCAGATTCAGAAGCAGGAAGAATTGATGTCTTATAATATTTGTGATAGCTAATCTTTGCTGGAGTCTCTTTTTTGTTGACTGTAATAGTAATAACCACAATTTAATAGCAAGTATTTATATAGCATCTACTCTGTGCCAGGTATGGTGCCAAATGTTTTATAAATATTATGATTATGATTATGGTGCCAACTAATCTCTACCAGAACCTCTTTTTGTTGACAAAGACCAACTCCTCCAAAAAGAAAAAATAAAGGCATAGAAATATTTGTTGTGCTAAGAAATGGAGAGTTACACAATGATCTATTGATTGTCTCCTTCTGAAACCAGCTTGTTCAAGATGGATTAATCTTTGTGTACTTCCTTGTCTTTCAGTATCTAGAATAATTTGTAAACTAATTTGCTGACTATATTCAAGAAACTTACTGGGTCATAGTTACCCAGGTCCTCCTTTTCCTCCTCCTGCTCTCTGTTTGTGTGTGTGTGTGTGTGTGTGTGTGTGTGGTGGTGGTGTGTGTGAATATGTATATACGTATGTGTAGGTGTATGTATATTTATGTGCATGCACAGGTATATAAGTATGCAGATCTATGACTTTATCAGTGTGGGAACTTCCCTTCCTTGGATCTGTAACTTGTTTCTAAATTATTATTGTTGAGAGCTACCTGGGGCATTTAATTAGAAGGCTTGTTTTTGGTCAAATAGCTAATATGTGTCACAGACAGCATTTGGACCCTTCTTCCTGACTCCAAGTCTGGCTTTCTATGTACTATACCATATTCCTTCTCTTTACCTTTTTTTTTTTTTTTGGGTGGGGCACTGAAGGTTAAGTGACTTGCCCAAAGTCACACAGCTAGTAAGTGTCAAGTGTCTGAGGATTTGAACTCAGGTCCTCCTGACTCCAGGGCCAGTGCTCTATCCACTGCGCCACCTAGCTGCCTCCTCTATTACTTTTTTTTTTTTTTTTTTGGTGAGGCAATTGGGGTTAAGTGACTTGCCCAGGGTCACACAGCTAGTAAGTGTCAAGTGTCTGAGGCTGGATTTGAACTCAGGTACTCCTGAATCCAGGGCTGGTGCTTTGTCCACTGCACCACCTAGCTGCCCCTCCCTCTATTATTATTATTATTATTTGTTTTTTTTAGGCAATGGGGGTTAAGTGACTTGCCCAGGGTCACACAGCTAGTAAGTGTCAAGTGTCTGAGGCCGGATTTGAACTCAGGTACTCCTGAATCCAGGGCCGGTGCTTTAACCACTGCACCATCTAGCTGCCCCTCCCTCTATTATTTTTTAAAGAAATATCTAGAAGGTAATATAGACATTACCCAAGGTATGGAATTCATGAATTTATGAACAAATTTTATAATCTTTATAAACTACATACTTTGAAAATCATTGATGAAGACTACAGTGAACATTGTTGAAATATAGTGTAATTCAGCAGTGAAAAGGTTAATATGTTCTTTATTTTAGGGGATCGGTGGTGGTGATGATGAAGAATGTGTCTTCCCTTCTCTCAGTCAGCTATATTTTTGCCCACTTACTAGAACAATTAATCATCTCCAAGACTTTCTACTTTGTACCACACTGCTCCATCAACTTTAGGATATGATTGTCCTTTACCCAGATCTCCTACTGCCACATAGTCTTCCCTTTCTGACCACAGGGAAAAAGTTGAGTTAAGTGAGACTCATTTCCCATGGATTTCCAGGTGAGAGAGCTGCCTCATCTAACCCAAATCTGCTAGTCTAGATGTGGGTTCACTAGGTTTCCCAGAACAACTGTCATTTATCATCCAGTTCTATGAATAGATCCAGAGAAGTGCCAGCATGGCAGATAGAATGTTAGGGGGTTGATAACCAAAGAAAATGAAAGGAAAATCAGATCAGCTTACTTACTGGAAATGGTTTAGACACATGTCAACATCAATATAAATCTGAGTCCCTGAGCGACTTGAGAACTACCTATTCTACCCTGAATTTTGTTCTCTCAGTTAAAACCCTACATTCAGGAGTACCTGAGTTCAAATCCAGCCTCAGACACTTGACACTTACTAGCTGTGTGACCGTGGGCAAGTCACTTAACCCCCATTGCCCTGACCCCAAAAAATAAATAAATAGCTAACATTTTTTTAAAAATTCCATTCACCAACAATTCTCCATTTCCCAATTTCCCCAATTAATCAATGAATGAGGTAGAGAAAGTATAGAAAAATAAACTATCTTTTTTAGAACAACCTTGCCAAAGTACAGTAAATTAAAATGATCTAGTAACATTATTTTTTTTAAGGGCAGAAAAATAACTGAAGCTCCAAATCTATTTTATCTACCCACTGAAGATGGTAACTTGAAGCAAGCTATCACTTTATTTTGACAGTTCCTTGTTCCTACTCATCATTTCCTGAAATTTTACTCCATTGCCTCATGATTGCCTGGAGATGACCTGAATTCTTCGAGGCCTTGGCAATGGAGAGTGTATCTATTTTCCAAAGACTTGCCTTTTGGGGGCCTCTAGGTGGCGCAGTGGATAAAGCACCCGCCCTGGATTCAGGAGTACCTGAGTTCAAATCCGGCCTCTGACACTTGACACTTACTAGCTGTGTGACCCCGGGCAAGTCACTTAACCCCCATTGCCCCACAAAAACAAACAAACAAACAAAAAAACCCCAAAGACTTGCCTTTCTAAATATGGAGAACTTTTATCACTAGAAGCTAATGAACTTTTTAAAATTTAATTTTCTTTTAGTAATGGCAACTCATTAAGATCCAAGATTATCTACCAAAACATGAAAGGGTCACAATCTGCTTTGGTAAAGGGAATACTTTGATTGATGAAATCCCAAACACTTGAAGAATTGACATCTATAATTTTCTCGCTTGTACCTTTATCATTTAGTGCCTTAGTCTCTGTATTTTAAAATTGGGGTGAACTGTGACTAGAACTTGCATTCCAAAGTAAGAGTTTAAAAGATAGTTTATTTTTTCTATACTTTCTCTACCTCATTCATTGATTAATTGGGGAAATTGGGAAATGGAGAATTGTTGGTGAATGGAATTTTAAAAAAAATGTTAGCTATTTATTTATTTTTTGGGGTCAGGGCAATGGGGGTTAAGTGACTTGCCCACGGTCACACAGCTAGTAAGTGTCAAGTGTCTGAGGCTGGATTTGAACTCAGGTACTCCTGAATCCAGGGCCAGTGCTTTATCCACTGCACCACCTAGCTGCCCCCGAATGGAATTTTTAAAAACAACATTCAATTTTGATTTTTTTTCAGAACATAATATTAGAAAAATATAGTTTCTTTTACATTTTGTCCTGTTCTTCCTTTCTGTATTTATTATTCAAGCTACCATCTATGCATGCTATGGTCCAAACAAACAGGCTTTCATACTATCACTTACACGCAACACTCCTTTTCCCATCTCTAGGCTTTTGTGCTGTCTAGGCCCCCCATGCTTGGGATCACTCTCCATCTCACCACCTTTGCTTTTTGGAATTTTCAGTTTCCTTAATGACTCAGCTCAAGGACTACCTTCTGCATGAGGTTTATCCTGGTTCTCCCAGAAGGTAATATCTTCCCCCTCAAGGTTACTATGTATCTCTTTTGAAAGTGTTATACTGGGGCAGCTAGGTGGCACAGTGGATAAAGCACCAGCCCTGGATTCAGGAGGACCTGAGTTCAAATCTGGCCTCAGACACTTAACACTTACTAGCTGTGTGACCCTGGGCAAGTCACTTGACCCCAATTGCCCTGCAAAAAAAAAAAAAAGAAAGTGTTATACACACATACTATATATATTTATACATACACGTTTTGATATGCATGTATCTGTTTTGAATGTGTTTTGTACATATATAGTGATAGTGTATATGTATATATTGAGAGAAATGATTATTTCTCTCTCATATTAATAGCCAATTATTAAAATTAGGGAGACTTCATCTTTTTTTTTCCTGTCCTATTTCCTTGTCCAATCACTCAAGAACAAGGCTGCTATAAAATGAGATTAACATTCTCCACATTCTGGGTATTACTACTCCACCCAACTAGATCAGACTTCTAATCTGAAGTGAAACTCCCTTTTGCTCAGGCTTGGGTGGAGGAATAAGTTCTTTGAATAGATTACCCAAGGCTGGGGGTAATTTAGAAGTCAATGACATTAAAAAAAAAAAGAAGTAAATGACATAATCAAGGTTCATTTGAATAGGTTCAGCCCCTTATTATAATATTCATTCTCTCATTAATTGTTAACCAATCAGAGTTGATTGCCACCCTCAGGAACACTCCTCTTCCAAAGGGCATACAAGCTGTGAACCTGCTGTCATGATGCTATTTCGTTTAAAGGAGAGATGGCCAAATGACCATCCTTTCTTTTTTTTTCAAATGAAAAGTCACTCTTTATTATAGTAAGTTTATTATCTGTTTTAAGATAACATATACTGGGCAGCTAGGTGGCACATTGGATAGAGCACCAGCCCTGGATTCAGGAGGACCTGAGTTCAAATCCGGCCTCAGACACTTAACAATTACTAGCTGTGTGACCCTGGGCAAGTCACTCAACCCTAATTGCCTCACCAAAAAAAAAAATTATATATATATATAAAGACAACATATACCCCAATAAATGTTTTATAATTTTAAATATCTATTTTATCACATTCTTTTAAAAAAATCTATAAACATCTTTATTTAAAGTTTTGAGTTCCAGATTCTATCTCTCCATCTCCTCCCCCCTCCCTGAGGTGGTAAGCAATCAGATATAGGTTATATATGTGCAATTATATAAAACATTTCTATGTTAGTCATTTTGTATAAGAAGACAAATAAATGGAAAAAAAAAGGAAGAAAGTGAAAAATAACATGCTTCAGTCTACATTCAATCAATATCAATTCTTTCTCTGGAACCAGATAGTATGCTTCACCATTAGTCCTTTGGATTTGTCTTGAATCATTGTATTGCTGAGAATAGCTAAGTCATTCACAGTTCTTCATTGAACAATATTGCTGTTACTGTGAACAATGTTCTCTTGGTTCTGATCAGTTCATGTAAATCTTTCCAGGTTTTTCTGAAATCATCCTGCTTTGTCATTTCTTATAACACAATAGTATTCCATTATAGTCATATACCATAGCTTGTTTAACCATTCCCCAGTTGATGGACATCCCATTGATTCCCAATTCTTAGCTACCACAAAAAGCTATTTTTGTAAAGATAGAGCCTTTTCTCTTTTTTGGGGGATATCTTTGGGATCCATATTTTCTTAAAATGCTGGTATTATTAATAAAATGATTAGGGGGAAGCTATGTGTTGCAGTGGATAGAGCACTGGCCCTGGAGTGAGGAGGACCTGAGTTCAAATATGGTCTCAGACACTTGACACTTATTAGCTGTGTGACCCTGGGCAAGTCACTTAACACCAATTGCCTCACCAAAAAAAAAAATGATTAAATTATCCAGAAATTATGCCTCTCAAACTTTTTAAACACCGCAGTTAATAGATATGTATATAGGGGCAGCTAGGTGACACAGTGGATAGAGCACTGGCCCTGGATTCAAGAAGACCTGAGTTCAAATCTGGCCTCAGACACTTAACACTTACTAGTTGTGTGACCCTGGGCAAGTCACTTAACCCCAATTGCTTCACCAAAAATAAAGAAATAAATAGATAAATAAATATATATGTATATACACACACACTAATATATACATATACATATATATGTACACAGTATATATACATATTTATAAGTACACATGTTGTCCTCTTTGTTAGACTATAAGTTCTATGAATGTAGGGACTAGTTAGCGTTTTTGCCTTTCCACCTCCAGTACCAATCACAGTGCCCAGTGTATAGTAGGAGCTTATTAAATACTTATAGATTGATTTATTGGTTGACTAATATAGCACCTTAAGGTTTAGGAAGCACTTTTCAGATGTTATTTCACTTGATTGTCACAACAATTCTGTAAGGTATGTAATTAAAGCATATCCCTATTGAATAGGTTAGGAAACTGAGGTTCAGCTCTTACTTGACTTATCTAAGGAAACATGACTAGTCAATACTCGGTGTTTTAATATGTCTAGAATGGGATGACTCACAGGAAAATGTTGCAGTAATGCAAACTAGATTTATGTTGGGATGTCACAATAAATGAAACTACTGTTGCTTGGTTGTATTCAACTTTTACTTGACCCCATTTGGGGTTTTCTTGGTAGAGATACTAGACTGCTTTGCCATTTCCTTCTTCAGCTCATTTTACAGATGAGAAAACTGAGGTAAACAAAGTTAAGTGAGTTGCCTATGGTCACACAGCAAATAAGTGTCTGAGGCTAGATTTGAACTCATAAAGATGAGTCTTCTTGACTTCAGGCCTGGCGCCCTATTCACTGGGGCACCTAACTGGGGAAATACAAAGAGAAATACAAAATAAAAAAACATAATTCCTGCCCTTCAGGAGCCTATGTTCTATTGTAGAAAAGCAACAGGCACACAGACAAATAAAAATAAAATACATAGAAAACATTCAGGAGGAAGCACTGACTAATTCAGGAAAGAACTCTTGTGGTATTTTATCTGGGCCATAAAAAGTGGGTTCCAAAATACAGAGGCCAATCTTTGGGACAGCTTGTACAGAGGCACCAAGATAGGGGATGGAATGATAGGTATGCAGTGCACCAAGTAGGCCAGTTTGGGTAAAAAATAGTAGATGAAGGGAAGATTATGCGTTAATCATATAATACATGGAAAGATGGGTTAGGGTTGGATGTTAAAGACTTTAAATGCCACACAGAATAGTTTGTACTTTATCCTAAAGGCAATAGGGAGTCATTAAAGTTTCTTGAGTAGGTTTTAGGAAAATCACTTTGGCACCTCTTTGTAGGATGGATTAGAGAGGGTAAAGGCTGAAGGAAGGGAGATATATTATGAGGCTTTTGCAATAGTCCAGGTGAGAAGTGATAAGTGCATGGACTATGGTTGTTGCTGGGTTTTTTGTTTTGTTTTGTTCTTAAGTGGAGAGAAGGGGACACATGCAAAGGATGTTGTGGAGGTAGAATTGACAAAATTTGGCAACTGAGTCAATGATAAGTTCTATATCAAGAACCTGGAAAAGGGGCAGCTAGGTGGTTCAGTGGATACACTTACTAACTGTGTGACCTTGGGCAAGTCACTTAACCCTCATTGCCCAGCAAAATAATAATAATAATAATAATAATCTGGAAAGGATAAATATGTTCAACCAGTTTAATTATGTGAATGATATGAGTATCAGTATAGAAGCCAGGAAGAGAGGTGATAATTCATTTCTAAGCTATGTATAAGTTCAGGATAAGCCAATATGACTGGTAAAAAAAGCTGTAGCAATCCTAGGCTTCAAACTGGAACACAGACACATAGCTAATTCGTGGCAGAAGCCTGTGTATATGACCAACAGTTTTTAATTCGTTCCATTTTCAAAAATGATAGAAATTGGGGCAGCTAGATGGCACAGTGGCTAGAGCACCGGCCCTGGAGTCAGGAAGACCTGAGTTCAAATCCGGCCTCAGGCACTTAACACTTACTAGCTGTGTGACCCTGGGCAAGTCACTTAACCCCAATTGCCTCACCAAAAAAAAAAAAAAAAACCCAAAAACCAATAATAATGATAGAAACCTTGCAGAGAAGAGTGCCAGCTACAGAGGGGGCAGTTTGAACAGAAAAGAGATTGTGCTGAGAAAAGCTATTCTCTAGTTTTTCACTGTAATGAGAAGCTAGTCAAGTCCACCTAACCCTGGGCAAGTTACAACCCTGTTTGCCTCAGTTGCCTCTAACATGGAAATGATAATAGCACCCACCTCCCAGGATTATTGTGAAGAACAAATGAGATAATAATTGTAAAGCACCTAGCACAATGTCTGGTAGATAGTAAGTGCTATATAAATGTTAGCTATTATGGTCATTATTATTATTATTACTTGCTTTTGCTGAAATGAGTCTCCACAATCTCTATGTTGCTGCTACAATAAGAAGCTAGATAAGAGAAATCTAGGATGGCAAGAGGTGGTGGGGCAGACTGGTGTAATGAGGGACTGAGCCAGCATGAAGAGCCAGTAAGAATAGCTAGGTAGCTCAGTGGAGAGATCAGTGACCCTGGAGTCAGGAGGACTTGAGTTCAAATCCAGCCTCAGACATTTACTAGCTGTGTGACCTTGGGCAAGTCACTTAAACCAGATTGCTTCCCCCCCAAAAGTTTGGGAATTAGCCAGTGAGCCTAGTCCTAATTAGCATGTGTATTGTGGTACAGATACAAATCCTTATCTTTCAAAGAGGCCAGGGAACCTGCTTTTAGGAGAGTCACAATAACATGTAATGAAAGTATCTTGGAGAGACCTCAGAGCATGCAAAGATATTCTATAAGTGGTTCTGGCTTGATAAGGATGTGATGAATAGGAGCCTCTTTGATTGGCTGTATTTGTGTAGCTGGAATTGGGAATGGGGTATATTCAAAAAGCACTAGTCAGGAGCAGCTAGGTGGTGCAGTGGATAAAGCACTGGGCCTGGATTCAGGGGGACCTGATTTCAAATCCAGCCTCAGACACTTGACACTTACTAGCTGTGTGACCCTGGGCAAATCACTTAACCCTCATTGCCCCACCAAAAAAACCACTAGTCAACCTTAACCCTTCTCTTCCCACTGACTTCTTGTCTGGATGGCATCTAGTGAGAGAAAAGAGACAGTTTGGTGTGGGGAGAGGCTGCCCCATCCAAGACTCATCCAGCAGTGATGCTGCGTTTGGACCTGAATTTGGTGGGCAGTGGTACGTAGAAATTGCATTAAGTCTCATCCCACTCTCCCAGAGATTGAGGTGGTATGGGGAGAGTGTGCCCCTAAGGTATTTTTAGATATTTATTTTATTTTTTATCATAAAAGTATTTTGTTATTTTCCAATTACATGTAAAGATAGTTTTCAACATTTGTTTTCATAAGATTTTTAGTTCCAAATTTTTCTCCGTCCCTCCCTTTCCTCCCCCCTCCCCAAGAAGAAAGCAATCTGATATAGGTTATGTATATACAATCACATTAAACATATTTCTGCATTAGTCATGTCCCTAAATGTGAGGGAAAAATTCATCCTCTTCTCAATCATTCTCAGGAACTCAGCAGCAAAGTGACAAAAGCTCTTTTATTTCCTTCTCTCGAAGAGGCACCCTAGTGTGCAGCTAAATGGGTGCCCCGAAAGGGGGCTCGCAGGCCCTGTTTTATACCCTAGTCCCTAACGCAAATGGACCTTCCCCTTTTTCATCACTGGTGGGGTTACAATCTATGCGCAAAAACTAGCTAATCAGAATGCAGTATTCCCACCCCTCTTCCTTGTATGGGCATAACTCAGGAGTGGACCTTATACTTCCTTATATGGACAGAACTCTGGAGAGGACCTAATTGAGACCAGGGCTCCTTGAACCATGTGACCTTGCTAACCTGAGGGGGAGGAGGGGATCTGAGACCTTTGTCCTACAAACAGGTCAGGGGAGTATGACTGACTTATATCCACACTGAGAGGAGACAATTACCCATTTCTCACACTAAGGTATTAAGGGAAGATGTTTGTTCTGTTTTTGCCCTATCTTGGAAGTAAATATTCCTTTGTAAAGGCCAACTGATATTAATTGATCAAATGGAATTGGGGTCTTGATCACTGACCCTAGAAATGAAAGGACATCATTGGAACAGGGGTTCAAACTGATCCCTTAGGGGATACTTCTAGAACCTAAATGGGGAGATGTAGCTTGTCTTGATCTGGGAGAAAGAAGTCAGAGAGGACTCACCTCAATAACAGGCAGTATGCATTTCCCTAGCACCTGCTACAAGTCTTAGATATATCCCCCCACTGTTTTGGGGAAACCAGCAGGGGGTTTATCATGAGTGAGACAAGTGCTTCTCAGGTGTCCTGGTTGGAGAGATAGATGGAAGTCATTTGTGAATGAGGGTCTAGTATAGTAATGCCCAATTTAATTCTATAGTATTGTCTATTATTCTACCTCAACAAATACTTTTCCTTTAAATTTATAGTCATTGGATTTTTCTAGAAAAAACATTAGTACTAGCTCTTGAGTCATGGGGTTAAATATATGATTACCCCAACAGTACCAAAGGGACTGAATATAGCTGGTAGGGGACTGCAGATGAGAAGAGCCACAAGGACTATACTGGTAACCAGTAAAAAGTGAGGAAACTAGATATATGAGAAACAGAGTCAATTGAACATGTCTATAAAAAGAAGTTATGGATTCCAATGAAAATATAAATTGAAAACCAAAAAGATTAATCCCAAGATTTGCCATGTCATTCTTCCTATAATCATATTGTCTTAAACAAAATGCTTTTTGGGGTTTAACTTTTCATGTTCCTGCTTTATACTTCTCTGCATTTCTCCATAGGACTTAGGACAATGCTAGACACATAGTAGATACTCAATATTTATAATAATGATTGATAATAACATCAAGTAGGACCAGAACACTGCCACTCAGACTCAGTTTCTCTAGGGAATTGGACTGACAAGAAGGTTCTTGCAGGGATACTGCCTTTTTTTTTTTCTTTTAGTGAGGCAATTGGGGTTAAGTGACTTGCCCAGGGTCACACAGCTAGTAAGTGTTAAGTGTCTGAGGCCAGATTTGAACTCAGGTACTCTTGACTCCAGGGTCAGTGCTCTATCCACTGAAACACGTAGCTGCCCCAGGGATACTGTCTTAAGACAAAGATATGATGGAATTCAAGGGACTGTAGTGACAGAAGCACAGAAAGGAGTAGAGATTTGGAAGGCTAAATAGAAAAATGCCCAGAACTAAAGTCATGTCTTCTCTTCCACTCCTCTCTTGCCAACATTCAATATAGACCTGTCTGAGAAAAAAGAGGAATGGTTTTCTTTCATCTTTCTTCATTACCAAGTCAGAGTGAAGGTTCCTATCAGTGTGTTAACTCACTTCCCCTGCCACCCAGTCCTAAATATGACCCTCGGGCTCCAGTTCCTATCATCCACGGGGTAACACATGTATCTGAAATCCAATCACTTGTTTTGCTCCATGTGACTGGGAAATTACTTTATGCCATCCAACCCTGGCCATTCCCACCTCCCTGCCCCCTCCACTCCTTCCAGGTTTAGTTGAGTTATAAAGCAGACATTCACGGGGTGAGAAAAGACCCAAGCATCTTTCAAGCCTCACGGATCATTTGGAGCTGTTGTCTACGGGAGCCACAGTACAAAGATTGGGTGAGAACACACACTGGAGGGTTAAGGCTTGACTTTGCAGGGAACTGAGGGTTGAGCATAAGGTGGATAGAAGGAGGGAGTCAAGGCCATGGGGGAAAAAGGGAGGGAGCAGGGAACCTGCCGGACTAGTAAGGGAAATATTTCTGAATGGTCCCTACATGGATGGCGAATTCTGGCTAAAGATTAAGAGAGGCATGGTGGAATTATGTGATGGAATCCTGCTAGAAACTCACTTTTGGGAGGCTTCTCCTTCATTACTTCCCAACTCTTCTACAGCATACTCCCTCATCAGTTAGGTATTTGGTTTGGATTATAACCGCCTATTGGCATGCTTTATAAATCTTCTCAACTCTGTCCTGGATGTAGAATTTGTCTTGTCAAATAGAGAAATAAGCTTCTTGAGAGTAAGAATGAAATGCCTCTTCCTTTATTCTTTTTTTTTTTTTTTTGGGACAGTGAGGATTAAGTGACTTGCCCAGGGTCATACAGCTAGGAAGTGTCAAGGGTCTGAGGCTGGATTTGAACTCAGGTCCTCCTGAATCCAGGGCCAGTACTTTATCCACTGCACTACTCAGCTGCCCCCTCTTCCTTTACTCTTTTTTTTTTGTGGGGCAATGAGGGTTAAGTGACTTGCCCAGGGTCACACAGCTAGTAAGTGTCAAGTGTCTGAGGTTGTATTTGAACTCAGGTCCTTCTGAATCCAGGGCTGGTGCTTTATCCACTTCACCACCTAGCTGCCCTTCCTTTATTCTTAATGGAAAATATATGTTATAGCATGTATTTCTACTGTATTTATGTGATATCATAAAAGGGTAAGGCAGGTTTGAGTGGAGAGTTTTTAGGAAGGAATAGGGAATCTAGGAGGCCAAGGAAAGGCACATAATTCTATTACTTCTAATCAGAGAAGAAAGCAGGGAATTAATGGTTCCTAGGAACACACGGATACCAAAACTTTGCAAGAAAGATGAAAAGGGACACCATTTTTGGAGGTGGAAGGAAGCAGGAGTAGGGGTCCCTGCTAGCAGTCACACCTTGGCCCTCCGTCTCCATAAGAAGCATGGAGGTTGGGCGGCTAGGTGGCGAAGTGGATAAAGCACCGGCCCTGGATTCAGGAGTACCTGAGTTCAAATCTGGCCTCAGACACTTGACACTTACTAGCTGTGTGACCCTGGGCAAGTCACTTAACCCCCATTGCCCCGCAAAAAAAAAAAAAAAAAGAAAAAGCATGGAGGCTAACACCACGGCATGATAGTTAGGAATAGGTACTGCTTAGCCTGGAAGCTGTCAGCTCCTAGGACTAGAATAGAACTACTTTTGGCTACAGTTTCTTGGTGCCAGGATGCCTCAGCTTTGTGATCTGTGAATTTATTTTATTTTATACTCTTTCCTTTAGTTGGCTAGCAAAGTCCCTTTTTGGAAAAACCAAGAAAAGCAAAGCAATAGAGAATGAACCGATCTGCTTCAGATGAACCATAGGGAAGAAAGGGAGTGGCCATGCTGAGGTGAGGGGAATCTGTAAGGGGTGTGGATTCAAACTCCCTTGGAGGCCAGTCAAAGGCTGCTATCATAAAAAGGCAGAGAGAAGTTGCTACCCTAGTGGCTAGGGGATGCAAGCTTGCATAGTAATAGAGAAAAGAAGAGAAGTCCCCAGGCAGAATTGAGTCTGGGCTCTGGTTTCAAGTGTTGGCTTCCTTCTTTGGAATTATTTCTTTATAACCCTGGAGGGACAGTAGAAAGTGGATGTCAGGAGGACATAGGTTTGAATTCTGGCTCCGTTACTTATTTATTACCTGTATGACCATGGGCAAGTCACTTACCTCTGCAAAACAAAACAAAACAAAAAATAAGAGGAGTAGATTGGGTGAGCTCTCAGGCTCTAAATCTATGATCTTATGTGATCACACACAAGCCACCTAATCTCTCTGAGCCTGAGTTACTCCAGCTATTAAGTAGAGATCATAATACTTTTTGAGTGGAGATGATAATAGAAGTTGTACTACTTGGGGCAGCTAGATGGAGCAGTGGATAGAGCACCGGCCCTGAAGTCAGTAGTACCTGAGTTCAAATCCGGCCTCAGACACTTAACACTTACTAGCTGTGTGACCCTGGGCAAGTCACTTAACCCCAATTGCCTCACTAAAAAAAAGAAAAAAAAAGAAGTTGTACTACTTGACAGAGGTTTTGTGATGATTAGTGGATCAAGGGATAGGTCTGGAATCAGGAAGATCTGAGTTAAAATATGACCTCAGACACTTGGTGGTATCTAAGCAAAGTCATTTAACCTGTCTGCCTCAGTTTCTTCAACTGTAAAATGGGGAACAATAATAGACCTGCCTTGAAAGGTTGTTGGGAGGATCAAATGAGATATCTATAAAATGCTTAGGTGTTTAAAAGATATGTGTTCCCTTCCCCTTCCTTTCATCTGTAGAATGAGAACTTTGGACTAGATGACCTATCAGGTACTTTTCAGCTGTAAATCTATGATCAGTCTTCTATTTCTTTTCTATTCTTCCTCCTGACCACATCTGTGGTGCTTAGTATGGTTCTCTGTAGAGTGAATGTTCAGTTAATGTTCCTTACTATTTGGAGATTCTAAAGTAAGTGGAAATAATGGCATGACTTGGGAGTCACAGGAGGGGAATGGAAATGTTGTTTGAGGAATGACTACATTTCTCCTATCTGCTCTGTTCCCATTCCCTCCATCTCTTTTCTCTTCCTTTTACAGCTAATCATAGAGATGGCTCTGGCTTGGAATAGATTCTGCCCACTGCTGTTCCTGGTCCTGTGGGCAGCAGCCATGGTCCTGGCTACTGAAATGATTCCCCCTGGTTTCACTCGGTTTGAATGGTTCAAACAACAGCATTGGCAGTTCCCCAAGGCCAATTTCTCCAACCCCAATGTTTATTGCAATAATGAAATGGCAAAAAGTGTCAACAAATACATTACCTTCTGCAAAAAGAACAATGACTTTCTGCATGACCAGATCCAGAACATCGTCAATGTTTGCCAGCTCACTACTATTACCTGTAAGAATGGCATGTTCAACTGTCATAATAGCTCAGCAGTGATTTCCATCACCAAATGCAATCTCATCCAGATTACTCCCACCTGCAGCTACCAAGGTACTGTTAACAATTCACATTTTGTGGTGGCCTGTAATCCCCGCCAACCTAATGATACCCAAAAGGATCCGTGGCTTCCTGTGCATCTGGATTAGGACCTGACCATGTATCACTCCCATTCTCCAACTTGATTCTGTGCCTCCTACTCCTTTGCTCTTCTGCTTCAGGTCTCATTCTGCTTGTCTTTTCTGTAGCATTTGCTCATTTCCTAAATTCCTAGAATCTTCCTCTTACCATTAACCCAGTAGTCATTCACCTGGTTGAGGTCCTTCTGGGTCTGGAGCTCATATTTCTGACTGCTAATAGCAAAATAGTATGGGAGGAAAGTGTTATCAATACTTTACTTGATACTCATGGATAAGACTTATTTTCCCTATCCCCTACTCATAGGATTATAGATATAAATCTAGAAGGGACCTCAAAGACCATCTAGGTCAAGTAGACCCATTTTTTAGATAAGGAACTGAGGACCTGAGAAGTTAGATTTTTTGCTCAAGGTCACACAGGTGTGGGAAACATCAAATGTGGAATTTGAACATAGGTCCTCTGACTCAAGGGCAGAACTCCTTAACCTTTTTTGGTACTGTGGACCTCTCTAACAATCTAGTGAGGGGGGCAGCTAGGTGGTGCAGTGGATAGAGCACTGGCCCTGGATTCAGGAGTACCTGAGTTCAAATCCAGCCTTGGACACTTGACACTTACTAGCTGTGTGACCCTGGGCAAGTCACTTAACCCTCAATGCTCTGAAAAATAAATTAAGAAAAAGAAAAAAATGAAGCTGGACAACACTGTGCGATGATCAATTGATAGACTTAGCTCTTCTCAGCAATGCAATGATCCAAGATAATTCCAAAAGAGTCATGGTGGAAAATGCTCTCCACATGCAGAAAAAGAACTATGGATAGGGGCAGTTAGGTGGTGCAGTGGATAAAGCACCGGCCCTGGATTCAGGAGGACCTGAGTTCAAATCCAGCCTCAGATACTTGACATGTACTAGCTGTGTGACCCTGGGCAAGTCACTTAACCCCCATTGCCCTGCAAAAAAAACCCCAAAACATTGAAGCATACTATTTTCACTTTTGTTTTTTTTTTCCTTTCTTGTGGTTTTTCCCTTTTGTTCTAATTCTTTCACAACATGACTTATGTGGAAATATGTTTAACATGATTGTACATATATAACTTACATCACATTGCTTGCTGTCTTGGGGAGGGGAGAGGGAAGGAAGACAGGGAGAAAATTTAGAGCTCAAAATCTTATAAAAATGAATGTTGAAAACTATCTTTACATGTAATTGGAAAAATGCTATTAAGGAAAAATATTTAAAAAGAAGAAAATTTAGAACATAAAGTTTTAAAAAATCAATGTGAAAAGTAATGATAAGCAGGGGGAGTTCGGAAAGACCTGGAAGGACTTACATGAACTGATGCTGACTGAGAGGAGCAGAACCAGGAGAACATTATATACAGTAACAGGAGCATTGTGTGATGAACTATGGTGACAGACTTGGCTCTTTTTAGCAATGCAATGGTCCAAAACAATTTCAAAGAACTTCATAATAGAAAATGTTCTCAACATCCAGAAAGAAAGAACTGTGGTTTAGGAATGCAGATTGAGCCATACTGTTTCTACTTTTGGGCTGTTTTTTTTTTAAATTCTTTTTGTGTGTTATTTCCCTTGTGCTCTGACTCTTCTGTCACAATATGACTAATGCATAAATATGTTTAATGTGATTGCACATATATAACCTATATTAGATTACTTTCTGTCCTGGGGAGGAGGGAGGGAAGGGAGGGTGGGAAAAAATTTGGATCTGAAAATCCTATGAAAACAAATGTTGAAAACTATCCTTATATGTAACTGAATAATAATAAAATACTGAACAACAACAAAAAAGAAGCTTGGAAGCCTTCTTGGATAAAGAAAACAACTTTTTAAGAGAAACAATGGTGGGGTCTACAGTCCACCCAGTATGGTCTGAGACCCTGAGATCTAGAATTCACAGTTATTTATAGGTCTCTTCATTCATGAATGGTATGACAATGTCTTCTAGAAGCTGATTCATGTACTTTATCATTGTTATTTTCAGGGCAATGAAGGTTAAGTGATTTGCTCAAGGTCACACAGCTAGTAAGTGTCAAGTGTCTGAGATCATATTTGAACTCAGTTCCTCCTGAATCCAGGGCCAGTGCTTTTTCCACTGCTCCACCTAGCTGCCCCTATCGTTTCAATATAAAGATTAACATACAGGTATAATTATTATGGACACATATTTATACACATTTTATAATGATTTAGTTATACTTCTAAGGTTATCTAACACAGGAACTTCCCTGGGACTACATCATAGTTTGGTTACACACAGGTTATTTTTTTTCTAACCTGGGAATATGTTCTTACCATATAAATCATAGTTATTTTTCATCCTGATGATTATAGCTGATAAAAGATTAGCAAGACAATAAAGAGCAAAACATTCAAGGCACTGATTTTTTCTCTTTTTCCTTTCCCCTACTATATAATGGATAGTAACTCCCAATACTTATTCCTCTGGTGTTAGCGGCTTCCTAGCTGAAAACTAGGTGCATCTGGAGTTTGGTGCCTATCAGAGTGTTTCTTTAATGTTTCTGCTTTCACTCTGTGCTTCTCCCATTACCCAGTTCACTGGATCAATTTTATTGTGGTGAAATTTCACCATCCATATTTTGTCTTGGGTACGTTCTCTTCATGTGTACTTCTGAGCATATTCTGACCCATTTTGTATCCACACAAAGCCTGACAGAGTATTTTGAATACTGAGAGCTCTGACTAAGGGACTCCTCAGAGAAAGGAGAGGAGGTGCCCTATTTAACAATCCGAGTGACTCCCATCTTGTACCGCAAGGCAAGCTCACTCTCCATGTACCTCTCTGAAAGAATCTTCCAGAAAGCAGATGACTTGGGGGGGTGGGGTGGGGCAATGAAGGTTAAGTGACTTGCCCAGGGTCACACAGCTAGTAAGTGTCAAGTGTCTGAGGCTAGATTTGAACTCAGGTCCTCCTGAATCCAGGGCCGGTGCTTTATCTACTGTGCCACCTAGCTGCCCCCAAGCAGATGACTTTTAAAAATATCCATGCATAGTGGGACATTGGACAATCTTTTTGATTGCTGACTTTATGTGACTACCATGAGGTAGTCACAAGCCCCTTACTTTCTACAACTTTGGCACCGTCAGGATGGATGATCTCCTGGGTACCTTGAAAGAAAATGCAAATGCAAATGCAACTTGGTCAAAACCTGTTCCAAATATGGGTTATACATAGAAAAGAAAATGATCCAATTCCAGACTTAATGGTCATTATGCTTCCTAACCTAACCTTTAATTAAAGTCCCCCAGGCCTAACTTGGCCCATGTCCTTCTGTAGTATAGGGGCCACACACAACATCAGGTCCAGATATCTGCTGTACTTAAACCCTGATTACTTCCTTCCCTTTCTGCTCAAATCTATTGTATGAAAAAAATTTTAAATATATATATATATATATATATAATCTACTTGCTTTGAAAGCATATAAAAATTCACCCTTGGGGCAGCTAGGTGGCGTAGTGGATAGAGCACTGGCCCTGGAGTCAGGAGGACCTGAGTTCAAATCCGGCTTCAGACACTTAACACTTACTAGCTGTGTGACCCTGGGTAAGTCACTTAACCCCAATTGCCTCAGCAAAAAAAAAAAATTCAACCTTAAAACACAGCCCCAACCCACGTCAGAGTCTCAAAACAAGGGATAACAGAAAGAACATTGGATAGAAAACCAGAAGACCTTGGTCTGACTACAATTGTACACCAAGCTCCTGGCAGCTCTCCAGTGAAGGACAGCCCAGCTGAGGAAAAAAGAAGCAGAAGTGAGGGACAGAGACAGACAGCTGGGGTGAGCAGAAAGAAGGAATGGACTTAGGTGCAGCTAGGTGGCGCAGTGGATAAAACACCGGCCCTGGATTCAGGAGTATCTCAGTTCAAATCTGGCCTCAGACACTTGACACTTATTAGCTGTGTGACCCAGGGCAAGTCACTTAACCCTCATTGCCCTGCCAAAAAAAAAAAAAAGATAGGAATGGACTTAGGATGAGCAACCTCCATAGCCAGAAGCATGTCAGGAAGTATCAGAACTCCAACATGTCCCTTGATTCCCAGCACCTGCAATGTTAGAAATTACTAAACTTGGTCCACTTGGGTGACACACTCTTCTCTCTTGTGTCACAGATGGGAGGAGAGCTAAACTTTTTGAGATTAAGTTAACACTTACCCTGGAGCAACCTGGAGCAGAATTATCAGGGAATTTGGCTTTTATCCTGAATTGCCCCCAAAATAACTAGACTCTTAGTCTGCAAATATCTGATATGTGAAAGATATAAGTCCAAGCTCAATAATATCTCGAAGCTAAAAAGGAAAGTGAAGGAGTGATCATCTGTCAAGCTTCCTAATTCCTACAAAGGTAGAACTCTAATTATCCCCAAGACTTAGAATGGAGGCATTCTAGATATATTTATAAATCTGGGTTACTCACAAACAGCCTGGTACTTTGGGCAGTACACCATCTTTTCTCCAGTCACTGTACTTCCAGACTCATTTATACTTCATCTTAAGTGGTGTAGAACAGGCCTGACTCAGGCCAGTCTGGTGCTTTAGGTTGGAAATTGGAACAAGATGAGGCATCTGGAGACTAACAGTTAACAAAAAGTTTACTCAGCCATAGCACAGAAAGTATACTCAGCAAGGATACAACATTGATTCAGCTGGCACAGCTTCCTGGACTTTAGATTGCTAGCATGGGCTGGCAACTCCTGCCTCCTTATAATCTAATTTTTGTTCTTCAGTTACCAAGATGCTTAATAAAGGGTTAATTAAGTTTTGAGGATGGCTTTAATAATGCCTCTTAAGGAAAAAAAAAATGAGCCTAGCCTATGTGACAGATATTGCTTCTATCATTAGAAGAGTGGATCATTTTTCCTAAAAGCTTTTTGGGCCAATTATAGTTCATCATGGATAATCTCCCGGGTTCCTTCAAGATGGACAGGCTTCCCATTCTCACAGGCCACAGTGACTTTGACTGGTTCTTTCTTGGTACATGTGTAGTGACATTTACCAAGCTGAGAGCTCCCTGTCTCCTCACAGGCAGTGACAGAGTATGAGTCTGGGCCCTCGAAACAGTTGTCTTGTCTATTCTTGCAAGGGACATTTATGCCGTTGGGGTTGGTGCAGATATCCTTGATCTTGTCTTGTTGGTCATGAATGATAGTATTGACGTGCTTGCATTTCTTTTTGCCTGAATTGATCTGCCTCATTTGTTTTTGGACCTCTTCGTTACTACTCCTTTCATTGTGATGTTCCCGCCAAAACTTGAGTTCCCTCATTGAAGATCCAGCAAAGGATGTGATGGAATCTATCATTGGTTGCTATGAAGAAGAATAACATGTAGGTAATTTGGGATTCATACTCAAGGAGTTGCTAGCATATAATTGTTGCACAGCCTGTACAGACACACACACACACACATTGATACACATATACATATCTCTCTCACAAAGACTGGTGCCAATTCAAAAGGCAGTCACAAGGGCAGGTAGGTGGCACAGTGATTAAAGCACCAGCCCTGTATTCAGGAGGAGCTGAATTCAAATCCGGCCTCAGACACTTGACACATACTAGCTGGATGACCCTAGGCAAGTCACTTAATCCCCATTGCCCCACAAAAAAAAAGGCAGTCAGTTCACTATAGAAATAGGGGAACCAAGGCAGTGAGTTGTAGTATTCACTAACTTTGTGGAGCAGGAAGGGGCTGACAGAGGTGATTGGTCTCAGTTAGAGATGAAATGAGGAATGATAGGTGTAACTAAAGCAGTAGAGAGGAAGGGAAAGCCCATCCATCTATAGAAAGGTTTTTAATTTGTTTTGAAAACTATATTCCGATATAATTGGTTTCCTTTGTAATCCAATGTATTTTTTTTTGGTGAGGCAGTTGGGGTTAAGTGACTTACCCAGGGTCACACAGCTAGTAAGTGTCACGTGTCTGAGGTCGAATTTGAACTCAGGTCCTCCTGAATCCAGGGCCGGTGCTTTATCTACTGTGCCACCTAGCTGCCCCTCAATGTATTTTATTTTATTCATTTAAAAACATTATTTTTAGAATATGTTCATAGGCTTTACCCAAAAAAAAGGTTAAGAACCCCTATTTACAGGGAGCACAGCAGTTTTGATTGCTGATGTGAAGTGGGGAAAAGACTACTAGCTGCACCTAGATTTTTCATTTTTGCTCCTGAATTCTTTGCATGTTAGCAGGGATCATCACTGGGGAGGAGATTAGAAGAAATCTCCTTACAACAGCCTCCCATAGCTCCTTTACAATTTTGTGAAATGGAATCTCACAGATGATTTGAAGGTTACCCAGACTGGTTACCCAGGAATATGATAGAATTTCAATGAATTTCAGAGCATAACTCAGATAAGAATTGAGTCTTAGAGATCAGCAGCAGCCAGAAAAATGCCCTTCAAAGCATGAACTAAGTCTTGAGAATGTCTCCTGGCTTTTGCTGGCTGTCTTGCAGAGTGTGACTAAAATATCTCTGATGCAGTCACTGTAAGAGGTAAACCCTCTCTCTCCAGGGGATAGACTTTATAGTACATGCAATCCAGTCGATAGCAGCAGAGTATCTGATGAGTTTTTATGGTAACTAGAGATCGGCAGATGGTAGCAGAGAACAGCAGTGGCGACATTTGCTAGAGAACAATAAAGAGAACTTCAGCAGAGAGAACAGTAACATAGGACCCCATCTCACTTGATGACATCACCAAAAGCATCTGCTTCTCAGAATTGTGAGTTGTATTGGCTACACATTTCCTCTGTGTGCCTCTTCTTATATGTGCCCTGGTTACATGTTCCTAGAGGCAGAATGGTCCAGGGAAAAGAACACTGGGTACAGATTCAATGACCTAAGTCCGAATCCCATCTCTGTCACTTTCTACTTGAGTGACTTTGGGGAAATCACTTAAGCTCATTAGGATGCAGTTTCCTCATTTGTCAAATGGTAAGGTTAGACTAAATATAGTTTCTAAAGTTCCTTTCAGCTCTAAAAATATATGATCATATAGTCTTATATGTGTGAATATTGAATGAATTAAAATTTATTTTAGTGACAATTTATTATTAAGTATCTCCTATGTGACAGGCACTGTTCTAGGTTCTAGAAATAAATATATGAAAGTGAAACAGTCCTGGACCTCAAGGACCTTAATAGAAGGAGACAACATATATAGGAAAATGGTGGCCAGAAGAGGGAGTTTGGGGTTAGAGAGTCAGGGATTCTGAATAGAACCATAGGGCAATTACTATTACGATCTTTCTAGTAGCAATGATAGTGTTGATTTGATTACTGTTCCCAGAGCAAAGGTGAAAAGGGGGATTCTGGAGGAGGCACCCATGAAGGAGCAGGGAAGATGACAGCTACGTAGTCCCTGCATGTATTTCCTTTCTGGGGGTGGGGGTGGGGGGTAATGAGGGTTAAGTGACTTGCCCAGGGTCACACAGCTAGGAAGGGTCAAGGGTCTGAGGCTGGATTTGAACTCAGGTCCTCTTGAATCCAGGGCCAGTGTTTTATCCACTGTGCCACCTAGCTGCCCCGCCCCCGCATGTCTTTCCTCTCCCCTTTACTGATATATGTACAGAGGAATATTGTCATTTATTTTTATGTCTTCGGTGAAATGGAGTTTGTGCTCCTACTCTCCAATCAGAGAGACAGATGGTAGTGCAGAGGTGGGGTACCAAGGCTGCTGAGATCTTACAGGATGATAAGGTTATTCTACTAACGGGCTTCCTAGTGGCACGGTGGAGAGGCCAGAGAAGCAATAGATGCAGAGGCACTGGGAAATAAAGTGTAGCTTTGGGGTTTACGAGATGTGTGTATGAAGGTCCACACATCTGTGTGTATGAAAGCCACTGGACATAGAGTGTAGTTACGGCTTTATGAGATGTATATGTGAGAGGATAAGGGTGGGCAAAGATGCTCTGGACATATTGGAGGTCAGAATGAGCAGTGGCCAGACTGATCAATCATAGTCGCAAGGAGAAACAATGATGGCAGATGATGGAAAGCAAGTGAACTGAGGCAGCTATAGCAGAGGGGAAAGAATTCTGGAGTCTAGGAGCCTGGCTATGAATGTTGACTTGCTATTTGCTCTCAGTATGAATTTGGTCAGGTCTCTTCACCTCTTTGGTGTTCTGTCTCCTTATCTATAAAATGACTGGTTTGGACAAGGTGATCTCAAAGAACCCTTCCAGCATGAAATCCTCTATTTCTATGATTGGGTTGATGGAATTCCAAGGTCAATCCATATCAGTACTTTGGAGTCATGAGAGATACCACCTTGCCCATAGAATCATCTCTGAACATCTCTTCCCAATCCTCTTTGACCCATAGGGGAGGCCCAGCATCTGCAAGGCTAAGGAGAGGAAAACTTAGAGATCATCTATTCCAACTCCCTTATTTTATGGATGCAGATATTGAGGCTCAGAGAATACCATGGTGATGAGTATTAGAGCGAGGCATCTTTTTCCCATCCTCACAGCAGATTCATGGGGCTGAGTTTCAGGTTTTTGGGAGGAAGGGCCAAGAACCACTGGGAGGAGCTCATCTATTCAATGGGAAGAAAGTATTCTAGACAAATGTTTCACGTTCAGTGAGAGAAGAAATGAAAGTGAAAGAAGAAGTTAATTTTGCAGAAATGAAAGAGAATCTCACCCAACTCACCAAGTAAACATCTTCATCCTCATTTTTAGGGACTGCTATCACGAACTGCTGAACATCCTGACCCCTCTTCTGACTCTGTGAGCTGGTTTTCTGAGGAAGGAGAAAGGAAATGGAAGGAAACATGCCGTGAACTGTCTTCCTCTCCTTCACCTCTTCCTCCCCCCGTCCCCAACCATCAGCATGTTACTGTAGTCATTACTAGATTCATGCTCATCAATACCTCAATTTCTCAAATTTTCACACTGTCACCCAGGATACCCGGATCCTCACTTGGGGAAAAAGCCCTGGGATAAGTAGGGAAAGAGAATACTGCAGAGGGTCTGGGTGGCAGCAGAATAGAAGTGTCTGGGCTACTGGGAGAAAGAAGAAACATAAACATATGGGGAAGCAATTACAAAACAGAATAAAGTCTATGGTAATTAATCCTAAGGTGGGAAGGGGAAGAAGAAAGCTGTGGCAGGTCAGTAACCTGAAGGAGTAAGAGGGGCAGTGTCTCCTTTGCAGCTTTGTCCAACTCAATTTTGCCCAGGCACCAATATGCTATCCCCTCAATGTTTCTCTCCGCCTGGCAAAGAATTAGATATTGAGGGGATGCCCATCAACTGGGGAATGGCTAAACAAGTTGTGGTATATGAATGTAATGGAATACTATTTTGCTGTAATAACCTATGAGCAGGAGGAGTTCAGAGAAACCCGGAAGGACTTACACAAATTGATGTTGAGAGAACTAAGCAGAACCAGCAGAATATTGTACACAGAACAGCAACATTGTGTGATGATCAGTTATGACAGACTTGGCTCTTCGTAGCAGTCTAATGATCCAAAACAATTTCAAAGAACTCATGATAGAAAATGTTCTCCACACAGGGGCAGCTAAGTGGCATAGTGGATAAAGCAACGGCCCTGGATTCAGGAGGATCTGAGTTCAAATCTGGCCCAAGACACTTGACACTTACTAGCTGTGTGACCCTCGGCAAGTCACTTAACCCTCATTGTCCCACAAAAAAGAAAGAAAGAAAGAAAGAAAGAAATGTTCTCCACATCCAGAAAAAAGAACTGTAAATTCTGAATGCAGATTGAACCATACTGTTTCTACTTTTTGGCTGTTTTTTTTCTTTCCTTTTTTTGAGGTTTTTCCCTTCTGTTATGATTCTTTTATCACGATGTGGCTAATGAAAAAATATTTTTAATGTGATTGTACATATATAACCTATATCATATTGCCTTTCATCTTGGGGAGGGGGGAGGGGGGAGAGAAGGGAGGGTGGGAGAAAAATTTGCAACTAAAAATTCTATGAAAACAAATGTTGAAAACTATCTTTACCTGTAACTAGAAAATAATAAAATATTTTTACGATAAAAACAAACAAAATGTTTCTCTCCACCTCTATTCCTCTATTGTTTCTTATTCCTCTGAGCCCTTAATGTTTCTCACTCCTTCTCCCAGTCCTTCCCTCTCTTTATCCCAATGCTGGCCCAGCCCCAGAAGTGTCTTGCCTTATCTAGTGCTCTGGTCCTGACTCCAGCAGAGAACAGATACAGCTGGTCTTGAAGCTGGGATGTTCTAGGGGCTGAACATCTGACTGTAGAGCAGGACTGGTAAGAAGGAGGAAGTGGTAATGAAAAGGGTAGAGTGATTTGACGTCATTCTTTAAACTGAAAGCACTGGATTTCTCTTGGAAAAGGGCCCTCTACCTTCACCCACACCACTCCAGGACTGGCTCAAAGATCAAACATTCATCTGGCTATATGAACATAGAAGCAATTTTTTTTTTTTTTTTTTTGCCGGGCAATGGGGATTAAGTGACTTGCCCAGGGTCACACAGCTAGTAAGTGTCAAGTGTCTGAGGCCGGATTTGAACTCAGGTACTCCTGAATCCAGGGCCGGTGATTTATCCACTGTGCCATCTAGCCACCCCTTAGAAGCAAATTTTAAGACAATAACTAATCCCTCTGGGATTGGATACCTGCTATGGGGGGAAGGAGGGGAAGAAGAAATCAAGCAATTCAATATGTCATACTTGTGCAGTAATGCACAACATCATCACCTTCCTCAAAAGTGTTTTGCTTTTTACTGTTCCCTGACCCCTTATCTCCCTCCCTTCCCTCAGGGCAAAAATATATTACTATACCTACTTGAGTTTGTATGTTAATCCCTCTTTGAGCCAATTCTGATGATATTAAGGTTCACTCCCTCCCCCACTACTGCCCCCTTTTCCCCTCCCCTCCATAAGCTTTTTTCTTGTTTCCTTCATGTGAACTACCTCTCCCCAGACCATCTCTCCCCTTCCCCCTCCCCCAGTCTATTCCTCCTACATCTCAACCCTATTTTAAAGATGTCATCATGGGTTAGTTAGGTGACACAGTGGACAAAGCACCAGCCCTGGACCCAGGAGGCCCCTAGCCCAAATCCGGCCCCAGACATAAGACACCCCACCCTGTTTGCCTCACAAAAAACAAAACATAAATGCTTTACAGATATCATCCCTTCATATTCAGTTCAGACCTGTGTCTTCTGTGAATTCCTTACTGAGAAAGGTCTTATGAGTTTGAAGTATTATCTTCCCATGTAGGAATGTAAACAGTTTGATCTTTTAATATTCCTCATGAAGTCTTTTTCATGTTTGCCTTTTTATGTTTCTCCAGGGTCTTGTATTTAAAAATCAAATTTTCTATTCAGTTCAGGTCTTTTCATCACAAATGCCTGAAAGTCCTCTTTTTCATTGAAATCCCATTTTTGCCTCTGAAAGATTATAATCTTTCAGATTTTATAATCAGTTTTGCTGGGTACATGATTCTTGGCTATATTCCCAGTTCCATGCCCTCCCGTCCTTTAATGTAGATGCTGCTAGAACTTATTTTAGCCTTATTGGAGCTCCACAGTATTTGAATTCCTTTTTTTCTAGCTGCTTGCAATATTTTCTCCTTGACCTGAGAGCTCTGGAATTTGGCTATAATATTCCTGGGTTTTCCTTTTGGGATCTCTTTCAGGAGGTGATCGGTGGATTCTTTCAATTTCTATTTTAGCTTCTGTTTCTAGAATATCAGGGCAATTTCCTCTGACAATCTCTTGGAGGATGGTTTCTAAGCTTTTATTTTAGTCATGGTTTTCAGGTAGTCCAATGATTTTCAAATGATCTCTCCTGGATCTGTTTTCTAGGTCAGCTGTTTTTCCAAGGAGATATTTCATATTGCCCTCTATTTTTTTATTCATTTGGATTTGCTTTACTGTGTCTTGGTTTCTCATAAAGTCACTAGCTTCCATTTGTTCAATCCTCATTCTTAAGCAATTATTTTCTTGAGAGAGTTTTCCTATTTCTTTTCTCATTCGGCTCTTCAAACTGTTGACCTTTTTCTCATGCCTTTCCTGCATTGCTCTCATTTCTCTTTCCATTCTTTCCTCCATCTCTCTAAATCTTCCTTCTATCTCTCCTACTTTCTCTCCAAAGTCCCCCTTTTTTGTGAGGCAATTGGGGTTAAGTGACTTGCCTAGGGTCACACAGCTAGTAAGTGTTAAGTGTCTGAGGCCGGATTTGAACTTAGGTCCTCCTGACTCCAGGGCCGGTGCTCTATCCACTGTGCCACCTAGCTGCCCCCAGAGTCCCTTTTGAGTGCTTGATTTCATAGGGAGGGTTGAGGAGGGAGGGAGGAAGAAAAATTTAGAACACAGAATTAGCTCAGAGACCTTAATCTCATCAGAGTGGGCTCAAGGAGGGAATAACATTCACACGTAATTGGGAGGAGTAATCTATTTAACCCTACAGGAAAGTAGGAGGGGAAGAGGATAAGAGGGAAGGGTGAAAAAAGGGAGTGCAGAGCTGGGAAGGGGACAGTCAGAAGTAAAACACTTTTGAGGAGGAATAGGGTAAAAGAAGATAGAAAATAGAGTAAATATTATGGGAAGGGAATAGGATGGAGGGAAATAGTTATAATGATTGATTATAATGGCAAAATGTATGGTACCTACTTTGCTGGGCTATTATGAAGAAAATTATTTGTCAAGTTTAAGGTACTATATACAGGTTATGATGAACAGGATACTATCAGAAAAACCTGGAAAGACCCACATGAATTGAAGCAGAGTGAAATGTACTGTATACAAAATAACAGTAATAGTGTAAGATGATCTACTGGGAAGCATGTAGTTACTTTCAGCAAGGCAATGATCCAATATAACCCTGAAGGACTTATGAAAATCACAATACATCTACAGAGAAAGAACTGATAATATCTGAAAACAGATGGAAACACATTAAAAAAATTTTTTTTGGACAATTCCTTAATCTGAAGTTTTGTTTTTTGACTCTTTTCTCTCACAACATAGCTAATGTGGGAATGTTTTCCATGACTACTCATGTATAACTTATTTTGTACTGCTTGAGTTCTTGTGAGTGGAGGGTGGGAAGGGAGGGAGGAAGAGAAGTTGGAACACAAAGTTTTAAAAAATTGATGTCAAAATTTGTTTTTACATATATTTTGGAAAATAAAATTCTATTCAAGAGAGAGAAAAAAAAGAAGGGAAGAAGAGGCCAAGCATTTATTAAGCACCAGGTACTGTGAGAAGCAACTATTTTTTGAGGGAATGGAGAGATAAGTAAAGTTTGATGGCATAGCAGGCCAAGGGGAGAATTTTTTAGGCTACCTGAAAATATTTGTAGATAGAGATGAAAAAACAATGGAGAGACCAAAGATTCAAGAGAGGGAATGATAGATAAAACTATTTCCTGGAGGATGTAGGAGGAGATAGAGTCTAGGGTATAAGTGGAAAGATTAGTTCTGGGAACTAGACCCAATTCTTTCTTTTAGAGGAGGAAAGGAGAAAATGAGTAATGACTGCATAAAGAAAGCAGGATAAAAATAGAGGTTTTGTCCTAGAGTGAGCAAGTGTCCAGAAATAAGACATTTGTCCCAGCGTAGGCTGACAAGTGACAAGTGATCATCTTCTTCTAGGGAAAAGACAGGGGAAGGGTCTATTAGTGGATCAGGGGCAGAGCCTAGTATTGGAGTGGGGACATGGAACTGAGGCTTGGTAGAACTGGTAACAAGATAGTGAGAGTATGGGTAGGAGCAGTCCACTGGGGGAGAAGACTGAGTTCATGTGGCTTAGGCTGGCTGGTGGGCCCCAAATATTGACAGGTAGAGAGTGAGGTTCAGTTCTGGCCCAGACAATCCTGTCTCCTCAGTGCCTACAACAATGGCCTAAGGTTTACTTTACAACACTTCTTTCTACCTGGAGACCAGAACTTTCCCTCCTTTTGCTCAGCCTTTGGAAAGGAAGGCCCTTGGGTGGGCAGGTAGACAGGTGATAGAAGACATCACCCACGCCCCTAATGGAGAGAGCCTTTCTGGGCATTTCTTTCTTTCTTTTTTTTTTTTGGTGAGGCAATTGGGGTTAAGTGACTTGCCCAGGATCACACAGCTAGTAAGTGTCAAGTGTCTTAGGTAGGATTTGAACTCAGGTCCTCCTGAATCCAGGACTGGTGCTTTATCCACAGCGCCACCTAGTTGTCCCCCAATTCTTTTTTAATCTGTCTTTCCACTGCCCTTTATTGAATGTAATTTTTATTGCATTATGATCTGAAAAGAATACATTTAGTATTTTTTGCTTCTCTGCATTTTATTTTGAGGTTTTTATGCCCCAATACATAGTTAATTTTTGTTCAGGTGCCATGTACCATTTAAAAAAAGGTATATTTTTTCTATCTCCATTCAATTTTCTCCAGAGGTCTATGATTTCTAACTTTTCTAAGTTCTATTCACATCTTTAATTTCTTGTTAATTTTGTGGTTAGATTTTTCTAGTTCCGAGAGGGGAAAGTTGAGGTCCCTTATTAGTGAAATTTTACTATTTCCTCCTGCAACTCATTTAACTTCTTTAAGTATTTGGATGCTGGGGAAGCTAGGTGGCACAGTGGATAGAGCACCGGCCCTGGAGTCAGGAGGACCTGAGTTCAAATCCGGCTTCAGACACTTAACACTTACTAGCTGTGTGACCCTGGGCAAGTCACTTAACCCCAATTGCCTCCTAAAAAAAAAAAAAGAATTTGGATGCTATACCATTTAGTGCTTATATGTTTAGTATTGATATTACTTCATCGTCTATGGTACCTTTTGGTAAGATGTAATTTCCTTCCTTATCTCTTTTAATTAGATCTATTTGGGGGTGGTGGTGGTAATGAGGGTTAAGTGACTTGCCCAGGGTCACACAGCTAGTATGTGTTATGTGTCTTAGGCCAGATTTGAACTCAGGTCCTCCTGAATCCAGGGCTGGTGTTCTATCCACTGTGCTACCTAGCTGCCCAATTAGATCTATTTTTACTTTTGCTTTGTCAGAAATCATGATTACTACTCCTGCTTTTTTTTTAAACTGCAGCTGAAGCATAATAGATTTTACTCCAACCTCTTACCTTTATTCTCTGTGTCACTGCTTCAAGTGTTTCTTTTTTTAATCATAAAAATATTGTATTATTTTCCAGTTACATGTAAAGATAGTTTTCAACATTTGTTTTAATAAGATTTTTAGTTCCAAATTTTTCTCCCTCTCTCCTTTCCCTCCCCCCTCTGAAAGCAATCTCATATATATATTTTATATATGTACAATCACATTAAACATTTCTGCATTAGTCATGTTGTGAAAGAAGAATCAGAACACAAGGGAAAAATCTCAAAAAAGAAAAAAACAACAAAAAAAAAGTAAAAACAGTATGGTTCAATCTACATTCACAATCCACAGTTCTTTTTTCTGAATGTGGAGAACATTTTCCATCATGAGTTCTTTGGAATTGTTTTAAGTGTGTTTCTAGTAAACAACATATAGTAGGATTCTGGTTTTTAATTCACTTTGCTATCCACTTCTGTTTTATGGGTGAGTTCATCCCAGTCACATTCACAGTTATGATTACTAACTGTGTATTTCCCTCCATCCTATTTTTCCTCCTGTTTATCCTTATTTCTCTCCTTTCACCCTTTCTCTCCTCACAAGTGTTTTGCTTTTGACTACCACCTCTCCCAATCCATATTCCCTTCAGTCAGCCCCCCCACCATTTTCTTAACCCCTGGCTTTCCTACTTCCCTATAGGATGATAGATTTCTATATCCAATTCACTGTATATGTTTTTCCCTCTTTGAGCCAATTCTGCTGAGTAAGGTTCAGGCAATGCCTCCCCCTCCATCATCACCTTCAGTGTAATATGTCTTTCATGCTCTTCATGTGAGATAGTTTACCCCATTATACTTCTCCCTTACTTTTGCTCCCAGTGTAATAATCTTTCTTACCTCCTTTATCTATCTATCTATCTATCTATCTATCTATCTATCTATCTATCTATCTATCTATCTATTTTTCTATCTATCTATCTATCTATCTATCTATCTATCTATCTATCTATCTATCTATCATCTATCTATCTATTTGGGGGTATCATCCCCTCAAAGTCACCTGATACCTGCACCCTCTGTCTATGTATATACCTTCTAACTGCACTAGTAGTGATGCAGTTCTTAAGAATTATAAACATCATCTTCCCATGTACAAATGCAAAAAATTTAGCTTTATTGAACCCCTTCTGTTTTTTCTTTCCTTTTTACCTTTTTATGCTTCTCTTGAGTATTGTATTTGAAAATAAAAATTTTTATTGAACTCTGGTCTTTATATCAGGAAACTTTGAAAGCCCTCTATTTCATTGAATGACCACTTTCCTCCCTGAAGGATTATACTCAGTTCCATCAGCCACAGTTGAACACTGTACCTTGACCCCAACATGTGATGTCATTGGTCCTCTTCCAGTATGAAGGACTAACAACAACGAGAAGCATCCCTAGCACTTAGCACAACACTTGGCACATAATAGGTATTTAATAAATGCTTTTCCTTGACTGGCAATGAGAAATGGAGTGCTGATTTGAGGAGGGGAGGAAGGAAACTTCTTTGTAGGGGCTAGGATTGGGAATAATATAAGGCTGAAAGAGATGGGGAGAGTCAGCATCCTAGGATTATATTGCTGAAAGGGATCTTAGATGTCATCTATTCCTACCCTCTCATTTTATGGATAAAAGAAAGGAGACAGAATTATAGTGACTTCATGGAAGATCACAATGTTGTAAATAGCAGAATCTGAATTTGACTCCAAAACAGATGCTCTTGCTGTGACACCAGGGAGTTCCAACTTTTTTGGTCCCTCTGCCCCATGACTTTCAGTTAATCTCACTGCATTTCCTTACTCAATATGAAAAGAAATAAATTCTAGAATTTATCATGCATATGCACACAAGAAATAAAAGAGATTAATTTTTCCTAAGGGAAACTTTATTTGATATATAACAACATATTTGTATAAAAAAATTTTATCAGAAATAGTCAAATAAATTAGTGAATTTGTTTTCTTTTCAGATACCTACCTGTCACGTTCAGCCTCCTGTTTGTTTCTTGCTTTGGATTTGATTGAGAATGAAACAGAGAATCCTAATTCACAGAAATAAGTTGTTCTACATTATAATCTTTTGAGTACATTTAGTAATGGTGACATGTTTCTCCAAGGGTATACCAAATAGTTTTTAATTTTGCTGATTAGAAATCAGTTTGGAGCTTTTGCTTATTAAGGAAATCAAATAGCTCATTTTTTCCTGGGCCCTTGTTGCTGATTTTTTTTCTAGTTCAATATGAAGAGAGTCTCATATCTAAATTTTAATCATTTGGTTTTGGTCAGTTGGATTTATTCCTTCAAATATCCCTTAGACATTTTTCAGATGTACTGATTGATGGCTTCTTCCCTTTCTCACTCTGACCCCAGCTCCTAACTATTTCATCTCCAATCCATTTTTTCCCTTAGTAACACACACTATTTATTACTTTTCAAATATTTATAGTGTAAAAAATGTAGTTGTAATATATGTTGTAAATACAATTGTATTATACAGTTATTAAAAAACACATATTTCCGGGGCAGCTAAGTGGTGCAGTGTATAGAGCACCGGCCCTGGATTCAGGAGGACCTGAGTTCAAATCCGGCCTCAGACACTGTAACAATTGGAATGACGCCACCTGCTGGAGACTTACTGTAGAAAAGCTCTGCCATAAGATGAAGGTCTCTGAGGGCAAGACCATGAGTCTTTTCTTTGGCATCAGGAAGTGACGTTTGCTTGTGGGAGGAAGAAGAGGGAGCCTGGAGCTCTGATTGAGGCTCTTTCCTAAGGACTCCAGTGGAGAAGGGAGCTAGAAATGCGCTTTCCCTTTAATAGAGAGATGAATGTCGGCCTCTCTCTCTCTCTTTACCAAATTCTTATTCTCCTTAATAAATGCTAAAGCTTATAATTTATTGGAAACCACTCATTAGATATTTTAGACAATATAGCTAAAATTTTAGCCTTCACAGACACTTAACAATTACTAGCTTGTGTGACCCTGGGCAAGCCACTTAACCCCAATTGCTTCACCAAAAACAACAACAACAACAACAACAAAAACCCAAAAAACACCCCACATATTTCCTGTATTCCTTTAACAAGTTTCTTATACTCTGTGGGGGTATTATACCCCAGAATGCGAACTCCTGCACTACACCCAAAGGCCAGGATACTTCAAGTTTGGGACAGTGGAGTCAAAGGAAGAGTAAGAGCTCAACTCCCCAGCTATTTTATCAGGAAACAGAGCAATTGTAGCCAAAGGCCTGAGTGGGAAGGAGATTACATTTCTTCATCCTAATCTCAGGCCTGGGCAGGCTGCCAGAGAAGAGAGAGAAGGAAATGCCATGGTAGGGGGAGATGACTATCTGGGGAAAAAAGGAAATTCTGGCTGTTTGGAATTTGGCTGCGGCTCTTAGCCACAGAGGCTTCTTAAGGTCAAAGGGAATCATGAGTCAGAGGGAGGCTGAGCTAGGACAAGCCCCTTATGCATCAATCAAACAACAAGAATTTATTAATTGCACTGGGTTAAGTGCTACAGATACAAAAAAAAAAAAAAAAAGAAAAAATAGTCCCTGCCTTTAAAGAACTTATAAATCAATCAGTACGCAGAATAAAAACTGAGTAAATGAAAGGTAGCCTTAGAGGAGAAGGCATTAGCAACTGAGGGGACTGGGAAAAAAGCATTTGGAGGAGGTGACCCTTAAACTGAGTTTTTGAGAAATCCAGGGATTCTATGAAGTAAGGGTTAGGTGGAAGAAAATTCTAAGAGAGGGACAACCAGTGCACAGATATGGAGATAGGAGATAGAATATTATGTGTGTTGAACAGTAAGTAGGCCAACATGTCTGGATTGTAGAGGTGAGTATATAGGTGAGTGATGTGTTAAAGGACTGCAATGAAAGGGTCAAGTTGTGAATATTTATAAATGCCATAGAGAGGAGTTTATATTTGATCCTAGAGAGGTAGAGAGTCATTGGAGTTTATTGAGTAGGGGAATGACATCGTCATGTCTAAACTTTTTGGAACATCGCTTTGACAGCTGAGTAGAGTATGGATTGGAGATGGGAGAGTGGCTAGGAGACCAGGTGAGAGGTGGTGAAGGTTTGAATTAGGGTTATGGATGTGAAAGTGGAGAGAAGGTGATGTATTTGAGAGATGTAGAGAAAGAAATTATAAGATTTGGTAACATGGAGGATGAGGAGGAGATAGACACACACAAGAGATGAAAGAGAGAGAGAAGAGAGGAGAGAGATATAAAAGATGAGAGAATGGAGTTGAGAATTTGAGAATGATATTGAAGTTGTGAACCTGGGTGATTGGAAGAATGATAGGGTCTTTAAAAATAATGGGGAAGAGGGGCAGGTAGGTGGTGCAGTGGATAGAGCACTGGCCCTGGATTCAGGAGGATCTGAGTTCCACATCTGGCCTCAGACACTTGACACTTGCTAGTTGTGTGACCCTGGGCAAATCACTTAAACCTCACTGCCCCATTTCTGACCCCCCCCCATAGGGAAGTTGGGAAGAGAGGTGGGCTGGGGGCAAATATAATGGTTGCCATATCCTTTTAGATCAAGCCCAGAGAGAGCAACAGACTTAGGTTTTGAAGAGCAGGGGTAAAGGATTTGAGGTTATATATAACCAAGTCCAGATGTAGAGGGGGAAAGAATGATACCTCAACCCTTTGGAGACAGGAGAGGGTGGGGTGGGAGAATACGAATAGAATCTTCTAACACACAGTAACTTCGTTAGAGCTATATAATGATTTTTCCTGCAGCTGACATAGGAAATATTTTATGGGAAAGAACCCTGGTGGGACCAGAGGGACCAAGGTGCTTGCTTTTTTCCTCTAAAGTTGTCCCTAGGGGCAGCTAGGTGGTGCAGTGGATAGAGCACTGGCCCTGGATTCAGGAGGACCTGAGTTCAAATCTGGCCTCAGACACTTAACACTAGCTGTGTGACCCTGGGCAAATCACTTAACCCCAATTGCCTTACCAAAATAATAATAATAATAATAATAATAATAATAATAAAGTTGTCTCTACCTCTATGTCCATGCCTAGAGTGACCCTAGTCCTAAGAGGGGTCAAACTCTTTTTCTTAAGCTTTTTACAACCCCACCCCAGATGTCTGTGGAGAACTGCTCCAAACTTAGGTTTGGCTCATGTCTAGGCTCTCCCCAAAAGAGAGAAGAAGGAGAAGGTATAAATCAGGTTTAAGAAAGCTATATATTTCCTCCACACAAAAATAAATGTTTAAAACACAAAAGACTTACATGCACAGATTGACAAAGACTTGAACACAAAGCAATAACATAACTACTAATCTTGATACTTAAACACATAAGAACATAAAACCTTTTTTGGGATTGCTGAACAGACTAATCCACCTTCCCCTTGGCTCTGTATTATCCGAACTCCTTCTTCAAGGTGTCTCCTGGGAAAACTGGTCCAAGATTTCTCCTCTTCCTATAAGTAGTTGTCTTTCTCTAAGAATTCCAGTAGTAGTCTTAGGGGGCTGTCCCCTTTAATTCAGATGATACCTACTGAGTGACCCAGGAGCTCACAAGGTAGCCACTGGGAAAAAAAATTCTTTCCTCATGATTGCTGCCCAGGCACTTATGCTCATCTCCACCCCCCCCCCCCCCCCCCCCCCCCCCCCCCCCCCCCCGCCCTCCCGCCCCAAATTAAGAACAGCAGCAACAATCTGAATGTTACTTCTCCCTTAGGCCTCACACAAAATCTCAAGGAGAGGAATGTTTTTGTTCCCATGTTCTTGAGAGAGGAAGAAAAGAGAACACCAGAATAAGGTTTGCTGACATCGGGAGGAAGGGTCTTCTGAACTCAATGGCAAATTATCACTAATAAAGTTTTGATGCGGCCCTCTGTCGTCACCACCAAGGAACTGCAGCATCATCCCAAAGTGCCAAGTCTTTCAATACTGAACCAGTGCTGCTGGCCCACTGGAAATGGTCAGGGTCAGCGTGTTACTGGGAGGAGAGCCCCTTGTTGGAGGCTGGTGGATGGGTTGGTTCCCACTTTCATATATCATACCATTCTTGCTTTTTTCTCAGTTGTGGTTACAGAGGACAGACATTGAAGTCAGGATGCCCAGATTCTATTACTGGTTTGAAGACTAAATGAGCTGGATAACCTTGGGAAAGTCGCATAACACCTCTCTGGGTCTCTTGCCTTATTTTAAGTCCTTCTCGGAGTCAGTGAAGCATGGTAGGTAATGTTCAACTTGGAGCATGGATAGAGTGTAGGATTTGAGGTTGGGAAGACCTGAATTCAAATCTCACTTTGGATACTTCCTTGTGCCCATATGAGTATGCACAAATGGCTTAATCTCTTTAAGCCTCAATTTTCTTATCTATAAAATGGGGATAGATAATAATACATCTAGTTACCTCACAGAGTTGCTGTGAGGCTCAAATAAGAAAATGTAAAGTGTTTTATAAACCTTAAGTTGCTATATGTTAGCAGCCTGCATATATGTGTATATACACACACAATCTACATATTACTCTCCATGTGACTGTTTATAAAAAGTGCTTTCTATGACTGTCTCAAATGATCCTCACAGCACATCCCTACTGATAACATTATTTCCATTTTTACAGATGAAAAAACTGAAGGGCAGATAAATTTGTCATATTATTGTCCACAGTTACAGAGGGAGCATGGAGAGTAATTAGTTCAGGTCTCCCATTAGACTTCAAGTCTAATACACCCATCCTGCCTATAACATAGGGATTCTGTGAGAATCAAATGAGATAACCTTGGTGGAGGCACTTTGAAAATTAGAAGGTGTTACACAATATGTAGAAGCAGCTGGGGGGCAGAGTAGGTAAGAGTGCTTTGTCTGGAGTCAGGGAAACCTGAGTTCAAATCTCATCTAACACACTTAATAGTTCTGTGACCCCTAGGCAAAGCACTTAACCTCTTACTGCCTCAGTTTCTTTAACTTTAAAATAGGCACAATAATCATAATCAGACCTACTTCACAGGGTTTTTTGAGAATTAAATGATCTCAGGCGAGATAATATGATAATAAGCACTTTGTAAAGTGCTTAGTGCAGTCCCTAGCATAAAGTAGGCACTTAATAAATTCTTGTTCCCTTCCCTTTATTTCATAGTTCATGGATTTCAAACTGAAAGAGATCTGAGAACACATTTAGTTTCAGTGTCTCATTTTACAGATAAGGAAAGTGAGGCCTTGAGATGCTAAGGCACTTACTTGCCCATGGTAACTTATCTAATAAGTGGAAGATCAGGGACTTGAACACAGGTTCTCTGGCTCCTAACCCCCTGCTCTCCCCACTGCACCATGCTCTCTCATCATCATAAACCCCTTCCACATGGAAGAGTAGACCCATTAACTCCAAAACTTTGATTTTAGGAGGGAACTCATCTCAGAACACCAGATTTCTCACCTGGCTGCACTGCTATGGGAAATCTCTGACTTCTCCACCATAGCCCTGGGTCAGCTACCTCCACCCTCTCCCACCCCCCACTTTCCAGCTTCTTTGTGTATGCTGTCTTCTCCCATTAAATTGTAATCTCTTCCAGGGCAGGGATTAATTTTTTTTATTTTTATCTCCAGCACTAAGCACAGTGCTTGGCACATAATAGACACTTAATAAGTGTTTATTGACAATTGACTATAGCCAACTTCTTTCTATTGGCCTGGAGGATTAGGAAATAGGATAGAAAAATGGTAGAGATGGCTGGGATCATGGAGGGAGAGCCCATGGTTTAGTCCCATTTAACATGGGTGAGGAGCAGCAATGAAAGGATTAATAGCAGTCCCCTTCTTGGCTTTACTCCCAGTAATGTTATTTCTCTCTCCTCTCCCCTGGATCCACCCCACCCCCAATCCATTATTCATCCCCTAGAAGAGTCTAAACTAGGAGAAAGGACCCCTAGGGGCCAGTGCAGAAAGCAGCAGGGAACCAATGGGTCAGCCTCCCACTGCAGTCTTAGACAGAGGGTTTTCAGGTGCTAAACGGTGCCATCCAGGTGCACAGGAACCAGCTGATATCCAGGGGGATCACCACTTTCAGGGGGATCACAGGCCACAATGTAGGCTCTATCTAGGGAGGTGTCACTGTAGCGGCAATTGGGGTATCTCCCAGAGGTGAGGTCACACTGAGTCATGGAGACTGTGCTAGGGCTCTGATGACAGTTCTCCCGGCCATTCTTACAGGTCATGCTGGGAGATTCACAGGTAATGACCACATTTGGGAAAGAGTCATGGAGGAAGGTGTTAAGGGGCTTGCAGTGGTGGGTGTAAGAGTTAATCCTGCCCATGGCCCTGTTGCACTGGAGAGGGCTGGGCTGGATGTGCTGAACTTGAAACCACTGGGCGTAGGTCAGGTTCTGAGGCTTTGCGCTGACTGGGACTTCCCATAGTCCCAGAAAGAGAAGCAAGAGGGGGCATGACCCTGCCAGAGCTGGTGCCATCTCTCCTACGGGGGAGGAAAAATGAAGGGAGCAGAGGGCAAGAAGCTATTCAAGAAATCAATGGCCCCCACCTCTGGTTTCAGTTACCATCTCCTTGGTTTGCTGTGCACCCATCCCCACTTACCTCAATGTGACCCTATCCCTACTCATTTCACAATCTCTCTCTTTTACCTCATTTCATCTAATCTGTGGGCTCACTGAAAACAGGAACTGCCTTTTTTTCTTTTTCCCCAACACTTTGCACAGTGCCTGGCACATAGTAGGTGCTTAATAAATGCTTACTGACTATATGCTCTCATCCCCACATAACACAATATTCCCTTCCCTGTTCACACCACTGTGCTCTACACACCCTACTTTGCCTTTATCTTCATCCCCCTACTTATATCAACCCCCCTTACTCCATTATGGCCTATCTCTTCTTACCCTACTATTTATTCCCCCTTCTCTATTCATATCACTGTATTCCTCTCTCTTCATACCCCACTTTGCTTTCATCCTTATTTCCCTACTGCCCTTCCTGCCCCCTCAGTCACTCTGCTTCTATCTCAATTTACCTTATTGTGCCCCCCTCCCTACAAACCCCATTGGGTCCCTTGCTTATATGACTATGCTCCCATCCCCACCGAATTATATAATTACCCTTTGAAAAACCATCTTTTCTCTTTATCTATCCTTTCCCCCCCTCTCTTGTCCCCACAACACTCTTTCCTCTCTAAATCCTGTCCTACCCCAGCCCCAGAAAACCATCACATTTCCTCACCCAGTAGTACCAATAACAATTTCTTGCTGCAAGTTTAATCCAGATGACTCTTGAGAAAATTCTGGAGTTACCTTCCTTGTTGGTTGTAGTTCTTGCAGAGCCAGAAGGATATGGGGATGAGCTCGGGGTTGGTGGAGAGAAGTGGTGTTTGTGGCTGGCAAGCGCACCTCATATCCAGGAACAGGTTGAAGCCAGTCATTTCCCCTCTCTGTCATGTGACCTCAACCAGTGGATACCATTCATGCCAGTGTATATCAAAGGAGTTAATACACCTGTGTAAACAAGTTCTATAATGACAACGCCCTAAAAATGTACTCATTCTGTCACATGAAAAAAAAGTTTAGTGGCGTACTTCCTCTCCTGATGTGTCAACCAAGAATGAAGGCCTGGAAAAAGGCCATTGTTTCTCTCTCCCTGCTGGCACCAATAGGGCTCCTTGTGGTGGCATCAAGGGCTCCTCTCTCCCTGCCCTGAGAAAGCTATCCCATGCCTGCCTTTACAAGTCATTGTGTATATGATTTCCTAATTGGGGTGGCGCTGTTTACTTATGAGGATGGGAAGGAAAAAGAGTTGAATCATCAAGGTTTTACAAGGATCCTGTACTCTTTGGCTCCTTCATCTCCATCTCCAATAGTTATTCTAATGATGATGCAGTGCTTCCCATGACTATTACCTGGGCCTCTTTTTTTTTTTCTGTCCAGACACTGACCACTGCATTCATTCAACAAAAATTTATTAAGCACCTACTATGTGCCAGGCACTGCACTGGGCATCGAGGATACAAAGACAAGAATAAAAGTTCCCAGCCTCAAGGAGTTTACGTTCAGTTGGGTGACGCAATATGTACCCAGAGAAGTAAATACAAAATAAATACCAAGTTATTTGTGCAGGAGGAGAGGAGAGAGGGCAGTAGCAATTGAGGAGTGGGAGGTCAGAGTAGGCCTTCTGTAGAAAATAGCCCTTAAGCTAAGCCTCCAAGGAAGTTAGGGATTCTAACTAGAGGAAGTAAGGAAAGGAATATATCCAGGCATGAGCAATAGCCAGTACCAAAGCATGGAGGTGGGAGATGGGGCACAGCAACAGGCTACTTTGACTGCAACATAGACTGCATTAGGAGAGTTATGTGCAATAAGTCTGGAAATACAGGCTGGAACCAGTGGGTGAATGGTTTTAAACTCCAAACAGTGAAACTTGTCTTTTATCCTGGTGCAAGAGGGAGCCAGTGCAGCATCTTGTGCAGAGGAATGACACAGTCAATTTGGCAGATGTTTGGAGAATGAATTGGAGGTGAGAGAGACTGGAAACAGGAAGACCAGTTAGGAGGTTTTTATAATATTTCAGGCAAGAAGCGATGGGGACCTGAAAATTAGGATGACAGCTGTGTGAGTGGGAGAAGGGGAAAGATGCAAGATATGTTGTGGAGCAGAACAAATGGACCAGACTTGGCCATAGGTTGGATATGAAGGTTGAAGGAAATGGAAGAGTTGAGTGTGACTCCAGGGTTGCAAACTGTAAAACTTGAAGAATAGTGATGCCATCAATAGAAACAAGGAAGTTGGGAAGAAGGTAGGGCTTTGGGGAAAAGGGAGTGGTTTCTGTTTTGAGATAGATACCTACAGGACAAGAAGTTGAGAATGTCTAAAAGGAGGTTGGAGATGCAGGAGTGGGCCTCAGGAGAGAGGCTGGGCCTACATAGAAAAATCTGAAAGTCATGTGCTTAAAGAGGATAACTGAACTTATGGGAGCTGATGAGGTCACTGAGAAAGAAAGTTGACAGAGAGAAAGTAGCTCAGAACAGAGCCCTGGAGTAGGGCCACACAAAGAGGGTGGGACATAAAGGATGGTCCAACAAAGAAGACTGAAAGATTGCCAAACAGGTAGAATAACCAAAAAGCAGGTATTGCCAGAACCTGGGAGAAGAGGATATACAGGAGGAGAGGGGAGTCTTAGGTGTCAAAAGCTCTTGAGTGGTAAAAAAGGATGAGAATTTAGGAAATGCCATAGGATTTGGAAATTAAGAAGTCACTGCTAATCTTGAAAAGAGCAGAGTCAATTGCATGATGACATCATAAACCAGATTAAAAGGGGTTGAGAAAAGGGAGGAAAGAGGAGGTAATGAATGGAAGACATTTCATTTTTGTTTTTGGCTGTGAGAGGGAGATGTTAGGATGAAAGCTTCAAGCGAAGTGACCTGGCCATTGTCACTCAATTAGCAGGCTTAAATCTGGAATCTGAACAGTGGGTCTTATGATGCCATGAACCCAGCTCTACTGATTCTTGCCAGAATTCCATGCTGCCTCTGTATCAAAGCAGCAAAGGATCATGGGAAATGCTAAGTGGCAGTCTGAGGATAAGGGAGTATCTGGTATCGCCCTAGTATTTTTGGAACAGCAGCATTAGCAAGGATTTGGAGTCAGAGTATGTGGGCTCAGATCCATTGCCTTGGGTGGCGCGGCTTTGGGCAAATCCTTTAACTTAACTCAGTTTCTTCATATTGAAAATCAATGGGTCCTTTCTGGCTATAAATCAAAGGATGGGGTCCATTCTCTGATTTCTCAGATTGGAGTTTTGGTCTTTCCTTCTTCTACTAAGACAGAATTCAAGATTCTCAAAGGCTTCCTTCATTATGTTACTGGCTGGCTTAAGCCCAGCAGCAGTCATTGGTTGGCCAGCAATGGGATAACTACTGACAGCTAGATAGCTTGATGTTGATTGAGGACTCAGCCAGCTATAGATAAGGACTGAAGGAAGCAGATGGAGTAATTTCTTCCTAATTTGTATATCTAGGTATCTCCCCCCCACACCCCCATACACACACTCCCCAAATCATTTCTAGGATCTTCATTAGTTTACAGTAACTGCACAGGCATTTAGTAGGATGGAATATTAGTTTAGATCAGAGGTTACAGGATCTGTTCATTTGGGGTTAGGATTAGTGTTCTGGTCAGTAAACCGGGGCAAAGGTTTTGGGCAGGATTTTTGTTGGGGGCCCAACAGAGACAGGAAACCAACAGGGAAAGAACCATCACTGTGGATAAAGGGCAACTGTGGTGAGGGTGGAGGGAGACAGGAGATTGGCTGTACTAGAATGACTTGGGAAAGGGAGCCATGCCACTAGATGGCAGAAGAGGTTAAGAGAAAATGGACCATAACACTTCATTTTCCTTTTCTAGGGCCCTAAACTCTTGGGCCACACCTTGCTTTGCCTTCTTAAGAACTCTGAACGATGAGCAAATGTGAACCTATGGCTAGGGAGCTATGCACATCATAGCGGGGATGCCAAGACATTTTGTGCCTAAGAATCCTTGATTCAGCACAGCCTATTCATCAAGTAGAAGTTATTGACTTGAGACAACAGAGGGGTGGAGGCTGGTGGCAGGATGGGGAGGGAGGCTAGTGAGGGAGTTAAGTTGGATTCCCAGCGAGAACTGCTTGTTTATTCTTGTAATGCAATGTCTCCACACCCTGATTTCCTCCAACTTCTGCCACTGAGTTTACCCATCATGGTATTTGAAGGTTGGATGCCACAATGGATGGAGTGCTGGACTTGTTAGGAACACGGGTTCAGATCCCTCTTCACTCATTCACTAGCTCTGTGACCATTGGCAAGTCACTTAACTTGTCTGAGCCTAAGTTTCCTAATCCGCAAAGTGGAGAGAAACTATCTATAGTACAAATCTCACAGGGCTGTTGGGAAATTAAGAGGAGGGAATAAATGCAGTGTACTTTCCAAGCTTTAAAGCCTTATGTGAACGTTAGTTATCATCCCCACCTCCCTTCATTTGAATTGCCTTTGCGGAGATGAAATTAAATCGACACATTCCCCTACTGCCTTGGAGCAAAAAAGCAAAAACAACACGCATGAAGATATTCATGATCTGTGTCTATAAAGGGACAAAGTCGGGGGCTGGGTCTGTTATTTTCTCATGAGCAAACTCCTACCAATACAGGTCAGCACCTTCTCTGCAACTTAGTTTTTTTAAAAAATAATTTTTAATTAGTTAAATATTTTCCAATTCCATGTAAAATTTTTTTCAACAATAACATTTAAAAAAATTTTGAGTTCCAAATTCTCTCTTTCCCTCCTGTCCCTCTGCCCTCTGTGAGGAAGCAATTAATTTGATTTGGATTCTATATATGAGGGGCAGCTAGGTGACCCAGTGGATAGACTACTGGTCCTGGAGTCAGGAGGACCTGAGTTCAAATTTGACCTCAGACACTTGACACTTACTAGCTGTGTGACCTTGGTCAAGTCACTTAACCCCTCTATTGTGAGACACACACACACACACACACACACACACACAATTATATATGTGGGGTCATGCAAAACATATTTCCATTATTAGCTGTGTTTCTGCAACTTAGTCTTAAAGGGTTGCCTAGAACATGGCTCAGAAGTTAAATAACTGGCTCTCTATCCATTTATAAAAGGCCCTCTCTCTGTATGCCTACACATTAACTTTGAAATGGAAAATGGAATCCATTACCTGTACATGTGTAAACCAGACATTTACTTGTCCCTTCATCATCATCTGGATTCTACTGGTGAAGAGAGATTTTCCCTGCCTGGCTTATCTGGATCACAGGCTGAGTGAGGTCCTCTTTGGCTCATTTTGCACAAACATGCAGCTATGAAGAAAAGTGTTCGGTGTGATCTATTTTTTTTCCCTTCATTTGCCCCTGGGCTACATTTTTTAAAAAGGGTATTTTCAGGGAGGAGAGAAAATGTGGAGGATGGGGGAACAAGAGGAGGTAGGCAGAGGGCCAAGGTGGAAAGGTCACAGTGGAGCTGCAGGAGGCCAGCACTGGGGTGAGGGGGAGAGAGAAGAAAAGGGGAAAATGGGCCAGCAAAGAAGCTGCCTCTGTGCATGGGAATTGAGAGAGCTGGCCTACTCTCGCTCCCATCCCATTGGCCGTGGCACTGATGGTGGCCCAGTCTCTCCCCAGGGGGGCCTGCAGCTGGCAGTTAAAGTAGCTGGGGTGAGTGTTGTGCAAATCCCAACCCATGCCAGGTGGAGATCTGCCTCTTTTTATGGTAGGCCAACAGCAGCTGTTTCTTGCTGCTTTCATCTGTGGGGGCTAAAGAGGTGGTGGCAGAGACACGAAAGACTGACTGTTGTCTGCAACACTTTTCTGAAATCAATCTGAACTTAAAAATGTTCTTCATGATATCTTGAAATCACCTTGATTTCTGGTTGTACCCCTTTACTCTCTTCTACCCAGCAAGCCATACTTTATAACAAAGAAAAGAAAGGGAGAAGGGGAGAAGCCACTAAGCAGAATTAAGTAACAACACATCAACCAAGTCCGACAGTATGAGGACAGCTCCACACCCATATTCCCTCTGTAAAGAAAGGAGATTGGTCTCTGTGTCTCTTTTTGCTTTTCTCATAGCCTTTGGGTGGTGAAGGTAGATATATAGGAAAACGCCAAGGACATGGAAGGTCTATCCAAGGCAGGTTCAGATTCGGTTCTTACATATTCCTTTTTTTTGGAAAGTGACCTACTTTTGTTTTATAGCAAGGTGATGTCAGAGATGGGACTAGAACTCAGGTTTTCTGGTTGTCTGTGGTTTCCTCTCCATTGGACACCATGTTTCCTGTTCCCTCTGACTCATGGGAGACAGGCATACTGGGTTCAAATTCTGCTGGCTCCAAGTCCATTTCAATAAAAGCCCTTGTGACCTCTCTTCTTTTGAGGTTTATGAAATCTCTCTATACCATCTTCTCCCTGTCCTTGCTGCTATATCTACTAAATCTCCAAGGCATTCCCAATTGTCTCAGTGACTTCTATCATCTAGCTTACCATCTTCCTTTCCTGCCTATCCCCTGCCATCATCCTTGGGGGATTGAATGTTCACGTCAAAGGGCCTTCTAACAATCTGATCTCTCATTTCCTTTAGCTCCTCAACTTACAACCTCCTTCTCTGATCCAATTTAGCCACAAGCTGACAAAACTAGACTGTTGATCATACCATCTATAGGAACCATGCTACCTCCAGAATCTCCACTTTGGAATTCTACTCTCAGTCAGTCAATCAGTAAGTATGTGCTAAGCTCTGAAGACACAAAGTCGTGGGGTGGGGGAAGGACCTGCTCTCAAAAAGCTGACACTCTCTGAGCCTACAATGTATGATCCATTCATCTACCTTCACCTTTCCATTCTGAATTTGCTCCTTGCCTTTATCAGGGCCTCTGGTTGATGTATTCATCCTCTCCCAATTCATGTCCCACATTCTGGCATCACTTGCCTTAGTCCCTGTAGTCTTGCTTGTCCACTGTAATGCTTCACTAGATACCACCCCAGAGAGGAAGCATGCAAAGTACAGTAAAATGAATGCTAACTTTGGCATCAGAGGATCTAGACTTCTAATCCTGGCTCTATCACTTACTACTTCTGTCACAATGGGCATTTCCCTGAACCTCCTAGTTTTTTATCTGTAAAATGAGGAGGTTGGACTAAAATGACCTCTAAGATCCCTCCCATTCCTGACCTGTATCCTGATTGTCCCTAGATAAATCCTAACCATCAGTCAATAAGCATTTATTAAGCACCTACTATGTGTCAGACATTGTACTAAGTGGTGGGGATATAAAAAGAGCAAGACAATCCCTGCCCTAAGTGTACAAATATGTACAAACAAGCTATACATGGGAACAACAGGAAATAATAAAAAGAGGGAAGGCATTGTAATTAAGAGGTGGTTGGGAAAGGTTTCTTGTAGAAGATTTTGGTTGGTACTTGAAGGGAGCTCAGGAAACCAGTGGTGGAAATGAGGAAAGAGCATTCCAGGCATGAGGGACAGCCAGAGAAAACACCCAGAACCAAGAGATTGAATAGCTTGAGAAAAGTCAAGGAGAACAGTGCTACTGGTCACTAGATCAGAGTACATGGAGGAGTATAAGGTATTCCAGTTGGGGGCTTTGGGGGCAGGGATTAGCTTATGAAGACCTTTGATTGCCAAACAGAGGATTTTGTACTGATCCTGGAGTGGATAGGGAGCTACTGGAATGTATTCAGTAGGGGTGGGGATGGCATGACTAGACTTGCTCTTTAGGAAAAGCACTTTGGTGGCTGAATGCAGAATGGGTTGCAGTGAAGAGGGATGTGTGATTGGGAGACTGGGAAGATAAAGTTGCCCTCAACAGTAATAAAGAAATTTAGAAGTGGCCGAGGGTTTGAGGGGAAAAAACACAATGAATTCCATTTTGCACGGATTAAGTTTAAGGTGTCTACTGGATATCTAGTTGGAGGTGTCTAATAGGCAGCTGGAGATTAGACATTAGAGGTCAACAGAAAGGTTAGGAGATTTGAGAATCAACAGCATAGAGGTGGTAATTAAATCCGTGGGAGCTGATGAGGTCACCAAGGAAGTAGGATCTAGAAGAGAAGAGGGCCCTGGACGGAAACATCAGGGACAAAGGTGTGACCTGAATGAAGATCTAGAAATGCTATTGAGACCCAGCAGTCTGAGAGGTGGGAGAACCTCCTGATTGTTTTGTTACTCTAAGAGTAAGTATAAAGCTGCTGCGCATTACTGGAGAAAATCATGAAACTGAGCACTTCCCACACCTCTGGGCTAGGCAATCATACATAGGAGGTTCCAAGTGTCTAGGACAGGGTCCAGAGTCTTCTTCTTTAGTGTTATATAGTACTTTTTTATTTTGGTGGGGCAATGAGGGTTAAGTGATTTGCCCAGGGTCACACAGCTAGTAAGTGTCAAATGTCTGAGGCGGATTTGAACTCAGGTCCTCCTGAATCCAGGGCTGGTGCTTTATTCACTGTGCAGCCTAGCTGCTCCCTTGAGTAACATATAGTAATAATGTATGTGACCTCCAGTCCACATTGGGCAATGTACTGGGTTTAGTACTGGGAGAAATATGAAGATGGGTGAGTTCTAGTCCTTGCCCTACAAAGCTTAAAAAGGGGAGATGAATACAATGCACACATAAATAACTATGGGACAGATTCACACAAGATCAGCACCAAACAGAATGGAGAAACATTTATTAAGCATTTACTATGTGCCAGGCAGAGAAGAGGAAACAAAAGAAAAGTGCTTTGGAAGGTCATTGGGACAGCAAGAAGGAAATGGCATTTGAGGAGAGTGGTGAAGAATGGCTATAATTCAACAGGCAGATGGGGGTAGGGAGTTCCAAGTTCAGGGAACAAAGATAGATTGTTGGGAAAGCAGGAATGTGGGCATGGGTTTGTCTGGAGTAGAACACCTAACACAGGAGGATGAAAAGGAAGGTTGGACTCGGGCTTTGGAGAATCCTGAAAACCAGGTTAAATAATTTGAACTTTAGAATCAGAGATCATGGAATCACAGATCTAGAGTTTGAAGGGATCTCAGAAACTGTCTGGTCCAATCCCTTTATTTTACAATTCAAGGAAGAGAGGCCCAGGAAATTAAGTGACTTGCCCAGGGTCATACAGGAAAGAATCAGAGGAAGGATTTGAACCCAGGACCTCTGGCTCTGACATAAGTCTTTACCTGAGTCGGTGCTTGTTTCCCCTTTGATGTGTCAGTCAACTGGTAGAGGAATGAAGTGATCAAACATATTCCTAGACTAGACTAGACCTCTGATTTCATTAGCTCTGGATTTCACAGGTGAAGACACTCCCTCTATCTCCCTCTATCGGCATGTTTTCTGCACGGATTGATTATCTCAGAGGATTGCCTAGAGCACAGAGTAGTTAGGGGAGTTGTACAGTCACACAGCTAGTGTGTCAGAACTGAATTTGAATTCAGGACTACCCAGTTGATATAAGGAAGTTTAAACTGAAAGACAATCGAAGGCAGATTAGAAAGGAAGAGAGTAGAATTGGGGAGACCAGTTAGGAGGCTATTAGGCTATTGTAGTTGAGGTGAGAATAATAGTAATAATTTACATTTATATAGTGCTTAAGGTTTACAAAGTGCTTTACCTACAATTTTGAACTCATCCCCCTACCCAAAAAACTCCAGTGGCTCCCTATTGCCACAGGTGCAAATACAAAATGCTCTTTTTGAAGGGCATGCAGAGCCCTTCATAACCTAGCCCCTGCCTATCTTTCCAATCTTCTTAAGTACTTCTGCATCTAGAGGCACAGGCCTCCAGGCTGTTCTTAGAACAAGACCCTCTATCTTTTAGCTCCAGGTCATTTTCTCTGGTCTTTCCCTCCCCCACTCCAACTACTGACCTCACCTGCTTCCTTTATGCCCGACTAAAATTCCACCTCCCGGGGTGGCTAGGTGGCACAGTGGATAGAGCACCGGCCCTGGATGCAGGAGGACCTCAGTTCAAATTTGACCTCAGACACTTGACACTAGCTGTGTGACCCTGAGCAAGTCACTTAACCCCAATTGCCTCACTAAAAAAAAAAAAAAAAAAAAATAAATAAATAAAATTCCACCTCCTACAGGAAAAACCTTCCCAACCCTTCTTAATTTACCACTATTTTCCCTCTGTTAACTACTTCCAATTAATCCTGTATATAGTTTGCTTTGTGTCTACTGATTTGCATGTTGTCTCTCTCATTTGATTATAAGCTTCTTTAGGGAAGTTTTCTTTTGCCTCTTTTTGTATCCCTAGCACTTAACACACAGTGTGACACACAGTAGGCACTTAATAAATGTTTATTGAATTTACAAATATTATATCTCACTTTATTCTTACAAAAACCCTTGGGAGGCAGCATCCCTACTTTACAAATGAGAAAACTGAAGCAGATGATAATTAAATGAGTGGCCTAGGTTCATTTAAAGCTAGATTTGAACCTGAATCTTCCTGATTTCAGGACCAGCACTCAAACCATTGCACCAATTTACTACCTTACAACAAATCTGAACTTGGATACTGATAATGAAAGGAGGGAATGGATACAAGAGATTTCAAAGCCAGAATTGAAAGGATTTGGCCAACTGATTCCACATGACAGGTGAGGAAGAGAGAGAAGTCAGAGAGAGTATAGGTTCAGCGTTTGAGTGATACTAGCAAGGGCATTCAAAGAAACTAAGGAGTGAGGAGGGAGAAGGAAGAGAGGTTTTGGGGAAAAGATAATAAATTTGGTTTTGGACACACTAGGCTTAAGGTTTGGGTGGGACAGTCAGATATCTATTGTGGGGAAAATAGGGTAGGTGGTTTGGGATAGGGGTAGGGGTCCTTAGGAATTCCTCTTTAAAGAATGACACCCGGGAACTAAGCTCACAGTCTGGTGAGTGGGCTGAGCCCTGGGCAGGGGGGAGACTACAGGGGTCTATGCTGGTGCTAAGGCAGAACTTGGATATTACACCCCTGCTGAGAACCAGGAGGTAGGCTCAGGTAGCAGTGGCCCAGGTTGGGGAGGGGCACAGGCTCATTGGAGCTAACAACCACAACACACAAAGCTGGTTGATTAGCAAGTTGGTCTGGGGTCATCTAAGGACCAGGGAACAGGACAGGCAAGTGAAGAACCTGATTCTCCTTAAATCATACCACCTGGAACTTCTTAAGCTTGGGATACTGCAGCCTGGAAACAGTGCCCCACTTTAAGGAGCTAAAAGTCAAGTAAAAGGAAGGCAAGATGAGCCGATAGAGAAAGGTAAGGACCATAGAAAGTTTCTTCAGTAACAAGGAAGACCAAGGGGCACCTTCAGAGGAAGATGTTAACATTAGGGCCCCTATATCTAAAGCTTCCAAGAAAAATACGAATTGGTCTCAGGCCATATAGATGCTCAAAAATGACTTTGAAGATAAAGTTAGAGAGGTAGAGGAAAAAATGGAAAGAGAAATGAGGGAGATGCAGGAAAGACATGAGAAAAAAGTCAACAGCTTGAAAAGCCAAATTGGCCAAATGGAAAAGGAGGTACAAAAGCTCTCTGATGAAAATTGCCTAAGAATGAGGATTGAACAAATGGAAGCCAATGACTTTATGAGAAACCAAGACACAATAAAGCAAATCCAAATGAATAAATAGAGGGCAATGTGAAATATCTTCTGGGAAAAACTGCTGACCTAGAAAATAGGTCCAGGAGAGATAATTTGAAAATTATTGGTCTACCTGAAAACCATGATCAAGGAAAGAGTTTAGACATCATCTTCCAAGATATTCTCAGGGAAAATTGCCCTGAAATTCTAGAAGAAGCTAAAATAGAAATTGAAAGAATCCACTGATCACCTCCAGAAAGAGATCCCAAAAGGAAAACTCCTAGGAATATTATAGCCAAATTCCAGAGCTCTCAGGTCAAGGAGAAAATATTACAAGCTGCCAAAAAGAAAGAATTCAAGTACTGTGGAGTCCCAGTCAGGATAGCACAAGATCTAGCAGCTTCTACATTAAAGGACCGGAGGGCATGGAATATGATATTCCAAAGGGCAAAGGAAATGGGATTACAACCAAGAATCACCTACCCAGAAAAACTCAGCATAATCTTTCAGCAGAAAAAATGGGGCTTTAATGAAAAAGAAGACTTTCAGATATTTGTGATGAAAAGACCTGAACTGAATGGCAAATTTGACTTTCAAATACAAGACCCTGGAGAACCATAAAAAATTGGAGCTGGGGGACTTACCTGAGGTCGTACAGTGGGCAACTGTCTTGTGTCTGAGGCCGGGTTTTGGCTGGGATCCCCCTGGGTCTAGGGGTGATGCTTTGTCCACTGTGTCACTTAGCTAGGTGATGACATCTTTAGGGTTAAATTGAGGGGTGAAGGAAATACAGGTTGCTGCTGACATGGGAAACATCAGAGGAATATACGCAGGCATCAAGAAAGCTTGTGGACCCACTCAGAGCAAGATAGCTCCCCTGAAGTCCAGCACTGGAGAGTACATTATGGACAGAGTTAAGCAAATGGAAAGATGGGTAGAACACTTTTCTGAGTTGTACACCATCAGAAATTCTATCACAGAATCAGCTTTAAACATCATGGAGTCCTTCCCTGTACTACAGGAGTTGGACAATGTACCCACACTTGAGGAACTTGAGAATGCAATTAGCTCCCTAAAATGTGGAAAAGCTCCGGGTGTAGATGGTATTGCAGCTGAATTGATCAAATGCTCTAAAAATGTCCTATTAAAGCCCCTGCATGAATTGTTGTGCCTGTGTTGGAAAGAAGGTGAAGTGCCACAGGATATGCGTGATGCCCACATAGTTACTCTTTATAAGAACAGTGGAGACAGGAATGACTGTAACAACTACAGAGGAATTTCACTTCTCAGTGTCATTGGGAAAATGCTTGCCAACGTCATCTTGCTAAGACTGCATAAACTTGCCAACCATGTTTACCCCAAATCGCAATGTGGCTTTTGAGCAGGGAGGTCAACTATGGATATGATTTTTTCACTTCGCCAACTGCCAGAAAAGTGCAGAGAACAAAGAAAACCCCTCTTCATTGCCTTCATAGACCTGACCAAAGGGTTTGATATGGTTAACAGAGAAGGTCTTTTCGAAATTCTCTCGAGAATTGGTTGCCTTCCTAAGCTTCATAGCCTCATTCGCTCTTTTCATTGCAACATGCAGGGTGTTGTACAGTTCGAAGACAACACCTCTGAAGCATTCAGCATAAACAGCGGAGTCAAGCAAGGATGCGTGCTTGCTCCCACGCTGTTTGGAATTTTCTTCTCCATGCTGTTGCATCATGCTTTTGGTTCATCAACTGATGGCATCTATCTACATTCCTGGTTTGACAGAGGCCTGTTCAACTTTTCACGTCTGAGATCCAAAACCAGAGTGAGAGGTAGCACCCTTAGAGACCTGCTTTTCGCTGATGATGCTGCACTTGCCTGTCTCTCAGAGCATGAATTGCAGACCTTGATGGATCGCTTCTCCCAAGCTTGCACAGACTTTGGCCTAACCATTAATCTTAAAAAGACGAAAGTCATGTGTCAGAGTGCTAGGTTGCCTCCATTGATACACATCGGTAGCTACCAGTTGGATGTCGGATGTCGTAAGCCAATTCTCATATCTTGGCTCTATTGTCAGTGACAATTTGTCACTTGATTCTGAGATCAATCAGAGGATTGGGAAAGCTACTTCAACCATGGCTAAGCTTGCCAAGGGTGTCTGGGCAAACAGTAAACTGACAAGACGAACCAAATTTGCTGTCTATAGAGCATACGTGCTGAGTACCTTACTGTATGGCGGCAAAACATGGACTACATATACTAGACAAGAGAAGAAGCTTAACAGCTTCCATATGCGCTGCCTTTGGTGCATCCTTGGCATATCTTGGTCAGATAGGATCACCAACACAGAAGTACTCCAACACTCGCAACTTCCGAGCATCTACAGGCTACTGAAACAAAGATGGCTGCACTGGCTCAGTCATGTGCATCGCGTGCAAGATGGACGAATTCCTAAAGACCTACTCTATGGCAAGTAAGCCTCAGGCCAAAGACCTGCTAGATGCCCCCAGCTTCGCTATAGAGATGTATGCAAGCAAGACTTGAGGGCTCTGGGAATGGACATTGGCAGCTGGGAGGAGATGGCCAAGGACTGCGCCTGATGGAGTTCAGTACTCAGGAGCAGCTTGAGCGCAGCTGAGATGGGCCTTCAAGCTCTGGAGGAAGAAAAACGAATGAGACACAGGAACCGATGGGCAATAGAGAGCGAAGTTTTCCGATGTCCTCCTGGCGGCAGGAGCTGCGGCTCCCGTATCAGACTGCACAGCCATACTGTGGCCTGTGGCTCTTCAAGGCACTGATCCATGGTCATCCTCAACTGGTGGAAGCCTACTACTACTACTACTACTGAAGGGAATTCAATGGGGGAGGGAGAAGGGCAGAGGTGAAACAGGAAAAGGCTTATGGAGTTGGGGAAGAGATGGGAGAGGAGCAGGGCAGTAAATTAATTTTACACTCATCAGAAAAGGCTCAAAGATCTTAAACTCATCAGAGCTGCCTCAAAGAGGGACTAACAGACACACCCAACTGGATGGAGTAATCTATTTAATCTGGGCAGTAAATGAGCCTAACACTCATCAAAATTGGCTCAAAGACCTCAATCTCATTAGAATTGGCTCAAGGAGGAAATAATGTACACGCTCAATTGGGTGGAGTAATCTCTCTAACCCTGCAGGAAAATAGGAGGGGAAGGGGATAAAGAGAGAGGGGCAAAAGAAGGAAGGGCAGAGTGGGGGAGGGGACAGACAGAAGCAAATACCTTTTGAAGAGTGATAGGATGAAAGAAGATGGATAATAGGATAAATATCATGGGGAAGGGAATAGGATGGAAGGGAAACAGTTAACAATAGTAATCATGAAAAAGAGAAAAGGGGGGAAATTGTACAAAAGATATTTATAGCAACTCTTGGTGGTGGCTAAGAATTGAGAATCAAGGGAATGTCTATCAATTGAGGAATGATGGAAAAAGCTGTACTATATGATTGTAGTGGAATGGTCTTATGCTACAGGAAATGACAAACAGGATGATCCCCGAAAAACCTGGAAAGACTAATGAACATCGATGTATAGTGAAGTGAGCAGAGCTGGGAGGACATTGTGCAGAGTGACAGCAGTATTGTCCAATGAACAATTGTGAATGACTTAACCACTCTCAGCAGTGCAATGATCCAAGACAATCCCAAGGAACTAATGAGGAAGCTTACTATGCACCCCTATAGAAAGAACTGATAAAAAGAACACTTGTGGATTGTACATATATAACCTGGTTGCGATATTGTGGAGGGGGGAGGAAAGGGAGAGAGAAAAATTTGGAACTCTAAATCTTATGAAAATGAATGTTTTAAGGAGAATCAGGTTCTTCACTTGCCTGTCCTGTTCCCTGGTCCTTAGATGACCCCAGACCAACTTGCTAATCAACCAGCTTTGTGTGTTGTGATTGTTAGCTCCAATGAGCCTATGCCCCCTCCCCACCTGGGCCACTGCTACCTGAGCCTACCTCCTGGTTCTCAGCAGGGGTGTAAAATCCAAGTTCTGTCTTAGCACCAGCATAGACCTCTGTAGTCTCCCCCCTGCCCAGGGCTCAGCCCACTCACCAGACTGTGAGCTTAGTTCCAGACAACACTGGTGCTTCAGCTGATTCAGAGGCTCTGGGGGGGTCTCCTTCTCTGGTGAGGCCTTCCTGGGACTGGATCTGTGTCAGGGTGACTGTGGGGTCGGGCTTGACTCCTGTATTAGCACAGCAGCTCCCTCCTTCTGACCTTCCAAGCCATTCTTGGTTAGAAGATGATTTCAGCACATTCTTCTGTGAGTTTTGCTTCTCCGGGCATTTTCCTATGGCGTTATTTGGATGTGTTTTTGGAGTGATCATGTCATGAGTTTGGGAGCTCACTGCCTTTCCTCCGCCATCTTGGCTCTGCCCCGGAAGTTCTGAAAATGAATGTTGAAAACTACCCTTACATGTAACTGGAAAAGAAAATAAATGTTTGTTGCTGAAAAAGAAAATAAAGAATGATACCCTCTTGCACACAAATCCAATAGGATAAGATAATAGTTTATTTAGGGGCTGGGGAAAGGAAACCAAGAGAAAAATCCTTGGACTTCTCATGGGGAGAAGGCATGGCACAGAGCATGGCTCTGAGATACCAATCTCCTCGAGCAGGAGACAGTCAGACACTTTTATAGAGGTCCAATGGTGGTCTGATGAGGTGATCATCTGACTGTGGAAAGTTCCCCTATTGAGGGAAGACCATCCCCCACTGGTGGTGGCTGGGGGAGTTGGGTGAGGGGTGGCTGCGGATCTCTCAAGCCATCTCTCTCCTCCTCCTGGCATAAAGACAGCAGCCACACCCAAACATCTCCCCAGGGTTGAGGAAGACTGTAATGAAGGGTGATGGTCCCGGAGCTAGCTCAGTCCTGATTCAGTTCCACTTATCTTCTCTTTAGGTGTATCTGTCCTTTGGTTTTCTCAAGGAGAAGGTTCTTTGCTGTACCCAAGAGAACTTCTGGGGTGCTAGGCCCTATAACATATGCATCAAGCAGTGAGAAATGTGGCTCTAGGGTTTTAGAAAGGGCCATAATTTGGGTTGTGATAGCTGAAGAATAAAGAGTGGTTAATATACAGGAGAGAGAGAGTTGGACAGGGAAAAAGAGTCCGAAGCTAGACCCTTTTAGAAGTGACAAAGCCCAGTTTTAAAGTGTTAGAAAAAAGGAAGGGGAGTCATAGAAAGGCACAGACAAGTAATAGCCTAGGCTGAGGAGGAAGGGTATTTGAGGGATAGTTTAGGAGACCCAGTTTAGGATTTCTTCTAGAAATCCTAGAAATCTAGAAAAAAAGGAGAAAAAACACCAACAATCGAGGAGGTCTTAGGAGACTAGGGAGCTATAACCCAGAGAGAATGTAAAAGTAAGATAGTGAATAAAAGTGAATAAGAATTTATTAAGCACCTAGTAAGTAGAGGCATTGTGCTAAAGAAAGGCAAAAGGTAGTTCTTGCCTCTCAATCTAAAGGAGGAGACAACCTGCAAACATCTATTTGCAAACAAGTTAAATACAGGATAAATGAGAGGGAAGCTTGGTGGTGTAGTTGATAGGGTGCAGGTCCTAGAGTCAGGAAGACATCTTTTTTTTGCATCCAAATCTGGCCTCAGACACTAGCTGTGTGACCCTGGGCAAGTCACCTAACTCTATTTGCCTCATGTTTCTTTACCTGTAAAGTGATCTGGAAAAGGAAATGGCAAACCTGTAAAGAATTAATTGTTATTTGAGGGGTTTATGCCTTGGTGCGCACTGGCCTGGGGCTCTGCAAACCGCATGGTGTTCCACCCACTGGTTGTAGCCATTGCCAGGGCTCTGGCACCTCATGTCATCACCACTCGCCGACGCCCACATGGGCCTGGCAAAATTATAATGATTGGAAGCCTAGTGAAGGCAGTCATGTGACTGTCAGAGTGACCATCCCATTGGCTGGGGCTGTGTGGGGTGTTTCTAGGTTTCGGGGAAGAGAATTGAGCATTCTAGGTGGAAGCTGGAAAGCGACAGGCATTCTGCTGTGTATTTTCAGCTGATTCCTGGGCGGTGGTATTTTTTCAGGTATTATAATTTCCCTTTCCCCATTTTATTTCCTTTCCCTTGATCCTACTGATCCTGTTTTTTGTTTTTTTTTTAAGTTTGTTCTTGTTAAAATAAATCTTGTTCTGTTTTGAGGGAGTCTGCCGGTCTCCTTCCTTGCCCCAATATTGTGGCGAGCTGCTTAGCTAGCACTCCCCAATTAAAAATTGGTCCCCACAAACCACTCCAGCATTTTTGCTAAGAAAACCCCAAATGGGGTCATGATGAATCGGACATGAATGAACAGCAACAAACAACAATAATGAATAAAAAAGATGGGATAGGCTTCCTTTAGAAGATGGAATTTTAGTTTAGCCTTTCTGGCAATTAAAATAATTATTGGTTAAGTTATAATCAATTTATCAATCAGTACAGGTAAGGAATTGACAAAATGGCTCCTTAACCTCTTGTAGTCCACTTTTTCAGGTTTTTATCCTTTCTGGACAAGAGGTGGATCCTTACACAGCAACCAAATCTAATTGGTTCACATAATTCAATAGTCTAAAGGTGGATTACATTAGGTTTGGGAGGGGGAGGAGAGAGAGGTGGTGAGGATCCTTAAGTATTCTTCTTTAAAGAATTACACCTCTCTAACACAATTCAATTAGAATAAAATGGTCTTTTATTTAGGCACTTAGAGAAAGTGACCAAAAGAGAAGTCAAAGACCTCAAGGGGAGAAGAGGTGACTTAGAGACTTGATTCTCTGAGTCAACTTTCTCTTTGGAAGGGAGGGAGGCCAAGGCCTTTACAGGATGGATGGTGGGGGAATGGATGGGGTGACCACCTGAGTATTTAAAGTTACCTTTGGGGTTGGAAAATGCTTGAGTGAGGGGTGGTAGTGTTTCTGTCCCGTCACAGCTCAGGCAGCAGCCACACCTAATAGGCTCATCTCCTGGTGGGGTGAAAGAGGCTTGAATGAAGGGTGGTGGTCCTGACTTCTGGAGCTATATTTGTCCCCAGTGCTGCTTATCTCCCCCTACTTCTTAGGTGTGTCCATGCTTCAGTTTAGCTTCTCTAGGAGAAAACCTGAGTTAGGCCAGACCCATATCAAGCTGAAGGACTGAAAGTTCTTTTGATTAGGGACAATATCTCTGTTCAAGGTAATCAATTTATTATGGGCCCAGAGCACCCCAGAAGTTCTCTGGGGTACATCAAAGGATTTCTCTCTTGGTTTCCTTTCCCCATCCCCTAAATAAACTATTATCTTATTCTATTGGATTTGTGTGCGAGAGGGTGTAATTCTTTAAAGAGGAATTCCTAAGGACCCCCAACCCCTACCCCAAACCCCCTACCCTATTTTTCCCACAACAAATCCAAAGAATGTAAATTCCACCCAAGCTGAGCCAGCACACTGGAGTTCACCCGAGTGTGGTCTTGAGTGGGACAGTGAGTATGGAATTACAACATTTAATATAAGGGGGGGGGCATCTGAAGTTCCTCATGATATTGGTCATTAGCCAGGGAAACCAGTGGTGGAGATGAAGAAAGAGAGCCTTCCTGGCATGAGGGACAGCCAGAGAAAATGGCCAGAGCTGAGAGATTGAATAGCTTGTTTGAGAAAAAGCAAGGAGTTGGGTGTCACTGGTCAGTGGAGGGTGTAAAGTTTAAATTTCTTTATTTTTAATTTTTGTTGAGGCAATTGGGGTTAAATGACTTGCCCAGGGTCACACAGATAGTAAGCATCAAATGTCTGAGGCTGGATTTGAACTCAGGTCCTCCTGAAAACAGGGCCAGTGCTCTATCCACTGCGCCAACTAGCTGCCCCCGAGAGCATAAAGTTTAAGACCCCTGGAAAGGTAGGGAGTAGAGGGCAAGGTTATGAAGGACTTTGAACACTGAATAGAGGATTTTGTACTAGATCCCAGAGGTGATAGGAAGCCACTGAAATTTATTGAGTAGGAGGGTGATATGGTCAGACCTGCTCTTTAGGAAAATCACTTTGGTGGCTGAAGAAAGATGGACTGGAGTGAGGAGAGGTTTATGACAGGCAGATGACCAGCAGGCTGTCACAGTAGTCTAGGAGTGAGGAGAACAGGCCTGTATGAGAGAAGGGGGAATATCTGAGATAGGCTACAGGCCACCCCCCACAGAGTTGGGGGAACAATGGGTTCAGTTTTGTTAACTCATGTTCAGTATAAGATATCTATAAAATCCACTTTGGGGTGTCTAATAGGCAGTTGGAGATGTGAGACTGGAGGCCAGTCCAGAGAGTAGGGCTGGATAGAGTAGATTTAAGAATCACTGGCATAGAGAGAACCGAACCCATTGTTGTGGGAATGCAGTGGCATCCCAAGAAACCTAAAGATTCCAACTCTCAAAGCCAAGGGGAAAACAGCTCTGTCTCCCACCTCGGGAATAAGGTGTCGAGGAGCAAGACCCCGGTACCCTGGTACCCTGATAAGCAATACCAAAGTCTGCAAAATGCTCTGCAGGATATGTATGGATCCTGCATCTCCTCTTGATACCCCATTATTCAAAGATTCCCTTCTAAATATCTGGCCCTTCCCAGTTTTTGCATTTCCTCTTGCTTTGTAATTCCCTCCCCTTTCTTTGTTTGGTAAAGATACAAAAGACCAGGTCTTCTCTTACTCCTGGGGGACAGCTTTCCCTAAGTGATTTGTCCCTAGGCCATGTGTTCCTCTTTCCTAATAAATCTTTTTTAACCCTGTGGAACACATATGGGAAAGGAAGTATGACCTGAATGAAGATCCAGCAAAAGAGATCCAGACGGAGCAGGCAGACAGGCAGCAAGAAAACAGGGAGAATGTAGGAGTACTAGAAATCTAGAGAGGAGAGAGAATCAAGGAGAAAGAGAGTGGTCAACAGGGTCAAAAGCTGCAGAGAGCTGAAGAAGTGTGAGGAGGGTGGAGAAAAGGCCACTGCATTTGGCTAGTAAGGGGTTATTGGAAGAGACTAGGTAGTTAGGTGGAAGCCTTGCTCGCCAGCTGACTAATCCAAACATTAGCTACTTTTCCTCTAAAAGGGAATGTAGTAAGTGAACTCTGGTCCAAACTACCCCCTGGCTATCATCATCTGCATTTCTGGTTCACGAACTGAAAGGCAATGCTGACTTCACTCTCCGGGTTTCATCTTTTTTCCCCTGAGTGAACAAGCCCCTGAAGACTCTGGCTTGCTGGGGAGGCAGGAGCTGGAATAAGAGCAATGCCTTGGTGACCAGAAGCTTAGAATTCCTTTCTGTGAAGTCCATCTCAAGGCTGTAGGTTCAGGGAACTAAGACAGCAGGAAGCCCTCCAGAGAGTCTTTTCTTCAAAGCACCCCCAGCAAAAAAAGGGGCAGAATAACACCTGGTGCTGCTGGAATCATAGAACATCAGAAGTTGGCCTCATCTATCTCCTGGCTAACTACTCTGTTCGGCATGGGGGTGACCTCTGACAGCTGAAACCTCTAGTCGCAAGGCAATACTTTGTGGGTGCATAGACCATGAGATAAGGGAGGGAAACTGCCAGATTATTTCCTGGGAATCATGGGAGTGGGTGGGGAGAGAATAGTTCTGGTGGCTAAAGCTTAGTGTTGATGGAAAGGACAAGCCAACTATGCTCTTAACTCTACAGACTGGCGACACCCATCCAGACCAGAAAAGCTATACATCTGCTCCTGTGGCTCACCCACCCACATATACTTTGAGGTAGTAGACAAGGAGGGTCAGGGACCCATTAATGTCTTTTTTAGAGGTTCTGAATTCAGGTGAATGGTGTTAGTCTAGTGGGAAGAGATTGGGTGCCATGATCTCAAGCTGGCATATGGAGGAGAGTCCTTATAGATGTGTTTATGAGCCTAGATTCCTAAATAGGAAACTAACTCATATAATACTGTGCCAGGCATGCCCCAGAGAGTGGGAGAGAAAGGGGCATCTGAGTCACTCTCTGTTCCTACCAAATTAGATCCAGGGAGCATTTTGTTCCCCATAAACTAAACAGTCCTTTTCTACCCACCTTTCTTGGGGAAGAGGGGCCCATAGGGCGGCTCAGAGGAAACATGAAAGATGGTTCAGAGACTAAATCACCAGGTGTTCTGACTCCCAACCCCACATCTTATCAAGATGGATGAGTTCAGGATACTCTATCCGACAACCAACGCCCCCTTTGAATAGTTTCCTTAATCAGATTTCCAAATGTGAACCCTCCTAGTACTATTGTCCACCTCCAGACTCATTGCTCCATCCTACCTTCCTACTGTTCCCAGCTGACCTGAGTTACAGCTGGCCTCAGCCAGCTCTTCCTTTCCCAGAAGGAAGAAGACTAGAGGAAGACAGGGCCTGCCTGCTCTTCTTCTGTCTTCTCTTTTCATAACCTGTATTCATCAGAAGTTTGGGCCGGGAGCCAAAAAAGCCAAGGAAGATTCCTAGTCTAAGGATCGGCTGATTCTTTTCTCTGCCAAAGCTTCAACATAAGAACTGGGTAAGGAGAGAGGTCCTAGGCTGAGCTAATCTGGGCAAGAATGGCTTGAATGAGGAGGGGAAGACAGGAAAGAGCCAGACATAGGGTGCTGGGACTTTGGGAATGAGGATGTAGGTATTTGGGGGAAAGGCAACAAACAATATTTTTATCTTTTGCCCTCTCCCTCCAACTCCCCCTTGTCCTTCTTTCCCCACATAGGAAAAATGATTCTGTCTAGGATTCTGGTCCTCCATCTGCTCCTGGTACCAACTCTGGCTTTCCTCTCCTTCACATCCTCTGCAGTCAGAAAATTCCGTGCCCTGCATGTTGATTATCCTAAGGTTAAATTCGCTGAGGGCTTCCAAGGCTACTGCAATGGCCTGGTATCCTATGTTCGAGGATGGAAAAAAGACTGGCAATGCCCGTGGGTCCACTATGTGCTGCATGCTCCCTGGGCAAAAATTACTAAGAACTGTAAGCATACTGACAGCTACTGTGAGGACTTCAATGAGTACTGCTCTGTCAGCCAAGATGCCTTTCCTCTCACCACCTGTAACCGCCTAACCTTGGAGCCACCCACCACCTGCCAATACAACGAAACCACTTCCACTCAACGAGTATACCTACTTTGCTCCAGAAAATACAATGGTGAACCTGTGTTTATCATTGGCCTCCTCTAGAAGTAGAATGGGGAGGGACCCAAGTATCAGGGGAAAACCTAGGCTTTGATCCCTGGCAAAACAAGGGTCAGGCTGTTGTTTCCTTGCTCAGGGAATATAAGTCTTCCCCCTGCCCTCTGCATCCCTCCTATGACAACAGAGCAGGCCAAGCCAGTTTCCAGGAAACCAGATCATTCGGCAGAATTTCCAAGGGCCCCAGACCACTCCCCACTGTCTCTACATGAAGAATAATAGATAAGTTACCCTATAAACCACCAGGAAATTGCCCCATTACCCTTTGAGCAAGTCCAACCTTGTGCCCGCTTGCCAGTTTCCTAACCCAGAGATATAGCCCCTCACCCTTTGAAAAATTCAGTCTTCCCCTTCTCCCCCAGCCCCCCTTTGCCCTAAGAAGCTAACTTTGTCCAGTTGGCAGAGGCTCACTGTTCACTTGGCCGGATCCTGAAAACTGGCAAGAGGCCCAGAGCCATGGCCAGCACCATGACAACAGCTGGCCTGGCCTCCCTTCCCTCCACCCCCCACCTTCTATCCCCACTACTTCTTTCTCTGCCCAGCTTCCTCCAAAGGGTATCTTTGTTTGCTAGACACTGGCCATCTAGTCTCTGAAGCACTTGGCCCCCTCATGCCCATCCTGGGGTCACAGAACCTCTTCCCATTCCATCTTCCCCACCTCTTAAACACACCCCTCCCCAATTTCCCAATATCTTCCTTTCTTTCCATTCACCGGGGTTCCCTTTATATATAATCTGCCCTCTCCTTTCTCTCCATCCCACAACAGATTCTAGGTAGCACTTGTAGGGTTGATTGGGATAGAGTAAGATAAAGTCTTTTAAACCATGAACCATGTGCTTTATTTTCTCTGGATACATCTTGAAATCTTAGGAAATAGTACAAGAGAATTGAGGGAGATGGGAGTATTGGGATAGCTACAGATCTGGGAGCCTCCAGAGCTTCAAATTCAACCAATTCAACAGCCTCCTTTCCTTCCTCCTTAGGTTCTCCTTTTCCCTCTCAACTAGATCTCCTCTTCAACCTGACTCTCACCTCTTTCCTCTAATTTGGGATTCTTTCCCTTCAGAAAACCCCTCAATCAATCTCTCTTCTACATTGACTCCAGTGGCTCTGTGGGTAATAGGGCAGGGAGTGGAGAAGGGAAAGGAAGGCAATGCTTAATGGTGTGATCATGGGCAATTGGCTTAATTTCTGAGCCTCAGTTTACTCATCTGAAAAATGGTAGTAATTCCTCTAGCATCCAACACACAAGACAGTTTCAAGAGAGAAAATTTCAATCTCTGTTTCTCTGTCTCTGTCTCTCTCTGTAGCTATCTATCTATCTATATGTGTATATACAAACACACACACACACACACACACACACACACACACACACACACACACGGGGGCAGCTAGGTAGCACAGTGGATAAAGCATCGGCCCTGGATTCAAGACTTGAGTTCAGATCTCGCCTCAGACACTTGACACTAGCTGTGTGACCTTGGGCAAGTCACTTAACCCCCCCCCCAAAGAGTCTATTATAAAGTCTAGGCAAGGAGTATTAAGGGCTTATCCTAAGATGATGGTAGTGTGGATGATAAACAGGAGATTTGAGAGAAATGTTGGAGGAAGAAACAGCAGGACTTAACAATTTATTGGATTTGAAGATGGCAAAATTAAGTCTTGGAGGCTATACATGGGTGTCATGGCCTGATAACTCAATTACCTCCCATCCCATCTAGAGCTACCTTTCCAAACTGCAACCAGTGAAGGCAAGAGAGATCTAATGAATCAACCAATTGACCAAACAGTATTTATTAAGGTTCTAATATGTGCCAGGCACACTGATACAATAACAGGTCACATTTATATAGTGCTTAATGGGTATAAAGCACTTTACATACATTATTTCATTTGACTTTCATAGCAATCCTGTGAATATTTAAGGCATTGGAGACTGGATCTGTGATTTCATTAGTAAAAGGAGCTTCCAAACAAGGAATCTTCTAATTTAGGTTGTCACATTCTCTGTAACTTAAGGGTCCTAGAGTTGTCTAGAACACTGAGAAGTTGTGAGTGGGGTCATAGCCAGTATGTGCTGGAGGCAGAACTTGGCATCTGATCTCTGTGGCTCCTATGCCAGCTTTCTATTCACTACTCCATAACTGTAGTTAGGATTTAGAATTTCTTTTATTATTAGTGCCATTTTATTGAGAAGAAATTGAAGCCCAAAGTCACAAAGGAGTTTGAAGATAGGACTAGAACCCAAATCTTCTTGCTCCAAGTGTAATGACAGCCAGCCTATGGAAACATATGGTGTTGCCTTTCCTTATTCTTGCTGATCACAGATACTCATTAAACCCTTGGGTGTGTTGGAGATGGCTCAACCATACATGGGATTGAGAGCTGAAGTATATGAGCACTTTGACATGACAAAACAAGCCCTTTGTTGACTGATGAGATAGGAATTGATGACAGGCCACCAGCTCATTCTTTTGCTTTGACTCTCATGTGGCACATCCTGTTTTCTTTCACTAAATTCACCATGACTGAGGGTCTAGAGGTCCAGAAGTCCTAGGACCAACGAGCAGAGATAACTGAGGACAAAGAAGACAACCCAAGTTCTTGGCCTGGCTTGCCAGAAAACACGGACTTTGAGGGAGACAGCAAAGAGCTAATTACATAAAATGCCTAATCAGCAGTCCTGCAAACTGCTCTGTGTTCTGATGGGACTTAAGTATCAGTTTCTTGAGAGATTGCAATAGTAGTTATAAGGTTATATTAACTATGACCATATATATATATATATAAAACATATAAGTTATATGACTCAAGTGGTGTGAATGCATCTTGAGATTTTTGCATCTTTTAGCAAAATGTCTGTGTGTGAGGAATGTACCCGTCTCATACCTGATTCATATTATACATTGAGTACCTTTCTGCTTCCCCTTTTAGGAACATTGTAGACAAAAGCTAAAACCTAAGCTTTAAATAATTTGTCCCCAGTTTATCAGGATGGGTATTTAATGAGCTGAAGAGAATGAGATAAGGAAACATAGCCCCCTCTCATTAGAAGCCAGGCTTCCCCAGGACTGAATTTGGTATAGAAGCCACATGCATGTGTCCAGACCAAAGGGGCCCCTAATGGAAAAGGGAGTAGCTGTAATACCCCAGTCCCTTGGACCCAATTGTGGTAACTTCGATAAATCCACTGTTCTTTCAGTAATGGTGGAATCCTCTGCCTTAAATACAGAATGCTCCCTAATTGGGGGTAGGGCATCACAACAATGTAATCCCTCTGTGAAAAAAAAAAAGTCTGGTTTCTGGGTGAATTTGGCAATGAAGAATTGGTGTTTGGTCACATTAGTATTTTAGGGCATAGAACAATATTGTAGTATAATCTGCATTGGTGTCAGAAGAGACAGGTTCAAATCTCAACTCCATCACTTACAAGCTGTGTGGCCTTATATTTAACCTTAATATGATATACTTATTAATGGTAATGGTGTCCCATCCCCCAACCACCATCACAAGTGAAGAACCCAGGAGGCAATCAATGATCATTGGGAATGTGTGGGTGAAGTTCCAAAGTTCACTACAGGTTGAAGTCTTTCTGGTTAGCTGGGAGTTAGTACAGCATGGGTTTAAAAAAAAAAGCAACAACAACCCAACAACTTATTGGGGGTTGGGAGTGGGTGAGAAACAGGTACTTTGGCCTGGGAAACAGAAATAGCCATTCTGACTGGGGCAGGGCCAGGAAGAATGTACATTTGGGTCAAATTGAAGGTGGGTTTCTGATCAAATCATGGCAAACAGCCATGAGGCCTGAGATAGGCCTAATCCACTGTGAGATCTGGGGAACACTAATTTAGAACCACTCATAAACAGGTATAAAAACATTTCACATCCCAATCTAACTGTCTACCTGGGCCAACTTGACATCTGTTTGCTGCTGCTCCACTTTTCCCCATCTGAACCAGTAGCTGAACCTTAGACTTTCAAAATCCCTGTCTCCTATCCCTAATCCTTCCCCACTCCCAGGAATTTAACCTGGGTAAATTTGAGCAAAAAGTAGAAATTGGAGATGAGGAGAAGTAAAGTAGCAGGCAGCTGGCAAGACAGCCTGGATGGATGGATGGCTTGATGGTTGGCTGCCCAAGGTTCCAACTGTCTAGATTGGTGACTAAGTGTGAACTAGCTCACACTGCCCAATCTATCTCCTATTGGGTCCTAGACTCCAGAACACGTCATGCTTCACTTTCACATCCTACCCACCATCAAGCCATTCATCCAGGCTATCTTGCCATCCGCCTGCTACCTCACTTCTCCCCATCTCCAATTTCTACTTTTTGCTTAAATCGATAGCACTATTGCTTCTGGAAGGCATGTCAATTTACTATTCTATATATCAACTCATCATCCTTGTGACTCTCTAAGACCAAGAGATCAGGGACTGACTTTCTGTATTTGGATCTTCAATGCTTAGCAAAGAGCTAGGCAAATAAGTACTTAATAAATGCTTATCCATCCATCCATCCATCCATCCATCCATCCATCCATCCATCCATCCATCATCCATCCATCCATCCATCAATCCATCATCCATCCATCAATCCATCATCCATCCATCCATCCATCCATCCATCCATCCATCCATCATCCATCAATCCATCATCCATCCATCCATCCATCCATCCATCCATCCATCATCCATCATCCATCCATCAATCCATCCATCCATCATCCATCCATCCATCCATCCATCATCCATCCATCAATCCATCCATCCATCCATCCATCCATCCATCCATCCATCCATCCATTCATCAATCCATCATCCATCCATCCATCCATCCATCCATCCATCCATCCATCCATCCATCTATCATCCATCCACCCATCCATCCATCCATCATCTATCCATCCATCCATCCATCCATCCGTCATCTATCCATCCATCATCCATCCATCCATCCATCCATCTGTGGTAAAATATGAAAGTTTTTAACAGTCGGTTAGGATAACTGAAAGACGCCAGTTTTTCAAGGACCACCCTTTTGGGGAGGAGATGAACAGTCCGCCTGCTGCGCATGTCAGACTGCCTGCCGGGTTTTTGACTTCCGGGGTGGAGAGAACGGGAGTAGGCCTTTTTTGCCTGCTTGGCGGGACTCCTGACGGCGCGGCACAGACGGTCTCTCTCTCTCCAAAGGTGGCCTTTTCGGTTTGGTGAGTTTTTATAAGGAATATAGACTAAGCCTAGACTTAAGACGATTTGTATTATATTTCTATTTTCCTATCCTTCTAATCAACATCACCTTGTGACTACCATACAATAAAGGCTCTATCTAGAAAACCAGAAGTTTCTTCTATTTACTAGTCTGGGAGATAAATTAGGGAAAAGTTAAGTAGGGGAGATTTATGATCTAATATCCAATTTTATTCTCACACATCCATCCATCATCCATCCATCCATCCATCCATCCATCCATCCATCCATCCATCATCCATCCATCCATCCATCCATCCATCATCCATCCATTCATCAATCCATCATCCATCCATCCATCCATCCATCATCCATCCATCCATCCAACATTCAAGTGGAAAATATACTTAGAACTGGAGAGAGTAGATAGGAAGTAGGATGAGTAATAATATAAAAGAGGGAGGTGAAGCTCTGAGCTGTTAAATATCTAAGGGCAATTGTTAAAAACTTGGGGTATGAAGTGAGTGACCAGAGTGAGACACTGAGTTTCAGACTCCAAAGAATTCAGTAATGAGGCAAGTCAGCACTGGGATGGATGTTTTCTCATTGGGATAGATTAAGGAGAGATTCATATCTTGGGAAAAAAGAGGTCTTTGACAGGGTCCTGACCTTTTTTTCCACACACCTCCAACCTTAGAACTAACTCAAAGGCAGAGCCAGGCTGGTCAGTTCTAATTGCACCTGGGTCTCTTCCTGGCCAAAGGATCAACACAAAAGATGCTCCCCACCCCCCACCTGCCCTCCCCTTTTTCCTAGAGCTCTTGGGCCTGCAACCCCTCTATACCAAATCAATTTAACAAACACATTAAGACCTACTATGTGCAAGGCACTATTTTACTGTTCTTATTCTAGCCTTATTCTTTCCAAGGGGAATAGATGTGCTGGAGTGGTCAGAGACTCTTAGCCCCTTGGTGGGGATGAGGGGGTATGTGTATCATGATAAAAATGGAAGCAATGATTGTATTCACAGCAGGTTTTTCTTCCATATCCCCTGTACTTGAATTCCAAAAACTATATAAATGAGAGATTTCTGGTTTAAGCCCAGAGATTAGGTTGGGGAAGAACAGGGGAGAAATTGAATGGAAGCTGCTCCCTACCTCATTACCCTGTGAGGGGCAGTTATAAGGGTGGTCTAGGCTCTCTTTACAGAGAACCTTCCCTCACTCCACTCCCCCACCCCCAATATGGATGAAGCAGCCTGCCTCCTGGCACTGCCAGCAGAAGGCATTCCGTGTTGGCTGCTGCACACACAGATGTTTATTGTCTCCCCCAGTGGTGATGGTGATGAAGATGAAAGAGAGTAGGGAGGCTCACTCTCTCCCTATTCCCCATTCCCTATAAAGGGGTCAAAGCCAGGCCTCTATTTTTGCTTCTGGTCATAGGTGCCGGCACCTTTGTAACCACTCACGTAGCCACTGTTTTCTTTTGTGTCATTCCGCCCTGCTTTGCCCTTCCCTTTACCACTTTCATCAAAACGCTCCTTGTGGGAGCCTGTATACTTGCTGGTGTCTGTCAAACGGTCCACGCCGCCCACTGCCACTGCTTTCTGCAAAATCATAGAAGTCCACCCAAAGTAGAGTTAGAACTGGGAGACCTCACCACTCAATTCCATCCCCTACCACCCCTCTCTCCTCCCCAACATATACACAAGAGTCCCAAACTCATCATCCATCATCTCTCTCTCTCTCTCTCTCTCTCTCTCTCTCTCTCTCTCTCTCTCTCTCTCTCTCTCCCTTTCTCCCTCCCTCCCTCTCCTTCTCTCCCTTCCTTCCTCTCTCTCCACCCTCTTCCTTCCCTCTTGCCCTCTCTCTCCGCCCCCCCCCCAAGACATCATCACTGATTTCTCTTATCATTGTATAAAGGGATCACCACTAGGCTCAAGTCCCTTAGTTGAAATTATAGATGGATAGATGAGAAGACTTCCTCTACCCCAGGCATAGGTTGAAGGAGTTGGGAGAACTTTCTTTTCTAGTTTGAAGAATCTTCTGTACAGGCTACTATCCAAGAAGCCCTTCCAGTCAGTTCAGCCCCCTGCCCCCCCTCCTTTTCCAAGTCACTCTTGGAAATGTATTAAACAACACTCTTCCTGAGGAGGGACCCACTGAAACTGACGGTGAAAAGAGTTAAGGTTACACAAGATAGAAAGGGAAGCCAAAATGAGAACAAAGACAGAGAGGTTAGAGTGTGAAAGTGTCCCATGTCCTTCTGGGATGGTGAGGGGATTGGAGATTACATAAAATGATCTAAAAGGATCAGATGAAGGAACTAGAAATGTTGAGCCTGAAGAAAAAACTGGGGTGGGGCAGGACAAGGAAAATATGGATAGCTGTCTTTAAGTAGTTGAGATGATCACAAGAGATTATTATTATTAACTTTAGAAGAAATGAGTTGAGACCAAAAGTTGCTGAGGCAGAATTTGTCTTCATTTGATTCTGTGAAAGTGTGTCATAGGCATGAGTGCAATATGTGTCAGGTGTAACAAGGGACACCTTAATGTCTCAGAACAAAACCTGGCATTTTGGGTCTCATTTTAAAGGTAAAGTTTAGTTATTATTATTTTTTTTTAAGTTTAGTTAGAAGGGGGCAGCTAGGTGTCACAGTGGATAAAGCACCAGCCCTGGATTCAGGAGGACCTGAGTTCAAATCTGACCTCAGACACTTGACACTTACTAGCTGTGTGACCCTGGGCAAGTCACTTAACCCTCATTGCCCTGTAACAATTGGAATGACGCCACCTACTGGAGACTTGCTGTAGAAGAGTTCCGCCCATGAAGCAAAGGTCTTTGAGGGCAAGACCAGGAGTCTTTTCTTTGGCATCAGGAAGTGACGCGGGCTAGTGGGAGGAGGAAGGAAGAGACTGGCGCTCTCTCTCACTCTCTTCCCTTTGGACTCTGGTGGAGAAGGCAGCTAGAAATGCGCTCTTCCTTTAATAGATAGAGGAGTCTAGGCCTTTCTTCTCTCTTTACCAAATTCTTATTCTCCTTAATAAATGCTTAAAAGTCTAACTCTTGCTAAAGCTTATAATTTATTGGCAACCACTCATTAGATTTTAGACAGTTTAGCTAGAATTTTAGCCCTTAACAGCCCCAAGGGGAAAAAGAGAGAGAGAGAGAGAGAGAGAGAGAGAGAGAGAGAGAGAGAGAGAGAGAGAGAGAGTGTTAGCTACTGAAACTTGCAAAGACAAAAACAAGTCTATCCTTGAGGAATTTATATTCTATTAGACTCCCCTCAAGGCCCTAATCAATTAAGTGAGAGGTTTTTATCTGATTTCCAAGGTCTTTTCAGTTTAATATTCTATGTATCATTAATTCAGGCTTATACCAGGATTCACTCCTTGCTTCCTGGGGCTTTTATAGCTACTCTCTCTTTTTATGATTTGTAGTGGTTGTTGCAAGGTAGTAGTGGCCAGGTCTGAGAAATGTTAGGGGTCTAAGATCTGAAGAATGTTAAGGGTTAGGTTTGGAAAGTGAGATGAGTTAGAAAAGGAGAATTATACTACTAAGTCTTTACTAGTAGGTCCTTCATGTGGGTTCAAAAATTGAGCGGCATAAATAAGTATAGAATGATGGCCATGTGGCTAGAAAGAATTCTGTACAAACAAGACCTAGGAATGGCTGGACAAGTCAGGGTATATGAATGTGATGGAATACTATGGTGCTCTAAGACAAGATGAAGGGAATAGTTTCAGAAAAACCTTAGACTTGCATGAACTGAGGTGGAGTGAAGTAAACAGAACCAGGAGAACAATTTGTACAATAAAAATAATATTGTCAAGAAAAATAACTTTGAACGACTTGGGACCTCTGATCAAGATAAGGGCAACCACAATTCCAGAGGACTCAATGAAAGTTGCTACCCATCTTCAGATAGGGAGGTAGCAGACTCCAGAGTGTAGATTAGGGTGTGTATGCACACCAACATGCATATATACACATATACACATGGCTAATGTGGGAATTTGGTTTTGGATTCATTGTACATGTTTGTAACAGACTTTGTTTCTGTTTTTCTTGTTTTCTCCATGGAGGGGATTTGGAGCTGAAAATAAAAGTGAATTTTAAAAAGACCTGGGGAAGCTAGTATAATGCAAGCTCAAGTGGACCAGAGCACTTCAATAGAGCAGCCCAAAGAAGCAGGTGATCTGAGGCTACATAATTTGAAGAAGAGTGTTCAGACTGAGGGAGGTCAGAGCTTCTGCACATTGCCTTAGATTGATCATAATTGGAGCATTCCATAGTTATGGACACCAGAAGGTAAAGGTAAAGCACTAGAAACTGTACCCTGCAAGGGCTGGTTGAAGGAACTGGAAAGGCTAAGACGGGAGAAGAGAAGTTGGATTATTGTGTACAAGTAGAAGGGCTGAACTAAGAACTATGGGTAGGAGTAACAAACAAGGAAGTAGATCTGAGTCAAGTGAAACTCCTTAATAAACAGAGCTATCTGAACTGGAATGGGTTTCTCAGGTAGAGGTGGGGGTGGGAAGGGGAGGTACTGGGTTGTGAAGGGGTTCCTGGGGTCCCTTCCCACTCTGAGTTTCTGTGATTCTAGGCTGGGGGTTGAGAGGTTTGAAGCAGGATTGAAGTCAAGATCAAGGTGACTCACAGTCGTTCCTGTAGCAGTTGGACCCTTGTCCTTTATAAGGGTAAACATATTCTTCAATATCTGGTCTGGGTTTTCCCCCTTGAATTTCTTTTGGCCCAGTTCCTTTAACGCTACCTGGAACTGATTCCAATTGATGGTTCGGGCATTCTTTTCCCTGGTGGGATAGATAGACACCTTGACTCAGTTGTTTTGTGACATAAGGACTTTGACAATTCATACCCCGCTCCCCTGCCAACTCCATCATCCTTGCCTCAGAAACAGCTTTCCTAGATCTAGCAACCCAAACTAGAGCTTCTCCCTTAGCTCTAACACTCCAGAGTCCTTGCCTAGTTGCTTAACACCAGCAAGTAAATATGTAGCTGAGGCTTTATGGGGATAATCTAATAGTCCTGGATTAAAGGAGGGGGAAATCTGAATTCAAAGCTTCAGTGTTTCATAATTCATTCATTTGAAAAGTATTTGAATATTAAGCACATACCAAGCACTGTACTACACCTTAGACACACAAAAAGGGATTAATGTAGCTCAGGCTCCAGGTTTAAGGGAGGTGGAAATCTGAATTCAAAGCCTCACTGCCTCCTTCATTCATTCAACAAACATTTAAATATTAAGCACATGCCAGGCACACACACACACACACACACACACACACACACACACAAAAGTCTCACTTCTCTATCTCCTCGTTCAATGATACCCCAGTGTCTCCTCGCACTTGTCATTCCTTTTATTACACAAAGCTATTTTTTCCCATCCCTTTCCTCCCTTCCTCACCCCCCCATCAGCTATATTCTACTGGCCTCCTCACTTCACTTTGCTGAATACAATATCCACATCAGTGGAGGTGACTGCCTTGCCATCTATGATGCCACAATCCTTACACAACTTGGCAAAGTTCTTATTGTTGAGGTCATTGCCACTGGAGGAAGAATCCCCATAGGCGGCAAAAAGGTGAAAGGTTTTCTCCGCTTCGGATTCCATTGGTCAACTGGAGGTTAGGGAAGGGAGAGACGGGAAAAATAGTGGGGAGGGAGAAAGGGAAGGGAAGGGGGAGGGGAAGGGGAAGGGGGAGCCCTAGAAAGAGATAGAAATGGGATGAGGATCAAAGAAGAGGCAGTGGAGAGACCAAAGCCTCTATTCACTGTCCTCCAATCTTTCTTTATTACCCAACCCCCCCAACCCTCCCCCCTCCCCCCCCACACTTAGTCCTTTCCCAGAATCAGACAGGAACCAACCCTCCTCCCTCTTTTCACTTCGCACCTAAGAGGGACCAAATGGTGCCTAGTCCTGTCTGGCTTTTAGCTCTTTGGTGTAAGTATGTTGGGGGAAGGCAGAAAAGTGTGTGGTCTTGTGGAGATAGTATAAACTATGGGCACCTGGGGAGAGGAGGTAGGTTTTTCTGTGATCTCATCATTGTTTCTGTGACATCAATATGTTAACACCCCAGAATTCAGTATTTGGGATGACTGAGTGGCTACATATCACTTTCTTGTTCCCCAGGATCACTCCCTGCCTCCACACCTTGTCCCTCCTGACCAGGCCTGCCTCTCCACTGACCTTCACAGTAATCTAACTGTTCTCATCCTGCCTAACCAGGCTGCTTCCCCTCTGTACCCTGGTCTAACTGTCCAACATGTCTCTGACAAGACTTGGTAAGGAGAAATAAGGACAGGTCTACATTAGGACAACTTCTCCTTTATTCTAAATTTTACAGTCAATCAAAGAGGACTCTAGAGCTTGGGGAGACCAACTTTGATTTGGGAGGAAGGTGTCAGCATCAGACTAAATGGCTTCTAAAGTTGAGTCAGAACTGGAGCTGAAGTTAGGGTCACCTCTCAGACTAATTCACACGAGCCAGTGGACTTCCTCAGGGATTTCTCTCTAGTCTTATTTCTGAGCAAAAATCCCATAGATGGCAGGGATTTCAGGAAGCCTATAATAGAAGGACTGAGATAATATATTCTAGGCCCCTCCTCCTCCAATATATTTAGTCATCAAATTCTGTTCAGACTCTCTTCTTAGTGTCTTTTAAATTCTTCCCTTCCTCTCTAGTTCTCCTGCCACTACTGATCTGCTGTGAAACCTTATGATTTAACCATACCCAGATTACTGCTATAGCCTCCTGCCTAGTCTTCCAACTCCAGCTTCATCTTCCTTTAATTCAGATGGCATACCATATTCATTTGCCTAAAGCACAGGTGACAAAGCTAATGGGCAGCTTGCCTTCAGGTCAGGAAGACTGGGAAATATATAAAAAAATAAATAAAAATACAATAGAACATAGATCATGCCAATATGTGGTTTTTACAGTCAATACCAAGCCTTCAGGGATCCTTATGTATAGATAGATGGCTCCTGTTTCTGTTTGAGTTTGACACCACTGATTTAGGCAGTTCTGCATGATTATAAAAGGCAAGAGGGAGTCCACCTGCAGAGTTTTTTCCACACAGGACGTTCCCTATATCAGTGAAGTCACATATCTAGTTCCTATTCTTTTTTGGGGGGTGGGGTGGGGCAATGAGGGTTAAGTGACTTGCCCAGGGTCACACAGCTAGTTAAGTGTCAAGTGTCTGAAGCTAGATTTGAACTCAGGTCCTCCTAAATCCAGGGCCAGTGCTTTATCCACTGTGCCACCTAGCTGCCCCCTCTAGTTCCTATTCTTAAGATCTTGTCAGTCCTCTCCTTAAAATCTTTCAATGATGGGGCGGCTAGGTGGCACAGTGGATAAAGCACCGGCCCTGGAGTCAGGAGTACCTGAGTTCAAATCCGGCCTCAGACACTTAACACTTACTAGCTGTGTGACCCTGGGCAAGTCACTTAACCCCAATTGCCTCACTAAAAAAAAAATATACCTAAAAAAAAAAAAAATCTTTCAATGATTATTCCCTCACCAATGAGATAAACTCCAGTTTCCTTATCCTGGCATTAAAGGCCCTTAAAAACTAAGACCTAAGTATTTTAAGAAGTGTGACTAGTAGGTAGAATATTGGTCTTGGAGGCAATACTGGCTGTGTGAATAAAGCAAGTCATTTAATATCTCAACAAAGTTCTAGGCAACTCTCTAAGACGAGGAGCTGGGCCTGCATCACTGGAGGATGTTTCCATATTAGGAATTCCCTAAATGGATGAAATTGGGGCAGCGAGGTGGTACAGTGGAGATACAGCATGGGGTCTGGAGTCTGTAAGATCTGAATTCAAATCCAGCCTCAGACACTTAGTAGCTATGTGATCCTGGGCAAGTCACTTGACCCCTATTTGCTTAAGTTCCTCATCTTTAAAATGGGGACATGGCAGGGCAACTAGGTGGCACAGTGGATAGAGCACTGGCCCTGGATTCAGGAGGACCTGAGTTCAAATCCAGCTTCAGACACTTGATACTTACTAGCTGGGCAAGTCACTTAACCCCAATTGCCTCACCAAAAAACAAAAAACAAAAAAAAATGGGGACATGGTAGGTAGAGCTAAGATGGCAGAGGAAAGACATTAAACACACAGAGGTCCTGATATAATTACCCCAAAAAGAGTAATAAAAGAACCCCTGGAACAGGAAAAAACCCACCAAAAGATGGGCTGAGATTATTTTCTAGCCAAAGACAGATTAAAAAGGGCCATGATGGGCTGCTAGAAGAGTCCAACCCCATGATCATGCTGACACAGACCCCAGGCATGCTGCGCCAGAGGAACCTATCCCTGAGACCCTGAATCAGCTGTGGCACCAGTGTCTTCTAGAACTGAGCTTGTGGTCAGGTGAGAGGGCTGAACGGCTGGCAGGAGGTGGGGGGGAAGTGCAGGGGTGTCTGTAGGACCTAGGGAGGAATTCGGCTGTCTCACCCCAGCGGGGAACCAGGAAGAAATCCTGAGTGGCAGGAGGCCAAGGTGGGGGAGGGGCGCAGGCTCATCAGAGCTAAGAAACATAGCACACAAAGTTCTGCTGGCTGGTTAATTAGCAAGTTGGCTTGAGGTAATCTTAGGATCAGAGAACAGGCCAGGTAAGAGAAAAACTTGCCCTCCCTCAAACCTAAACATCTGGGACCCTCTGAAGCTTGGGACAGGATAGCTTGGAAGTAAGGCCTGTAAGAGGGAGTTAAAAGTCAAGTAAAAGACAGCAAGAAGAGCAAGCAAAGAAAGTTGAGAACTATAGAAAGTTTCTTTAGCAACAAGGAAGATCAAGGTGCACCCTCAGAAGAGGATAACAACCTCAGGGCCCCTACATCCAAAGCTTCCAAGAAAAATATGAATTGGTCTTAGGCCATGGAAGCACTCAAAAGGGACTTTGAAGAGAAAGTAGAAAGTAGGAGAGATAGAAGGAAGATTTAGAGAGGTGGAGGAAAGAATGGAAAGAGAAATGAGTGTGATGCAGGAAAGTCATGAGAAAAAAGTCAACAGCTTGAAAAGCCAAATAGAAAAGGAGATACAAAAGCTCTCTGAAGAAAATAATTGCCTAAGAATGAGGATTGAACAAATGGAAGCTAGTGACTTTATGAGAAACCAAAACACAGTAAAGCAAATCCAAATGAATAAAAAAAAAATAGAGGGCAATATGAAATATCTCCTTGGAAAAATAGCTGACCTGGAAAATAGATCCAGGAGAGATAATTTGAAAATCATTGGACTACCTGAAAACCATGATCAAAGTAAGAGCTTAGACATCATCTTCCAAGAGATAGTCAGGAAAAATTGCCCTGATATTCTAGAAGCAGAAGGTAAAATAGAAATTGAAAGAATCCACCGATCACCTCCTGAAAGAGATCCCAAAAGGAAAACCTCCAGGAATATTATAGCCAAACTCCAGAGATCCCAGATTAAGGAGAAAATATTGCAAGCAGCTAGCAAGAAGGAATTTGAATACTGTGGAGCCACAGTCAGGATAACACAAGATCTAGCAGTTTCTACATTAAAGGACCAGAGGACATGTAATATGATATTCAGGAGGTCAAAAGAACCGGGACTACAACCTAAAATCACTTACCCAGCAAAACTGATTATAATCTTTCAGGGGAAAAAATGGGACTTCAATGAAAAAGAGGACTTTCAGGCATTTTTGATGAAAAGACCTGAACTAAATAGAAAATTTGGCTTTCAAATACAACACCCTAGAGAAGCATAAAAAGGTAAACAGGGAAAAGAAATCATGAGGGATATTAAAAGATTAAACTGTTTACATTCCTACATGGGAAGATATTACTTCTAACTCATAAGAACTATCTCAGTATTAGGGTTGATGAAAGGAATACACTTAGAGGACACAGGTCTGAACTGAATATGAAGGGATGATATCTGTAAAACATTTATTTTTTATTTATCCTTGTTCTTTGTGGGGCAAGCAGGGTGGGGTGTCTTATATCTGGGGTCTGATTTGGGCTCGAGACCTCCTGGATCCAGGGCTGGTGCTCTGTCCACTGTGCCACCTAGCTAACCCATGATGACATTTTTAAAATAGGGTTGAGGGGTAGGAGGGATGCACTGGGGGGAGGGGGAAGGGGAGAGGTGGATTGGGGAGAGGTAACTCATATAAAGGAAACAAGAAAAAAGCTTATGGAGGGCAGGGGGAAGAGGGGGAAGGATTTTGGGGAGTGAGTGAACCTTACTGTCATCAGAATTGTCTCAAAGAGGGAATAACATACATACTCAAGTGGGTATAGTAATATAATTTTGCCCTGAGGAAAAGTGGGAGGGGAAGGAGGGAAGGGCAGATTGGGGAAGGGAGCAGTAAAAACCAAAACACTTTTGAGGAAGGTGAAGATGTTCTGCATAACTGCACATGTATGACATATTGAATTGCTTGATTTCATAGGGACAGTTGAGGAGGGAGGGAGAAAGAAAAATTTAGAACACAGAGTTAAGCTCAAAGACCTTTACCTCATCACAATGGGCTCAAGGAGGGAATAACATATACACCCAATTGGGAGGAGTAATCTATTTAACCCTATAGGAAAGTAGTAAGGGAAGAGGTTAAGGAGGGAAGGGTAAAAAAAGGGAGGGCAGAGCAGGGGAGAGGCAGTCAGAAGTGAAACAACTTTTGAGGAGGAATAGGGTAAAAGAAGATAGAAAATAGAGTAAATATAATGGGAAGGAAATAGGATGGAGGAAAATAGTTATGATGATTGACTACAATGGCAAAATATATGGTACCTACTCTGCTGGGCTATTGTGAAGAAAATTCTTTGTCAAGTTTAAGGTACCATACAAAAGTTATGATGAACAGGATGCTATCAGAAAAAACCTGGAAAGAACTACATGAACTAAAGCAGAGAGAGATGTACTGTATACAAAATAACAGCAATAGTGTAAGATGATCTGCTGGGAAGCATGTAGTTATTTTCAGCAAGGCAATGAATGATCCAATATAACTCTGAAGGACTTATGAAAATTGCAGTCCATCTACAGAGAAAGAACTGATGGTATCTGAAGACTGATTGAAACACATTTTTTTTTTGACAATTCCTTAATCTGAAGTTTTGTTTTTTAACTGTTTTCTCTCACAACCTAGCTAATGTGGAAATGTTTTCCATGACTACTCATGTATAACTTATATTGAATTGCTTGAGTTCTTGTGGTGGGTGGGGAAGGGAGGGAGGAAGAGAAGTTGGAACACAAAGTTTAAAAAAAATTGATGTCAAAATTTGTTTTTACATATAATTTGGAAAATAAAATTCTAAACATAAAATGGGGACACATTGGAGAATGAAAAAGCAAACTACTCCAGTATCTTTGCTAAGAAAACCTTATGGACAAGGTCATGAAGAGTTGGACAAATGGATGAAATTACTGGTATGAATAAAAATGACGACCAAAACAAAAGACAAACCTCCCATTACTCTTCAATGGGAATCTTCATAGTTCAAGAATGTCAGCTTACTCACTCTCCACCCTTTGCCTTGTGTCCATCAAGTTCTAGGCTTTGGCTTCTGCTGTTTCCAACCCATTTAAACTTGACTTTTCCTTTAAGGTATGGTTTCTGATCTCCCTTCAACCCAGGATTATTTCTCCCTCCCTAGAATTCCCTTAGCACTTATAGTACAAATCCCAACTTTGATTCTCATCACTGACTGTCCCATATTAATTCTTCTGTAGAGGTCTAACCAAAAATCAGGGACTGATTAATTACTCTTCTGTGCTATCCCCCTGCATCACAACCTTTTGTCTATCACACCCTTGGGGGTAGCATATTAAGTATTTGTCAACTGAATTTAGAGAAGGTGGAATCCATTCTTACTATCAACTCTCTTGTTTTGTCTGTTGGACTCTGTTACCCCATTTGGGGTTTTCTTGGCAAAGATACTGGAGCAGTTTGCCATTTCCTTCTCCAGTTCATTTTTTTTCCTTTCTTTTTTTTTTTTTTTGGTGAGGCAATTGGGGTTAAGTGACTTGCCCAGGGTCACACAGCTAGTAAGTGACAAGTGTCTGAGGCTGGATTTGAACTCAGGTCCTCCTGAATCCAGGGCTGGTGCTTTATCCACTGCGCCACCTAGCTGCCCCCTCCAGTTCATTTTACAGATGAATAAAGTAGAGCAAAGAAGATTAAATGACTTGCCCACGGTCACACTGCTAGTAAGTGTCTGAAGCTGGATTTAAACTCAGGTCCTCCTGACTCCTGGCCCAGTGTTCTATCCACTGTACTACCTAGCTGCCTCAATTTCATCCACTTAGGGAGTTCTATACATTGTGCCACCTAGCTGTCCATCAACCCTATACTTCATGACAAGACTGTCTTCTTTAAATTAGAGGCCAGTTTTGTAGAGGTCCCATATCCAATTTAGGCCTCCGCCTTTATAAGCCAAGGGAAGCAGAATGAATGTCTACTCTCAGCATACCAAAGGGACTAAAGGGAGAGAGGGGGAGGAAGGAACTTTTGTTTCCAGGGACTCAGTCCAGATCCAGGTGCCACAGACAGGTTATTTTCTGAGTATTCCTCATTCCCCACCATTCTGAGATGCAGCTCCAGGGAGGCTGAAGACTAGGAGTTTGGCTTAGCCCTAAGGGACCTAAACGCCATCACACCACCTTTTTCTTTGCTCACTGGTGTCTCCCAGTCCTTAGAGATGCTGAACAGCTAAGATTCCTCTGAAGCCAACAGCTGCTCCCCCTCACTCCCCAGATCCCATCAGTTGTCAAGCATTCTGGATTTCCCACCGGTTTCTCATCTCTATTTCCTTCTCACCATTCACCGTCTATCCTGTAGCTTAGGTCCTCACCCCCTTCTCACCTGGAAGGGTTGCAAAAACATCTTAATTGGTCACTTTTCTTTCAATCTATCCCTTTCTTTTTTTTTTTTTTAGACTTTTATTTTCCAAATTACATGTAAATATCCCTTTCTAATCTATGGTCCACACAGGGGTCAAAGCAATATTCCTAAAATACTGACCTGATCATGGCATCCATGTCATTTCCCTACTAAATGACCTCCAGTGGCTTTCATTGCCCCTGGGATAAAAGACAAAATTCTCAGCCTGGCATTTAAGGCAACCACTTAGCTTTCCAGTCTCTGCTCTGCATCCTGCCTATTTACACACATGTGGTGATGTCTCCTGAGTCTGTCTTCAACACAGAATTCCTAGCTCCCTTCAAAGTTCAATTTAGGTACTCCCTCCTATTTGAAGCCCATCCCCATGCCCTTTTGTCAGTGACCTCTCCCTCCTGACATGACTTTTCTGTTGAGGACAGGGAGGGTTTCATTTTGTCTTGGTAATCAGAGGCTCAATAAGAAAGAAAGAAAGAAAGAAAGAAAGAAAGAAAGAAAGAAAGAAAGAAAGAAAGAAAGAAAGAAAGAAAGAAAGAAAGAAAGAAAGAAAGAAAGAAAGAAAGAAAGAAAGAAAGAAAGAAAGAAAGAAAGAAAGGAAGAAAGAAAGAAAGGAAGAAAGGAAGAAAGGAAGAAAGGAAGAAAGGAAGAAATAGAAACAGCTAACGTTTATATGTCAGGCATGGTGCTAAGCACTTTTTACAATTATCTTTTGGGGGAGCCAAATGCCGCACAATAGATTGCCAGGCCTGCAGTCTGGAAGACCTGAGTTCAAATATGGCCTCACTAGCTTACTCAGACTTACTTACTAGCTGTGTGACCCTGGGCGAGCCACTTATTCATTTCAGTTTCATCATCTGTAAAATAAAAGGATCAAATGAGATAATATTTGTAAAGTGCTTTACATAGGGCCTGGCACATAGTACGCACTATATTTAAAGGGTTAGCTATTCTTATTCTTATTTTGATCCTCACAACAATCTAGTGAGGTGAGAGCTACTGTTAATCTCATTTTATAGATGAGGAAACTGAGGCAAACAGAGATGAAGTGACTTGTCTAGGGTCACACAGCTAATGAGTATTTGAGGCCAAATTTGAACTCTGGTCTTCCTGACTCCAGGTCCAGTGCTTAATCTACAGGGCCACCTACATACCTCAATGGGCTCGAGCACATTTGCATAATACTCTATTAATTGATGGAACTTGATTACTCAATAGTCCATGACTGCCTGTGAAGGGTGAAGAGTTATCATAGCCAGGAAAAACAAGATCTCTTCCAAACTTTTGGGGTGTATTGAGTAAATGATCCACCAATGAGAAGAGTTTGATGCAAATGGACTTGAGCCCTGGGTTATATATTTTTTTTGCCATTACTAATCAGTTACTTAGGGGTAGCTAGGTGGTGTAGTGGATGGAGTACCAGGCTTGGAGTGAGAAAGACATCTTCCTGAGTTCTGTCCCTGATAGTTCAAATTTGGCCTCAGACAGACTTATTAGCTGTGTGACCCTGGGCAAGTCACTTCACCCTGTTTGCCTCAGTTTACTCATCTGTAAAATGAACTGGAGAAGCAATGGCAAACCACTCCAGTATCTTTGCCAAGAAAACTCCATATGGGGTCACGAGGAGTCAAATACTACTGAACAACAACCAGTTACCCGCATAAAATTAGTTCTTAATGTTTGTTGATTTGAATTTTGTTTTCCTCAAATGCTTTCAGTTCAGTTCCCTATATAGTAGGATCTTAACAAATGTATATTAAATTGAGATAAGCTTAAATTGTTGAATTCAGGGCTAAAGGGGAGGACCTAAACGAGGGGTATCTGATTCAGCCGTTCCCTCCCTAGCAACAGCTTACCTCAGAAAAAGGATCCTATCTCAAGAGAACAGTTGTCTTTTCCTTAGAGGTGAGGACCCCAGTTTCTGGGAACCATTTCAAATCCCTAGTGGAAATTTCCTGCTCACCCCTCCCCTCTCTTGCCTAGGCCCCTTATCAGGTTCTCCCTGAGTCATTCTGACCCAGAGACGAATTTAGATGTTGGAACTCCCAGGTCACCTCTCCCTCCCTGGTTCCCCTTCCCCCCCAACCCTTTGACTATGACTACTGTAGGCCAGTGAGTACTTTCCAGCCTAATTCAAGATAGAGGACCCCCAACATGATAGCAGTTAGATTAGGAAACAGGTTGGGAAAACACATAATGATTAAAAAAAAACTATTCCTCTTTCAATAATACTTTAAAAGTGAATTTGTATTTTATTAATTACAATCCAATCTTCTGTCAAGGCAAGGTACATTTGCTTACTTATGAATGCAGGGATTGTTTGACATTCTAACTTTAAGTTCACTGGTTGTAAAATACTGCTTTATATCTTTGAAAGGAGAGAGCAGGCTGATACACTTTTTTCCTAGTTCTGAGGAAAAGTTTATATTCCCTTCCCTCACTTCTATAGTTAAGTACTGATTTCAAGCAACTTCCTGCTACTCCTAAAGAAGACCCCCTCCTTCTTCATTCCCTCCATCTCAGCTGGGAGGAGGTCTACAACAAAATTCTTTGCCACCCACCTTCATGTCCACAGCTATAATTGCAGGCCGGGCTGCCTTCTCTCTCTGACTAAAATCGGGTTAAACCCTGGGTTTGGAGGGGAGAGGGGACTGGGCTGGGGGCCAGACTGCCTGGGTTCTGTGCCCAGCTCCTGAAGGATAATGATGAACAGAGTTGGGGGAAGGGTGCGGAAAAGAGTTTGTGGGGTGTTAGGAGAACTGGGTGTGTGTGTCTGATGCCTCTAGGGATGGGGGGGGGGGCGGGAAATGGGGGCTTTGAAGTGATCCTGGCCTGATCCCTCTCTCAGAGCGTTCTTCTGCTCAGCCCCTCCTTCCGTCCTGAAGCCCCAGCCAAGTGGGGATGAAAGGGGCATTGATGTTCCCTGGGGGAGTTGAAAGGGGGGGAGGCGGTAGTTCCCAGGCTTGAGGGGGGTGAGTTTGGGGGTCTGGGGAGGGTAAGGGGGTTGGTCTGTGCAGGCGTTACAGTTGGCAGCTTTGGTTCCATTGGCTATTGTTTCCAACTGGCCCAGTGCCGGGGGCCCCTAAATGGTGTCTCGGAAACCAGGCTGCACGGAGGTGGGGGTGGGCTAGGCTGGGTTGGAGAGTACTAGGGGGAGCTTATGGGTTGGCAGGAGATGGGTAGGCGCAGTCAAGCCCGGCCTGCCTCATGCCCAGGGCAACCTCCCACCCTGCCTCAACTATAAGTGACCTACACTGAGAGAGGGGCGGGCATGAAGTAACGCAGGTCCTCCAGGGATGCCCCGAAAGACAGAGACAGGCAATGCAAGAGATACATACTCAGGGTCCGGAAGGGTTTGCCCTTTCTGGGACTGTGTTGGGCCGCGTTGGTCTCTTCCAGTCTTTGGGCCGGGCAAGGAGGGGTTAGCTCAGTCCACAGCGGGGTCTCTTGGGCCCCAGCCCGGGACACTGTGTACTCCCCCCAGCCCCCACCCACGGGGTTAACCCCGCCCCCAAGCCTGTTTACCCAGGAGTCAGAGCCCCTGGGGGTCCCCAGCTCCGCCTTTCCCCCCGCCCCCCCCTCCCAGGGCCATGACCCCGGAGTCCCCGTTGGCCAGTCCCGGTCTCCCCCCTCTCCGTTCTTTCACCCCCCCTCCTACCCCCTGCTCTATTTATAGCGGCTCTCAGCGCTCCCCGCCCCCCCGGGCTTGTTTTCCAACTACTCGCTCGGGAGCAGAGTAGGCAACCGCGGGACACCGAGAACTGTGAGGTACCAGGACCCCCGGGCACCCCAGAGCCAGACTTCCTGAGGCTACCCGGGCCTCCCCTCCCCTCCTCAGCCCCGGATCCCCATTCCCTTCCTCCCCTGCTCGCCTTTCTCCGAACTCTGGCGGCTTTGGGGAACAGCCCTGGAGTATTGGGGCTGGGGGCTGCGAAACCCCCTCCCTGGAGAGACACGGGATGACCGCGGGAGGGGAAGGCCAGGGAAGAGGGCTTAGGGAAAGGGGTCTGGAGTTGGAACAGGAGAACCCGGGAGATTGGGGAAGAGCAGGTGTCAAGAGTGTGTGTGTGTGTGGGGGCATCACCTCCTGAGACATGGAGAAGGATGCCTCCTTCCCTGTTTTTTCCTGATTTTTGCCGGGGGGAGGTTGAAGGGGAGCGCCCGCCGACCTGGCAGTACTGTCCCCTTCCAGCAGCAAGGAAACCCTCACTTTGGCCCCACCCCGGGGGGAAGACACCGGACCTGGGGCAGGGTCTAGCGGGAAGGGCGTGTTCATTGGGGGAGGGGGCTGGGGAGGGTATAAGGGAGCGGGCGGGTCCTGGAGAGGCTGGGGGAGCAGTCCAGCCGCGAGCGTTTGTTGGGCGGGTCTATGGGGGCGGGGAGTTGGGGCGGGCCCGGAGTCAAAGACGAGTGAAGGTGGAAGCGGCGGCGGCGACCGCGGCGGCAGGTAGGGGGAGGGGCGGGCGGCTCTGTCCCGGGAGTTGGTGGGACCCGTGTGACCGGAGAGGGAGAGGGCGAGTGTGCGCTCGGGGCTAGTGGGTTCAGGGCGAAGGTGACAGTTCGGGGGAGCGGGGCCTAAGAGCAGGGAGGAAGTGGGTACTGAGCTAGGGTGCAGCTGCTGGAGAGCACAAAGCCGGCCCTCCGTGCGCTGGGGCGTGTGTGAGCCTGGCTGCTGGCTACCGAGCCTTTAGAGTCCTAGAATCGACCACGAGTAGGTGTCTTCGCCCACGTGAATGGACAGCGTGTCCGCACACGCGGGAATGGGTCTCAGGTGCTAAGCTGAGGCTTGCCCCAGAGGGTGATGGGAATCAGGGGGTTCCGCCTCACAGACCCCCAAGGTTGGGTCTGGGTTCTAAGAGGGCCAGCCGGAGGGGGAGGAATCCCTGGGACACCGCCCGGTTTAAATCCCTTCCTATACTCCCTTCTCAGGGCTGACATAAATTTAAGACTGTAAGCATGGGCTTGGGGGGTAGAAAAGAATGAGCTCTGTGTACTCTAGCCCATTCTCACCCAAAGGATTTTAGAGTTAGTGTGGAATATCTATTCTTGACCAATCCTCATATTTCACGGATGGGGCTAAGGGGTTGAGAATGATTTTACCCAGGGTCTCATAGCTGATTAGTATAGCAAGGGCAGTGATTAGATCCTTATCCTTTATGTGTCCAGTCCAGTGTTTAGTGCCTGGATGCCCTTGTAGTCCTTTGCCCTCAAGATCTTGGACTGATACCCTCTGCTCATACCCCCATTCCTTTACCTAGTCCTTAAAAAAAAATCCAGAAAAAACCAAACCAAACCAAACCAAAACCCACCAGAGTCAGAATTCCCGAGAACCAAGACTATCTTTGGGTTTGAGTAATTGGGTAGGGTTGTGTGACCTTGTTGCCAGCCCTGGAGCTGAGAAGAAGAGCAGTTAGTAAATCTGGGTTTAGTTGAGGCTTTCCTCCCCAAAATGCCAAGGTCTTGCCCTTGGGGTCACTCACCTCTTCTCTGTGTCTCTTCAGACCCCTGGACTGAGAAGAGTGAGAACCGGTCACCCTTAACCCCACTGCATCCAGCCAATAAGAATCCAGTAAGCGACCCCACCCACTGACCTATCTGTAGCTGTCCCTTACTTTGTATTTGTCTTTCTTTTGCTGTCTACAACCCGCTTTGAAGTTGAATTCATGCTAATTTATTATTCAGGAGCCATTGGTAGAGTGGGTGAGTAAGGGGAAGTGATAAGTAGAGGTAGTCTATATGTCCCCTAAAAGTTCAACCTCGTCCCCCATTTCTGGCTGCTTTTGTTTTGGCCACTTGGGTCCCTTTTCCCCTTGAGCCACTGACCTTGGGGGGCTGGGAACTGAAGGTCACAATCGGTTATGGACTCTCCTTCCTTGTACCTTGGATCTAGACCTTTGGACTACTTGGTTCCTTGAGCCCACCAATCCCACTCCCCTGCAGCTGGGGGCAGCCGCTGATCCTGGGTGGAGGAGGGAGGGGGTAGACCCTAAATATAGGCCTGGGAAATATGAGCTGTCCCACTGCCCCTCCCTGGGTATTTCTGTCCTGGACAGAAGGAAGGAAAAAGAAGGCTTGGTGGTAATAATGTAGCATATCTGGAGTCCTTATCTATCTACCCAAATTTCCCACTTTGTAAGTCTATGAGAAAATGTCAGATGTGGCCAGGATTGTGTACATGTCACATTAATGGATTTCATCCCATTGCATTGTCCCATTTTATGAGAGGATGGTTTTGAAGGGAATGCCATGGGTAGATATTTTGAGACAGAGCAAGGTGTGGGGAAAAAAGCAGTATCTGAGGACAAGAGTTAAGTTCTCCACTCACTACCTCCTCTTTTCTTCTCTCCCCTCCCCCATACCTTCTCAGGCCACCATGGCGGAGTTACAGGAGGTGCACATTACTGAGGAAAAGCCGCTGTTACCAGGACAGACTCCTGAAACTAATAAGGTTGCTGGATACCCTCTGATCCCCAAATTCCAGACATCAAAAGCCTCCCTTGATTTATACCCTAGTTTCCCAGACTCCCTGACCTTAATCCTAACCCCTGCCCCTATTTTCTCCTGTTTCTCTCCTCCCATACATCGTGGTTTGGAATCTAATCCCCATTCTTGGTAGCCTCCTGCCCATGCCCCTAACACCAATCTAACCTGCATCCTCTCTGTCAATTCTTTTTGTATCTTTTTTGTTTTTTGTCTACTCATCTTCATCTGTGTCTCTCTTTCTGTGTGTCTTTTGACATGCATATCTCTCTGTCCGTGTCTCTGTATTTCTCCAGGAGGCTGAGTTAGCTGCCCGAATTCTCTTGGACCAAGGACAGGTAACAGGCTGGGGTAGACCCAGGGTGGGAAGGGTAGGTACTCATTCCTCTTCCCCTTCCCAATTAGAGAGAAGCTTCCATTGGCTGGTCAGTCCTGATTTCTTCCCTTGCTCTCCCTCCCCTTTTCTGTTTTTCTTCCTACCACCCTAAGTCCCATTTTCTCCCTATTATTTCTCTTAACTTTAGTGTCTTGGAAGCTCACTGGTACTCTTCATCTTTCCCTTCATCTGATTCGCCCTCATACTCATCTTCTATATGACCAAATCCTAAACCATAGTTATCTCTGATCTTATTACCTTCCTGTACTCTGATCCTACTTCTCTCACTCTTGCTCTTCTTCCCTGTACCCCAACCCCATCTGACCTTCCTCTTGCCTTCTGCCCTCTTAGTCTAGCCCTGTCTTGACTCTGATCTCTGTTCCTCACAGACTCATTCTGTGGAGACCCCTTATGGCTCCGTCACTTTCACTGTCTATGGCACCCCCAAACCCAAGCGTCCAGCGATCCTCACCTACCACGATGTAGGACTCAATTGTAAGCAATTCCTCTAGAATTCATATATCCCCACCCTCAACCCTACTTTCTCCTTTTTCATAGTTCTGTGTCTGATACTGACATCTCCCATCTAAGTCTCTTTCTCTACTCCCAACACGATTCCTTTGAAAACCCTTCCTCCTTGTAGGGAAGAGGTCAGGGGAACAGGTTAGCCCAGGATGATGAGGTAGGGGTGAATAATCATGGAGGCACTGGGACTATCAAGTAGATCTCCCTCAGGCTAGGGATGGGATCTCACTGAGGGAAAGTGAATGGGGTCTGGCTCAGGGGATTTTGCCCCCCAAATTAATCCCTCTGCTTGTGTGGTTTTGGGGGGAATCTCCTTAGATAATACTTGCTTCAAGCCCCTGTTTGATTTCGGAGACATGCAGGAAATTATCAAGAACTTTGTTCGGGTTCATGTGGAAGCCCCTGGCATGGAAGAGGGAGCACCTGTGTTTCCTTTGGGGTAAGAACCCTTTCCATTTTGGGCAAACATACCTGCTCATGAATGAATAGGGAAGGGCAGGAGGAGCCAACAGCTGGGAGAAGAGAAAGGAGAAGAAGAGATGGTTACCAGGGGACAAGAAGGGTGGGATACTAAGGGTTTCAGAGTCCTTAACATTTCTCTCTCCCTCAGGTACCAGTATCCATCTTTGGACCAGCTTGCAGAAATGATCCCTATTATCTTGCAATACTTAAAGTGAGTGAGAGGCCTGGGGACTCTTCTGTCCCCCCCTCCCCCCAAGCCCCTGCCAAACAAGTATTCTCTACCTTCCTCTCCACGTTATGATTTCTAGTCTTGGGCATTGTGTCCCTGCCACTCCTGTTCACACCTTACAAGTAGTCATTGTTGGAGGTGGATGTAGATGGTTGGGGATTTTAGGCTGGTTCACAGAGGGTGAAATGGAGACATATGGGTCTGGTTGAGGTACCTTGGTTGGTGAGAAGGGGGAAAAGGAGACAGAAAGTTTAATGTTTGTCCTGAGTTTCTGAGTTTTCTTAGTACTGTTGACCTGCAGGCTGGGGAAGGGCCCCTTCTCATTAGGAAGCTGGAGAGGAAAGGGGAAGGGGTGACATAAACTCTGAGGAACCAGACCAACCTGTCCTTTCCCCTTCTCTTTCCCTTCCTCCTCCCTCCTCCCTCGGGAACAGGGAGTCTTGTCTTTGGTATGCAGAGTTGCGTGCTCTGGGTCCTGTTCTTAGCCCTCTTTGTGTTCTGTCATAGAATTGGCCGGCTCTGGTTTTCTGTAGTCTCACCTTTTCCTCTCATCTGTGCTTCTTTCTATACTCTCAGTAGGCAGAGTAGGACCAGAAAAAAACAAATGTAGAACTAAGTGGAAAAGCTCCTAGAAGAATAGGGATAGGGTTAGCATATAGTGGGGTGCAGTGAATTAGTGGGGGGCGGGGAGCCTCCTTTTTCAGGGTCAGACCTGGTCAGTCATATCCAGGTTTTTCCCTGCTTGGTGCCTACTTCTCTTTTCATCTTCCCTCAAAGGAAGGACATCTAGCATGACTGTCCTTGGGGCCTTTTCCCTGTGGGAAGGAGGGAGGTCTGAGCAGTTGAACAGTAACAGGTGAAATGGAGAAACACTGATCATTATTGCACGTACCCGTGCTGTGAGCCATGTCAGCTCACCCTTTACCCTGTGGGACTAGATGCGTCCTGGTCAGAGTTTGCATGAGCTGCATCCAAAGGATGCTTGACATTATAAGGAAAGGATGCCAAGAGATGCCTATTAAGGGCACCATGGAGAAACGCAAGTGGTAGTTAGGTAGTGCTGGGCCTGGATTCAAAAAGACCTGAGTTCAAATCCAGCCTTAGACACTTAGTAGCTGTGTAACCCTGAGGAAGTCACTTAACCTGCCTACCTCAGTTTCCTCATCTGTAAAATGGGGATAATATTAGTACCTTCTACCTAGGTTATTACAAGGTAGCATTTGTAAAACACTTATAGCACAGTGCCTGGCACATGTTAAGTGCCATATAAATGTTAGTTGTTTATTATTATTATTTCTTAATAGAGTACTGAGTTCTATCACTCTGAAAGGAATCCTATACTGTTGGATTGGATTAAAATTTAGATGAGAGATACCAGTGATTTGTAATAATCTTCTCTTTGTTCATAAATACTCTTTCTTGCCCTCCCTGTTATGTGCTTTCCAATCTACCCCCAGTTTTCTTTTTTCCATATGTTTGGATTTACCTTTTCTGGTCAGGGGGTCTTTTGAGACTACCAGAAGCCTCAGTTTTCCAAGATAAAACTAATGTGGGGAGAGGGCACAGGGAGAATTAGTCCTAAGAACAAAGTGCCTGGCACCCTAGCCCTGTGGCTTTCTTTGCCTTTCTTGAATTTTAGCCCTTGTTGGAAAGGAAGGTTTGAAACACCACAGTTCCTTTTCTCTCACCTTGCCCCCATAATTTTCTTTCCCCTCACAGCTTCTCTACCATAATTGGAGTTGGAGTTGGAGCTGGAGCCTATATCCTGTCTCGATTTGCTGTAAGAAAAAAGGGGAGACACCAAAAATGAGAGAGAGATGGTTCAGGGATTTAGGGAAGGGGGGTCAGAATTGGGGAGTAGGGGAGATTTTTGACTCTTTTTCTCCTTACTGTCCCTAAGCTTACAAACCCAGACCTAGTAGAAGGCCTTGTTCTCATCAACATCGATTGCAATGCTAAGGGATGGATGGACTGGGCTGCCCACAAGGTTTGGAGGGGCAAAGTGGGATGTGCTTGAGAGTATGGGATGTATGGCTAGGGCAGGGGAGAGGGGAGATGAGCAGAAGAGGTACACAGACTATATCACATACAGATGAATGGGCTCCAGTCTGGGGAGCCACCTTATTACGACTCAGCCCCAGGCTCTGTATCAGGAGTATGTCCAGAGTGGAAAAGGAAGGAGGCAGAGGGGGACAGAAATGCAAAGCATGGACTCCACCAGGGTGGGAAACGGCTTCTTGTGGGAATTCCCCTCTCCTCCTGTGCTATCTCTTACCTAGTCTTTTTCCTACAGCTGACTGGCCTCACCTCCTCTATCCCTGAGATGATCCTTGAGCACCTCTTCAGTCAGGTACTAGGGAGCCAGTGGCAGTCATGGCAGCTTTGGGGGGATGGGTAGAGGGAGCAAGAAGGGGTTCTGGGTTGCTTAGGGAATTTCCCTCCCTAGATGAGACAAGACTAAAGGAAGAAGACCTGAAGGCCTCGGGGGCATCTGTGAATGCCAGCTTCCCTTCCTAGCCAGAATCTTGCCTTCTTTGTCACCCATTTCTCCACCTCTTTTCTAGGAAGAATTGTCTGGTCACTCAGAGCTGGTGCACCGGTATCGAGATATCATTATGCATGCTCCCAACATAGATAACGTTGAGCTCTTCTGGAACAGCTACAACAAGTAACTGAGGATTGTGTGTGTGTGTGTGTGGGGGGGCGGGGTATATGAGGTAATAAAAGGAATAGAAGTGGGGAGATGGAGTAAATATATTGTCACTGCAGCGAATGGGAAGGGAACAAAGTCAAGGGGAGGAGCACACACATGGAAGATGGATATAGAGAGGGAAATTGCAACAGGCACATAATGGGAAGAGGTGGCCAGAATTCTGGTATGCATTTGTGACAGTAGATACACCTGGGACAGGTATGGGAGAGTGGAAGGATTCCTTGTCTTGGAGGTGGTGTCTGTCTTTTGTCCTGTTGATCTTCCTCAGATCAGTAGGTTTCTGCTTTCCCAGCTTTAAGATGAACACCCCCCCCCTCCCCGCCCCCGCCACACCACCTACATATGTTATACACACCCCCTCTCCCTCATATCACATTAACCTCCCCTCCTCCAATACTGAACACACACACACAATAGGCACAGAACAGACACAGTGTACATACACACACATGCACACAGAGCCTCTTCTATTCCAGGGATCTGAGATACAAGCGATTAAGCCCAACACATTTCATTTAGGTCTACCACCTCCTCCATTCCCCATAGTTCTGTCACAGAAATGACCTGCGTCTGGGGACCTTGGGGATGGTACCCTTTCTCTGAAGGAATGGGGGAATCTGCTTCTAATCCCTCCCTCCTCTTCTTCTTTTTCCTCTAGCCGCCGAGACCTGCACTTTGAACGTAGGGGTGATGCAACCCTCAAGTAAGACCTTCCAGGATCCATGCCCTTTGCTATTCTCCCTGGATTCTCCCGAAGTACCCATACCTCTTAGAAAATAGGAAACCTTATGCCAAAGATGTAGTGAAGGAGTGGTCTGGATTTCCCCCTGATTTTCACACATCTCCCACTTTGTTTCAAAACCCACTTTTTTCCCCTTAGGCTTTTCCTTCCCCAAAACTGGGCAGTATAGGGAAGTGGGAGGTAGGGATTAGGGTGACATAGGGGATTGTCTCCAGTTAAGGTCTCCTTCATATTAGACAACTGTAAAGCTGCTTATCTGAAGGAGGCAGCCAAACCCCGTACTTTTTATCATTGTGCCTCTAGGTGCCCTGTGATGCTTGTGGTGGGAGACCAGGCACCCTATGAAGATGCTGTGGTCAGTGGGATGTTCTAGAATTGGATCTTAGGGTGGTGGACTTAAAGGGGTGACCTAATCTCTGGGCTCAGGAGCATGTCAGAGCTTTGTTTTGAGGGGGAAGGAGGTAGGAACAAAATGGCAGAATGATAGAAGGAATTCTGGATTTGGAATAGGAGGATCAGAGCTTAAACCATAGCTCTGTCATTTGTGTTACCCTGGGCAAATGACTATACCTTTCCGGGTCTGTAAAATAAGGATTGGATTGGCTAACTTCATAAGTCTTGTCCCTTCCAGTTCTTAATCTAAGACCTTATGGAACTTGAAGATTTCAATTCTGGGGGAAAAAGGGAGTGGAGAACCAGTAGGAAAAGGATATGGGACTCAGCCCCTGGATGGGGGGGGGGGGGCTTGGTGGGCCCTGCTTTAGGAGTTGTGGAGTTAGGATTCTCAGAAGCTAGGGATCCTCCCTTATCTGGTCTCCTCCTCATTAGGTGGAATGTAACTCGAAGCTGGACCCAACCAAGACCTCTTTCCTCAAGGTCAGTCACCACCCTCTCCCAGCTCTCACTGCCCTTCTTCCACCCCTTTCTCCTCTCCTATCCATGACTCAAAGCCCTGTTGTTTCTTAGTCTCCAGCTTCTCTTGCCTTAGCTTTCTTGGTTTCCTGGACTTTTCTTAGCCGGAGTGTGGGTGGGGGGTAGGGGTAGGGGTAGGGGTGAGGTCAGAAGGATTGATTAAAAGCAAAAGGGGGGCTGTACTGAAGAGTGGGGATTTAGAAATAGGTTCTTGCTCGCATCCCATGACTTATTTTGTCTGAATCATTTTGCTTTTGTGACTTTCTCTCCTAAACAGATGGCAGATTCTGGAGGTCAGCCCCAGCTGACCCAGGTGAGTTTTCCTGCTGTCTGTGAGGTGGTGTGGAATGCTGATTGCACTGTGAACCCCTGTATGGCTCCTAGAGCCCCCCAGTTCATCCTGATCAGTCCACAAAGCCTGAACTCCTCAACCCTCCTTGACTCCCTCTCCACCATACCTTTACAGCCAGGCAAGCTGACCGAAGCCTTCAAGTATTTCGTTCAAGGCATGGGCTACAGTAAGTATGAAGGGCTTGCATGGACAGGAGAGGGAGCTCAAGGTTTCTTTCTCTTGTGTTAAGAGTGGAGTTCAGGGTCCCCTTAAGTAGCGAAGAATGAGGAGGGAAGGGGGAGTTTGGGCCTGGAGATGTAGTTAGTTTGTCCATGTCTCTCTTCCTTGTCCTGTTTCCTGCCCCAAGTCTCCTAGACCTAGTTCTACTGTCATTAGTCCTTTATCCTTCTCCTTTCTCTGGAGAGCCCGACTTTTGACTTGTATTTCCCTTTATCATTTAACCACTTGTTTATATCATCTGCCTCCCCTCTTCACAGTGGCATCTTCCTGTATGACCCGTTTATCCCGATCCCGAACTGCTTCCCTGACCAGTAGAGCTTCGATTGATAGCGGCCGTTCTCGAACCGTCTCTCAGAGCAGCGAGTCTGGGACTGTTCCTTCAGGGTCTCCAGGACATACTATGGAAGTCTCTAGTTGAGCATCCCTCCCTCCCCTTTTGAAGAACCTGGCCCTCACCTCCCCCCAGTGCCCCAGCTCTAACCCAGGGGGGTATATAAGGGTGATTGGCCAGAGAGAGAGAGAGAGAGAGAGAGAGAGAGAGAGAGATGGGACAGAATCTGCAGGGAGATGACTTTGACCTTTTGATTTCTACCCTAACCTTGACCTCTAACTTGTGCCCCCCCCCCTTCACCGCCCCCCCCCAACCCTGGGAGAGAGATCCTAATGTCTCTTAGGGACCCAGACCCGTGACTTTTCATTCCTGGATTGTCTCCTTATTTTGGAGGAAGACTTGGAGGGGACACGCTATTCCTTGATCCAGGAACCTTCAGATAAGGGAAGAGGGGTTGCTACATCCCAGCTCAGATTCTTTTTTTCTATCCCAAGATGCACTATAATAAGGGCATCTGGGGGACCCACTGGGGATGGAGTTGCTAATGCTGATTCTGATTAATCCTTACTCCCCTAATGGGGATGGGTGTGTGAGTGACAGTATGAGTGTTTAGAAAGTTTATTGGGTATTCTGGGTCAGTCTAGGCCCTATGATTGTAATGGAGATGTCCAGAGGATAGAAAAGAAATAGAAGTGTGGGAGGTGGTGAGTGTGAGTGAATGTGTAGGCTGGACCCGGGAGCAGGAGTAGGAAGGGAGTGGGAGCCGGGCTGCTTGGCTGCACTAACTCTATAGTTGTCAATTTTTATGGAGTGAGGTGGGGGGCCAGATCATGGTTTGCTGCTTGAGATTTGGCATGAGAGGTGGGCAGGATTGCCCAGGGAGCAGGGTAAGTGTCTTGGGGCCTCTGACCACATTATAGTAGAGGGGAAGTTACCCCCTTGTCCCCCACAACTCCCCTTATAACAATAAATTGTGTAGACAAGACTGAGGACCAGTGTTAATTGTGTATGTGTATAAAAGAAAGCACCGGAGAGATTGAGATTTCTTTTAAAACTCCTGACACGTGAGCAAAACATGTAAAACAGATAACCTGTCAAAATATGGCATGGCTGTCACCACTCGAGGTGATTAGCTTCACAACAAGTCATGATGAATAGTAAAACCCCTCCGTCTACCACTCATCCAGAGTTTCAGGGAGGGAAGGTGAGAAACCACTTGAGAAAATGCTACAGGAATCCAGGGATGCTTCTGTTGCCATCTTTAAGAAGAAAGGTAGACTTAAACTTTATCAGTCACTAACATTTCTACTTTGGAGCTCCCCACCCATTTGGGATTTTCAGTTATCACTGGGCATATAGCCTGTAGTGGTTTCTGAACAGTTCTCAAAGACCCTAAGGTTTGCCTCATGATGGTTACTGCAAGGCAAAGACCACACAGCATCCTGATCCATTGAATCTGGGGCCAATTATTGAGAATCAACATAAAAGGAACCTAGAGGCTGGTGTTAGACTATTTCACATAGGCTTCTAGAAACTAAATTTCCAAAAGCCTATGGAGATAGCTGATCTGAGGATATTTCAACATATTTGAACTATAAAAATTACTAAAAGACTTGAAAGAATCAGAATCTGCTATATACAAGGCCACTGTGTTCTTGAAGGACGAGATGGGCAAGAATATTACCCACTTTTTTAGACACACTGGCACAGTAATCCTGACCAAAAAGGACCAGGGCCATGTATTAACCTGCATCAGGAAAACCAGGGGCAGGCAGGCTTTTTCTCCAGCAATAATGAACTGTGTGAATTTGGTTCTCTGGAAGGTAAGCTGTCAAGTGATGCACTCAGTGATGAGATGGGGAAAGTGCATCCAAACCAGACTCTGAAAGAACATCTTGGCCTTGATTCTTGAGCAGTTTCACCAGAACTTTACAAGGCATGCTTAAGGTCAATGGAGATGTTAACAACAGTGGGCCAATAACACAAAATCAGTGGTTGTCAAAGGGCCTGTTGCCAGCATGCCTTGTTTGCTAGGGGTGCCACAAGTGGTATGCAACTTACATGTGCATGTGTAAATCTGAGAATTGCATGGAACTTGTACCATAGCCGCAACAAGGAGTCTCCTGACTCTCCTTTAATGTTGCCAACTTAGACTTTGAGCATGCTGTGATTCCTTGCAACACAAAGGAAAGAATAATATACTGTTTGATGAATAAAAGAAAGACGTGGCACATTAAATCGATATTTGTTTCCTTCTATTAGAGTTCCAACTAGCAATTTGGCACTTGGACTTTATTTCGTGATGTGAACATAATACAGGAAAGAACAAATTTAGCCAAGTAGGAGATGTGTTAAATTTTTGTGCTCTGGTCATGGGTTTGCTTTTCACACTAGTAGGTGAAGAGAATGGATACTTGCATAGCAGGCCATTCTTAAATGGTGAGTTGATCTGGGAAGATTATAAGCAGGGCTGGCAAAGCGTTTTAGAGGTATAGCAGAGCAATTGTCCAATAATGAAGTATAGCTATGGGAGAAGAAAAAAATCCTCATACAGAAATAAGAAATGAAGATGGTTTCCCAACAGATGCTTTGGCGTAGGAACTTAAGGCAAAGCAAAGAATCGTAATCAGAATCAGGTTATATACAAGCAGCAGCTAGCTCTGCAAAGTAAATGGATAGTCTTCACCTCTGTGCAATTTGGAAGTGACATGTATTTCTGGTCTTCAGAAATGAGGATGACAGTGTATCTCTGGGCATTTTCCCTGCCTGTTAGACATGATGAAGGGGAGTATACCTCCATTAATGATGTCTTTGCACAAAAGATCCACATCTGGCTGGTCTGGCCTGGAGCCAGGTGTAGGAACAGGATGAGCTCAGCACAGGCCAGTTAGGCCATTTGGTTGTTGGAGGTGGTCATCCATGACTGATTTCTGCTTGGCTAGATTCAGGCTATGGAATCACATTGCCCTCTTGTGGTTGACATGATGATTTAACCTTGGTTCCTAGCTCTCAATACCTACCTACCAACCTAGCTTATCACATCCTTCTTCCTCTTGCCCTATTTGCTATGATCTTAGTAAACTGTTTACTTTCAAGTTCGAACCTTGAGAGTAGAGTAGAATGAACTTACAGTGGTTCATGCTGGATAGTGAGGGTTACTGTAGATCCAAAAAACCGTGGTAGTTGTAGTTCCCTAGTCTCTCACCATCCTCAGCCCAAGTGAGTCTGGGCTTGGGTTCCTGATCCCTTTTCTCTGTTGGTGAATCTTGGGGCTCCTCAAACTGCAGGGAGAAGGGTCCAAAGATAGAGAAAGAGTGGTACCGATGGGAAAAAGGAAAGCCTTTTAAAGGATGAATGGGGTCTGGGAAAGTGACCAAATTAGATTCAACCAGAAGCAAGACTGGATGGGGGCTAAAGGCCCCAAAATTGAAGATCTCTGAAGATGGTTCTCAGAATACTTGCCCATAGAGAGAAAGCATAGATTTGCAGTAGAGAGATTAGACACTAGAAAATCCCCTACTTAGGGTTGCCAGTGGGAAATATTGACCCAGAATGGCAATTCTCAGAACAGGAAGTCATAGGATCCCCTTATGGCTAGGAATTGTGTGAGGCCTTGGAATCAATGTCATAACCCCAGGAGGTCCTTAACAACCCCAGGGCCCTGGAATTCCTTGGTGCAGGATTTTAGTTGTGGTGGAAGGGGTGCTCTATCCTAGGTGTCTACCAATAGCTTCCTGGATGTTCACTCTCAGCATTCCTATTCTATCAGAGAGACAGACCAAAATCAGGTAGAGATACAATGTGACTATTTCTAGCAGATAGTTGTTTGTATCAACAATAGGGATTTAAAAATTTACCCTACAGAGTAGGGTAGGGTTACAAACTGCTTCATAGCGTCTAGATTCCACTCCCTTACTGCCTTTTCCCTTACATATTGTTATCCTTTTCCCCTAGTTTATCAATTTTGTCATCCCCTTTCCCTTGTTATCTGTTTTCTCAACGTCCACGCTTGCTTATACTTTTTGGCCTTGTCTGCTCAAAAATGTTCCTGTTCCCATTGCTTTGTCCTCTGAGTGCTCTTTCATTCCTTCTTTCTAATTATCTCTCTATTCTTAACTGCCTACACTTCTTGTTATATCCTAACAAACTCTTTGTTCCAGACATGCAAAGGTCCTACAGTGTAAGGCTTCAGAGTTCCTAATAATTATATAAATTGCTGGCAGTGGTGAACTTTGGGTAATAGGAAAAGAGGTGAAATTAGATTTTATCTCCTGGGATCTTGTTTTTAAAATCCTTTCCTATCTTCATAGGGATAAGAGGGGGCTTAAAATTATAGTATTAGAAAATTACAGAATGGCAGATTTAGGATTGAGGTAAAGAAAAACTTTCTAATGTTGAAAAAATGCAATAGGCTTATTTAGAAGGTAATGGTTTCCCCTTCCCCCTTCACTACTTTACCAAATGGAAGACTTTAAGGGGAGGTTAGATGATCACTTATTGGGTGTGTGGTAGAGGGGCCTCAGTAATAAGCAAAATGTATTAGATTACAACTGAAGTCTCTCTCCCAGTGCTATATAATTAGAATTCAAACAATGGGGACATTTTTAGGACAGGCTGTTGGCTTAAAAAAAAAAGGCAATAGGAAATGTAAGACATTGGCTTTATATAGCCCTAAAGTGTGAATATTATTGCCCTCCCCATTTTAATTTCATCTTTTGAGTCTGTCACAGTCACCCTACTTGACTATTTGGTGCCTTTAAAAATTCCCTTTGAGTGACTCAGACTTTCCTTTTTCCCACTTAGTAAATCACTTTGCAACTCAATCCTTGGCTATTAATCTTCAGTAGCTTTGCATGAAAATTGATCTTTTCTCTCTCCCATACCTCATTTTAGATGGGACCTGGACCTTGGATTCTCTCCTCTGTCTAGGATAAACCCTATTGCTGGGTTTGGGGTCTGCTGTTTCAACCTCCATTACTGCATTGTTCCTTAGGCCTATGTTCTCCTTGGGTTGGATTGTTTTTGACATTTCCAACCCATTAAGAAATATGAAAACAGCTCATCTGGTCTCTCCATATCTTTAGTATCTCTGCCAGTGTTCAAGACCTTCTTTCCCATTATTGCTAGGGATAATGAAAAGTAGATTGCCTCCCTTCAATCTCATCCCCTTTATATCATCCTAATTGTTTATGTTTATCTCTAGAAAGTTTGTTCCCTAGTGTTATTCTGGCTTGAGGGAAAGTATATTTTAGGGTCAAGATGACTCCTGGATTCCTCAACGTGGGACAAATTGGAAGGAGGAGAGAATAATGGTGGCACAGCAGGTTAGAAAAGAGAAAGGTATTACCCAGTCATGCCTGAAGAACCCTGCCTTCATTTCACATTGCTTCACATTCATCAGTGACCTAGAAACTCTGTGCTCTACCTCTGTTGGGAAGTTACCTCATTGCTCCAAAATCTGGAGATACCTTCCCATGCCTTTAGAACAAACCAACTCCCTCGCCTATTCCCATCTCTCCCATGTATAAAGAATAAGGTCACTGAGGTTAAAGGGAGGGGGCGCAGGAAGAAGTTAGAACTAAGACTGTAGCAGTTAATTTCCTTTGTTAAGATACTTTTCTAAAATCTGACCTCTGCTACTAGGATTAGGTTTATTCACAGGTCTGGATGATTTATGTGGTATTAAGGGAAACAGGATGAGCAGGAGATAAAGAAACCAGATAAGGGCAGATCTGAGAACATGATCTAGCAGCCTCAAACTCCTTCCTCCCTTCCCTTATCCTCCAATAATGAAAATCTGAGGTGGGAGACTGCACATACTCAGTTCCCTAGATTTGTCATCTAAACTCCTGGACAACTCCATCCTCGAACCCCTGCCAAAAAAACATGGCGACCTTTCCCCTTCCTAATCCTAGAGAAATGAGTTTGCTTGCCGCATTTCAGGAGATGGGAACTGCAAGGGAGATTCAAGCTGAAAAGCAAACAGTCTGGGGGAGGGGTGCAGTGATAGCATCGGTGTGGAGCTGTAGTTGATCCAGGCATTTATCTGGCGCCTTTCTTCTTTCCTAAACATACTGTATCTTTATTCTTCAGCACTAGGCCCCAGTAAAGGGGCCTGGGTTTAGAGAACAGAGGTTCAGTGTGAGAAATAGGATCAATGTGTCCTGATGTGTGCAAGGATGAGTGGCAGGAGCAGGTGAGTAGGGGGTCCTTGGGTTCTCTCTGCTTGGTCATCTGGCTGTTGCCAGAACCCATGGGGGGGGAAAAGGGAGGATGAAGGGGAACCCCAGAATCTCAGCAATTCATCCCTCCACAACCAGCCTCATCTGCCAACTAGTAGTGAAAAGGCTAGGGCCTAACCCAGGAAGAGGGGGACATGCAGTTCTTGTCCTGCTGTCCTCTTCCGCCCTCCCTTACCTGCTACATCAGTCTGCTCTAATGCCGAGCAGGATAGTCAGAAACACAGAATGGCCAAACTGAGGTGGGAGGACTGACATTTATTTACACACATTACCGCGGGTGGTGCTGGTATCCAAGTGTGGGGCAATAGGTAGAGAGGCTCCATTAATTCTCCCGTGCTCCCTTTCTCTGCTGCCCCCTCCACCCCCCCACCCCTCCAAGCGCTTTCCTATCTCAGAGCTGGGTGACCCAAGCAAAGACCCTGAAAAGGAAGTTTGGAATCCAGTTGTGAAGATGGTTCTGGATGCATGCCAGTGAGACTCAGGAAGAATGTCCCAGGACCAGGGCCAGCTCGGAGTGGGGGATGTTCACTCAGGCTAGTTACCTGGATGATCCCTTAGAGTAGGAGACAACTCATGCCCAGATGGCAATTATGGCCATGAAGGTAAACCCAGCAGCCACACAAGCCCATTTGGCGAGAGGGGATTCAGGGGCAGCCAGTTCCCGGGGAAGAATTTCTAAGAAGGTCACATAGAGGAAAGTGCCAGCTGCCACACCTTCTAACACAGCCTGGGCTAAGGCCCTTCCCCCCTCACCCTCTCCCCCAGCCACAGCCATCCCCAAAGCCAGGCCAAGGGGGGACATGAGGGCCAATGCCAGGATGGAGATCAGGGCCCATCTCGGCCCTGTGCCCGTCTGCACCAGTCGAAGTCCCACTCCAAACACCACTAATCCCTTGTGTGCCAAGACAGCCAAGCAAAGCTGCAGCACAGCTGGTACTGAAGACTGCAGCCCCACAGCCAGCCCCTCAAACACGGAGTGAAAGGACAGCGAAAGCAAGAGAACCAGAGCCCTAAAGGGCCCCTGGGAGGGTGAGGGCAGGGGCCCATGACTGTGCAGACTCAAGGAATGGGCTCCATGGGCCCCACCCCATTCCTCCTCATGTGTTTTTGACCCCCTGGTACCACTAGGGCACCACTGCAGTGCCAGTGACTCCAAGAGGAAGACCAAGAAGAAGCCTAGGGAGATGATGAGCTCCCCAAATGGATAATCAACCTAGGGACAGAGAGAGGAAATCATGAGGTGAGAAGAGAAAAAAAAGGGGGAAAAGAGAATGACATTAAGAAAATGGGGTGAGACAAGAATCGGTGGGCATGGGAATGGTTTTAGAGATGGGTGATAAATGAGAGGGGCAGAAGACTTGAAGGGGAGAATATCAATCAATCATGAGAACAGGGATAGGGACGTGGGCAATAAGATCCAGAGAACAGGGTTACAAAGAGGAAAAGAACAGATGTCCCCTAAACCCAATGTGTGGAATTAATTCTTTTTAGTTTCCAAGTTTGAGGCTGGGGAAAAGAAGGAATGTTTAGCATTCCTCACATACCCCCAGGAGGGGCCCGAATGGGGAAGAAATCTCTGGATCTCCTGAGTTCCCAGGTAGGGGCCTGCCTGGGGGAAACTCACATCAGTTGAATCAGTGGTGTCAGAAGAATTTCCCTCACTTCCCGTCCTGTTCTAGGAAGGAGAGAGCGTGAATTAGAAGGGAAAGGGGTCGGGCTCCTGTTGTGTTGCTATAGTTCCACTTTCCTTAAAAAGCATAATCCCTGGCCCACCTCCCCCTACTCTACCCACTCACAGGAGCTGCCCTTCATACTTCTCTATGCCATACCCTGGGCCCTTTCTGTCCTCTTCCTAAACACTTGTTTTAGTTCCTCCCTCAGGTCCCATAAATCCTTGAAGCTCAGCATCCCAGCCCCTCACCTGTAGGATGTAGCTCTGGATCTCTGAATCAATGCCCTCCAGGGCTTCGGCTGTCATGTGCATAAGCCCTGCTCCTAAAAACACTCCTGCGGATACACAACCCAGGAGGCTGAGGACCCGGCGGTGCTTCCCTGCCAAGGCAAAGGGGCAAAAAGCCGAGGTCATTTTTTAGCTGGCAATTCAAGGAAGGCAGACAGAGACGGCTATAGAATAGAGGTCTGGGAATAGAGAATCTGAACCTACAAGAGGAAATACACAAGAACCCAGGTTCAGGATTAGAAGTAGGGGCAAGTCTAGGGCCAAGGTGAAGGGAGGGGTTGAAGGGAGAATAGGGGTTTATGATATCGGGACAATATAGAGCTAGGACTATACCTGTGGCTGCATGGATCCGGAACCATTTGAAGCAGATAGGAATAATGCCACAGAACAGAGTGAGAGCCAGCAGGGCTAGCAGGCAGCCAATTTTTACACCCACAAGTGCCTCCATCCCTGGGGTGGAGGTTGAGTAGAGGCCCCAGGGTGATAGAGAATAGGTCTTCAAAGCAGGAGGGTTCTTTCACCTGGCCCCAGTGGGCAACAGTGGTGGCTGTGGTGTGCTGCCTCTGCTTCTGTAGACGTCCGACTCTGACTGGGGCTCTGCCTCTGGCTTTCCCCCCACCCCCTCAATCAGGGCCCCTCCCCAGCCTCACACCCTTCAGCTCAGTAACCAGAAACTCCGGACTCCCTGCCAGACACAGCCCAGAGCTGTGTGTCTCTCCTCCTCCTCGTGGCTGACTAATCCTTAGGTTGACAAGAACCATGTGAGCTCACCTCAAGGGTTAGCCTGATGGGAGACGGCATTGCTTTATGATGGCTGAGTAGCCCCTACCCCCTTCTCACTGGGGACAAAAGCTTGGCCCTTCCTTGCTCAGGACACTCAATCCAAACCATCCATGTTTCTTTACTCAATCCCCGTTTGTAGGCTGCTGTATCTGATACCTGAACTGTACCCTTTCAGAGGGGATTTGGGGCCAGTTAGGGCAAAAGCAGGTAGGGCTGGGGATTTCTGTTTTGCCATGCTATGGAAATGGAGAGGTCGAGTCCCCTAACCAGACAATGAACTCCCAGCACAGAATGAATCTTTTTCTTTCTTTTTTTTTTGTTCGGGGCGGGGGAGGGGGGGGGGGAGAGAGGAAAGAATACAAGATTTATGGGGCCACTGCATTAACACTGTCCCTGCCTTTTCCTGTGCCTGACTAGTACTTTGGTTGGGGGAGGGTACTAAGGTAACCTAAGTGGCTACAAACCTCAAGGTAAAGGGAATAGCTGGTCCTGAGATTTAGGGGACAATGGCGATACTAACCAACTAGAGTAAAATGTATCAGTTTAGAGCATGTTAGAGTAGAATTTGGGAAAGGATTCAGCCCTGATTCATAGCTTGGGTTCAACTCTAAGTAAGCCTGCTAAGGAAAACTCTAATCTGGTTGAAGAACCTTAGGAGGGGCAATGACAGAAAGTAAAAGGGGAGAAAGGACAGGAGAGGTGGTTGCTGGTTTCCCTAGGCAGGTCACCTGCACAGCTGCATTAAGACCTGTTGAGCCAGTTTTCAGGAGAGCTGGGGGTGGCTCTTGTCACCTAGTTTTCCCACTATTCCCAAACAGGCTTCCCTTGGTGAGCTTATATAAGGGGCAATATTAGGATGGGCTAAGGACTGGGTAGAAATACAAAGAGCCCTGGAATGACATTTTATTACCATGGTAGATCAAAACTTCAGTGAAGGGAACCCTGAATTCTTCCTGCTAAGAAATAACACTAATTCTTTTTTTTCTGTTTCTTAAAAAATTTTTTTAATTCAATTCAAAAGTCAGAGGATACTTGGGACCCCTATTATGAATCCCTGGGAAGCTTAGTTTTTGGCAAGGATGGCAAAAGCTGGGTGGTATCAGCCAACTACTCCTAAGATCTCTTGTCAGTTGTCAGAAGGATCTTGGGCAGAGGACAGAGGAAATTCAGGTGAAGTGGTAAAAGGCAAGCGATCTCCCCAGGTACTGGCTCGAGCACAGCGATATAAGTGTCTATGAAGAAGAAAAGGAGAAATGCTTCAATATGGTTTCCCCTCCCCCTTAAATATCCATGTGGGTTTCAGATCCCTCCCCCCCCCCTTTCCTCATGCCCCCTGTACCTGCCATGTCGTCGGGCAGTAACCACAACATGGTGGAGATGCCCATCAGGACAGCACAAATGGCAATGTACGTGGCGTGGCCGTTTAAGGACAGGCTGGGTGAGACGGGCCCATTGATGATCCTTCTCTGGAAGGGTCCGGCTTAGGATCACCAGAGAGAACTTCTCCTCTTTATGACTCTGGTTCTGAAGTAAGCACAGGAAAGAAGGTGACTCGGGGAAAAAGTTAAAAATAAAGGAGACCTCTTCCTTTCAGGTCTGACCTCTAAAGTCTTTTCTCCTTCCACAGACCGGATCATTTGGCGCCTCACTTTAACTCATGTACTCCCTTACCCCATTTGGTATCAGCATGCTCACCCAGCTAAAAGGGATGGTGCTGTATGCTTGGGAGAAGCTGCAGGCCTGGTGCTGGGACGCAGAAAGCTTGGGGCAGGGAAGTTCATGAGGGCACTGTGGATAAAAAGAAGCAACGAATGTTTGAGAAACTAGAAGACAGTGAGGTAGGATAGAACTGGAGGAGAATAGGATAAAGATGGTGGAACTTTGAGTGCAGATAAAGTAAACAAATGGAAGGTTGGATAAAAGAATAGGTTAGTCTCCCTTCTTCCACCTTTCCTGGCCATAGCTGAACTCAGAACTATTTCTACTGGTTCAATCAAGGAAGAGCACTCACTGGGGCAAAGACATGTCCAGGTCGACGGTCTAAGGGAGATTTCTCCGGTCCCTAAAGCCAAAAAATGTATATCAGTGGTTGAGGCATCCTCTCCCTCTTCCCACCTACCATACTTCCCACTCCCATAGCCACTGTGCTTCCCCACCCAAAGGGCCCTTCACCAGTCCTCTTTCAGTCATTAGATATGCAATCTATGTCAATCTAGGTGATCACTACCTTAAGGCATACTTGAAGCATGGAAAAGACAGTATAACTCAGCACAAAGGATGGCATGATCAAGGAACCTTCATACACTTATTGACAAATTTTACCTTTTAAAACCCTGCTGACGTGCAGCCCAGGGGGCTCAGAATACAATGGTGACTTTGGGTCACTCAGTAAAAATACAGATATATTACTTCCTACCCCCCTGGTGCTTTAGAAACCTATGGTCCTTGGTTCACTTGCTTCTCAGATAGATGGTCATTCTGACCCAGGGCAACATGCTTAGTCAGATGGGAGTCATCTTCAATATACTGTTGAGCATTCCCAGTTTTCTTTCTTTTTCTTTTTTCTTTTTTAAAATTTTATTTTTTTAAAGTGAGGCAATTGGGGTTAAGTGACTTGCCCAGGGTCACACAGCTAGTAAGTGTTAAGTGTCTGAGGCCACATTTGAACTCAGGTCCTCCTGAATCCAGGGCCGGTGCTCTATCTACTGCGCCACCTAGCTGCCCCGAATTCCCAGTTTTCAAGGGAATGTCAGCTCTGAGGAAGAATGGTAGGATAGAGAAGAACCTCACCCTAAGGACCAGGTCCCTGGCTTCCATAAGGATACAGTGTCCAGTTTTTGTTCCATTCTCCACCAAAACCTGTGGAAGAAATTGGAGGATAAGCAGAAGGCCCAAAGTATTGGAGGTATCAATGAAAGAAGTTCTTTAGGAAGAGGCAAAGCTAAGAATTTCTTTCATTCCAGTTATCCCCCTTCTAAAAGGCAAGGATAATGAAGACCACAAAAGGGGGTGGGGCAAGGACCCTTAAAGAAGGATAAAGAACTGTGAAAAGAAAAAGGGAGAATTAGTCAATAAGTCTTTATTAAGAGTCAACTATGAATTAGACAGTGGGGATACCAAGAAAAAAATGAAAAAAAAAAGCCCTTGCTCTCAAGTAGCTTACAGCTTAGCAGGGAAAAGCAACATGTAGCCATATAAGTATATACAAAATATATAAACAGACATAAGTCGATACTAGGAAGAAGGAACCAGCAGCTGGGTGGCACCTCACAGAGAAAATGGTACTTGAACTAATCTCTGAAACAACAGCAATTCTGAATTACTCGAGGGAGGTTATTTCAGGCATAAGGCAACCAATGGTGGTGGCTATGTGAATGGAGGAAACAGGACAGATGTGAGATGTTGTAGAATGGACAAGATTTGGCAGCTGACTCTGTGTGTGTGTGTGTGTGTGTGCATGTAGGCATGTGAACTTGTGAAATGAGGAAAGTTGAGGATTATACTGAAGATGTGAACTTGGGTGACTAGAAGGATCAAAAGACTACAGAGAGATGGAAGGGGTGTTTGAAGCCATCTGCTCTAATTCTTTCATTTATAGATGAAGAAACAGGCAGAGAGAGGTTGAGAAACTTGCTCAAGGTCACTAAGGTAATAAATGGCAGAGTCAGAATTCAAACCTAGCATTTTTCCCCACTATACCATGCTACCTCTTGATGGTGCATGGTGGTATTACTGACAGAAAGAAAGACTTCCTGAAGATGGGACAGGTGGGAGGGGGGGGGGGAAAGCTAATGAGTTCAGTTTTGGAGTGTTAAGGTTTTTTTTTTTGTTGTTTTGCTGGGCAATGGGGGTTAAGTGACTTGCCCAGGGTCACACAGCTAGTAAGTGTCAAGTGTCTGAGGCCGGATTTGAACTCAGGTCCTCCTGAATCCAGGGCCAGTGATCTATCCACTGCGCCACCTAGCTGCCCCAGGAGTATTAAGTTTGAGATGTTTAGAGTACATACACATTGAAATGTCCTGTAGGCAGTTGGTGACAAATGCCTTGGATAGCCCTGGAATTCACACACTGGAAGGATTCTTCCAACTCTGGCCTCTCCCTCACTGGATGGCTCCTCACAGAACCTTCATTTAAGGTGCCCAGGCCAGCTAAGTTTTAGCCTTCTCCAAGCTGCATCCAGAATTTCTCTACTATTCCCTGTTTCAGTGAACAAACTGCCTCCCCAATCCCATTTTTTTCCAGCTTCTTCTTTTTTTAGGTATTGTCTTCCTAATTAGAATATAAGCTCCTTGAGGGCAGGGGCTATCTATCTATATATCTATATCTATATGTGTGTATGTACGTACACACACACACACACACACACACACACACATACACACACACACACATATATTTGGTGGGGCAATGAAGGTTAATTGACTTGCCCAGGGTCACACAGCTACTAAGTGTCAGGTGTCTGAGGCTGGATTTGAACTCCTGAATCCAGGGCTGGTGCTTTATCTACTTTGCCACCTAGCTGCCCCCCTCCTCCCTCACAGGGCCTATATTTGTATACCCAGTGTTTATCACAGTGCCTGGCACATAGTTAGCACTTAATAAATGTTTGCTGACTAATAAAAGACTGACTCTCAAGCATGAGAGTAGGACTACAATCATAGATCTTGGAATTATCAGTTTAGAGCTGATGGTTAAAACCAGGGAAGTGGATGAGTTCACTAAGCTAAAGAGTATAGAGAAAAAAAAGAAGAGAGCCCAGGAGAGAGCTTTGTGGTACGCCCATAGGTAAGGGGTTTCTTGTAGATGATGTTCTAGCAAAGGAGATTGAGGCAAGATGAGAAACAAAAGGGTGCAGTGTCATGAAAACCCAGAAAAGATAATATCCAAGAGGAGTGATCAATAGTGTCATGTTACAGGGAGGATGAAGACCGAAGACGATAAGATTTGACAATCAAGAGGTCATTAGTTACTTTGGAAAGGGTAGCTTCAGTTGAGTGATGAGGTTGGATGTCAGACTGCAGAGGGTTTAGAAGAGAATGGAGGGGCAGCTAGGTGGCACAGTGGATAGAGCACTGGCCCTGGAGTCAGGAGGACCTGAGTTCAAATCCAGCCTCAAACATTTGACACTTACTAGCTGTGTGACCCTGGGCAAGTCACTTAACCCCAATTGCCTCACCAAAAAAAAAAAAAGAAGAGAATGGAAAGAGAGAAAACGAAGGTGATGAATATAGATAACTTTTTTAAGGAGTCTAGATGAGAAGAGAAATAGAGGTAGAAGCTTGTGGAGATGGTAGTGCCTGATAAAGATCTTTTAACAATGAAGGGGGGGCAGCTAGGTGGCAAAGTAGATAAAGCACCAGCCCTGGATTCAGGAGGACCTGAATTCAAATACGGCTTCAGATACTTGACACTAGCTGTGTGACCCTGGGCAAGTGACTTAACCCTCACTGCCCTGAAAAACAAAACAAAACAAAAAAACCCCACCAAAAAACAATGAAGGATATTTCACACAAGAGAGATTGGATTCCCAAGGGGTTTTAACTGAGAGGTGAAAGGAGATCTCAGCTTACCAGGAAGTGGCCTGTCTTACGCCATAAGGTTTGGATGACTTCGGTTCGATCAGCCATGCTGGGTAACTCACTTAGAGAGAAAGCAGACACCACCACATCAAATTGTATCTGGGAATCAAAGCAAGGGACATTTCAGACAGACGTCTCTCCATCTCTGAGGGCTTCCCCAACTTCTACTTCCCTTAAGCTTTGTTTTAATCCACTGCCAAATAATTAGGCCATGCTATAAAGTCAATGCTGAAATTCTCCCCTTCCAGCACAGTAAGGAAATCTGGCACTTGCCTTTGGTGAGACTGGGAGAAACTGTCTAAAAAAGACTCCCGGAACATGGGGTTTCCCAGAATCTAAGCCACCTGAGGAGCAAAGAAAAGAATAGGTTAAAGTGTGCCTATACACTTGGGGGGCAGAGAGTGGAAGGGAAATCTAAATAGAGAATAAAGGCCTCCAGAATAGAGAAAAAAACTAATAAGTATGAGATGGGATTGAGAAGGCATGGGAAGAGAAGGAAGAGAAAAAGGTTTCTTCTCTTGCTTTGTCTCCAACCAGCCCATTCTCAGCTCAGCAAAGGATTCTACCCTTTGCCTATATCTAAGGAAAATACACAAGGGAATTGGACCTATCTGATCTTTTGACACAATCTTTTTTTTTTAAAGGAACGGGAAATCGCATTCTCTTCCTCCACTCGATCTCAACCTCCTTTATCTGATCCTTTGCTTTTTTCATTTGTAGATCATTTCAACAATCATGCCTTACCCTTACCTTTCAGAAGCCTTTCTGCCAAGGCCAACATGGCAGCTGAGCTGTCCACACACAAATATTCACTAAGGCTCTGGCCCCAGGTATTATAAGCTGCCCTGTGAAGATAGAAGGACAACCTAAAAGATCTAAGAGACTTAAACAAAGCATTGCTTATAGCCACTCTCCTAACTATATTAGTGAGCTATGTCAGATAAAGGTTAAAAACTAATGGTGTCATTTCTATTAATTTCTCTGCACCTTCTGGATGGAGGATGGAGGGCTGGGAAGGGAAATGGACACGGAAAAATGTCTGTACACTAGAAACTGATAGGCAGGACACTACCCTTGATGTTACATTTCTCTCCTTTTCCCTTCTCCAAGTATAGTCCTATTTACTGCCTAAACTTTGATCCATTCCCCATGCTTCTATAACTCCTTTCCATGGTCCTAAGCTCCTATCTAGAAATTAATTAAAGCAAAATATGTATGACATCAGTGCTAATCCTTAACTTCACTATCCTCTCGAATCTACCAGTTTCTTGGCTTTGGAATGGTACAGGCAAGGTTTTCTGGGGCTGGAAATGGTGGAGCTCATGTTGACTCGAGTTACTCACCAAGTAACAGAACCGGTGCCTGAGCCAAAATCCATTAAAGTTTGTGGCTTAAAGTCTGGAACACGAGCTTGGATCTGAAGAAACAGAAGGCAAAACCCAAGGTGGAATGCCAGGAATGACTTGGGGCCTTGCTAGAGATTACTCAGAATATAGGATTAGGAGAGGTTAGATGTTTGGTCTTTGAAAATTTGTGGGTATCTCAGAACCCTTCTGGAATAGAAGCTAAGGGGCTTTACCTCATGGAAAGCTCTGGAAACAGCTGCAAAGCCACCATCCAGTCGTGCTGCCATGTATACCAGGCTCAGCTTTTCATCATAGCTGCCAAAGGAACCAGGCATGGATAATTATCTGTTAAATCCTATAGATTTCTAGCCTCACATGATCTCTTGCATTCATCTGATTAGAATTCCTATAGCCTCTATCCAAGGTCATAACCTCATTATGTCTCAGCAGGATTACTGTCAAAGCCCCCTAACTTACCTTTTAACCTCCATTCTATTTCAGTTCATCCTAGACACTGCTTTCAGATTCATTTTTCTAAAGCAAAGCTTACATTATGGCATCTTGTGTTCAAAAACCTTCAACAATCACACACTGACATCTACGGGAAGAACCTAGGTATAGTGGGAGAGGGCACTAGATTTGGTGTAAAGAAGACCTTAATTCAAATTCTGTCTCAGGCACTTACTGGCTGTGTGGCTCTAGGCATATCACTTAACTTTTTATTCTTAGGTTCCTTGAATATAAAATGGGGATAAGAATAGCACCAACTTCACAGGGTGGTTATGAGGACTGAATGAGATAGCAAATGTAGAGCAATTTGCAAAATCTTAAAGCAATATAAATTCTACTTGTTACGATTATTCTTTGGCCTGTCTATTTCCAACCTATATATCCAAGATAATATTACATTTTACCCCTTAGGTATTCTAGACTCTAGTCAGAGAAGACTATTCTTTGCCCTCAGAAGACATTCCTTGATTTCTTACCTTTATGTCACTGCTCCTCTTTTTCTTACACTTAGAACAGTCTCCCTCCCATTGCTGAATGTTGAACTCCTTCCCCTTCAAAGCTGAGCTCAAGTGCTTTCTGTTCCACCAAGCTTTCTTTGATCTGCCCAGTTTGTAGTTATTTCTTCTTTGTCTGAATTCACAATATATTTGTACCTTTCTTATGTTTTCAGTATATTAGTTTTTTTATTACATCTATTTATGTACAAGTCTTATAATTCCTATAAATATCTCCAGTAATTTTATTTAATTTGCCTTTGAATTCCTGAACAGTACTTGGTATAGTACATTGCATATTTTATATATATATATATATATATATATATATATATATATATATATATATATATATATATATATATATATATATATAATGTGTTATTTTTATATATATTTGGTGGGGCAATGAGGGTTAAGTGACTTGTCCAGAGTCACACAGCTAGGAAGTGTCAAGTATCTGAGGCCGGATTTGAACTGAGGTCCTCCTGAATCCAGGGCCAGTGCTTTATCCACTAGCTGCCCTCCATATAATAGTTTTAATAAATGTTTGTTACATAAAGGAATGGGCCTCCACAACCCCAAACCATTTCTGATAAGAAGGGAAATGGAGCAGGCCACAGAAAAAGGCCCTTCATACTTCTGTCTTTTCAAAATCAGAGTGAAATAGAAATATTTTTGAGAGCATAAATTCCAGTTCTAACAGTATTAAACACGGATAATTTAAAATGTACATTTAACCAACCTGACACAACTACTAAGAATATTAAGATAACTTTTCATTCCTTTCCTTTCCTTCCCCCACCATCCCCTCCCTCCCTGTTCCTACAAGTCCTGAAGGATCCTTTTTCTTCCCTTTTTAGTTTATTTTTATTTTTTCACTGAACAATCTTTCAAAATTAATTTGTCTCTCTCACTACCCCCAAATGAGCAAATATGACTAAACAAAAATAACACATCCCTTAACATCTAGCAAAACAAACTCCCACATTAGCCATGTCCAAATATGTACGTCTCTTCATTTTTGGTTTGTTACCTCTCTGAAAGGATGTTAAGAGGTGTGTTTCACCATCCTTTTGAACTGATTGTTTTCATTGATAAGAGATCTAAAATCTTTCAAAGTTTTTTTCTACATATTTTTGTTATTATTGTTCAAATTGTTCTGGTTCTTATTTTGCTCTGCATTAAAACATAAACACCTTCTCACTTCCCTCTGAATTTGTCCAGTTCATCACTTATTTTTTAAGACATTAAAAAAAAAATTTTGTTTTGAGTTCCAAATTCTTTCCCTCCCTCCCTTACTGAGAAAGCGAGAAATATCATATCCATCCTTTCTCTTTTCAGTTTATCAGGGGATCTCCCTGAGCCCTAATACCCCAATCTCTTTTCCTGGAGTAAAGGCTTTCTTTCTTTTCAATCTTTATGACAACCCACCACCACTTTGGGGCAATTTTCTTACCTCAGTTTTTGCCAGTGGTAGGTAGTTTTGCGTAGGGCATTCAACACAGTTCCATGAAGTTGTTTCTCTGATTGTAATGACCCTGAAGGGAGAAAGCAACCAGCAAGATGAAACCCAGCACCTATTATGGTAATACCCTTATCTCTTGTTTTTTCCAGCAGGGACTTAAAACCCATGAGTCTTGTAGTCTAAACCTATAGAAATATATTACATAAAAATGAAAGACATGTTCTGTGGCATCAAAACAATGGTTTAGCCAAACTATCATTCTTTCTCCAATAGTTCATTTTCCCTAGTTGCCTCTTACGACATCTATCATCAATTTAGTTTTGCTTCTGTGTAAATGCGATGAGTACTGGGGGCCTGGATGACAGGATATTGGAAATTGCTTTGATCAGGAACTTACTTACTCTTCTGCAATATTTCTTTCTAGCCCTGGGTCTATGGAATCCAATGTAATCTGCAAAATTACTTATAAGTCGCCTAGTCTCAAACAAACTAAAGGGGTGACCTTCTATTAGAGAACAGCTAAACAAATAAAGGGCCTCTAGGTGGCCCAGTGGATAGATTACCTGGCCTAAAGTCAGGAAGACTCATCTGCCTGAGTTCAAATCTGGCCTCAGACACTTACTAGCTATTTGACCCTGGACAAGTCACTTCACCCTGTTTGCCTCAGTTCTTCATCTGTAAAATGAAGGAAATGGCAAACCACTCCAGTGTCTTAAGCAAGAAAACCCCAAATGGTGTCACAAAGAGTTGGACATGACTGAAAACAATAATAAAATATATAAAAAACAAAAATAATAAAGTATAGTAAATGAATGTAATGGTATATTATTGTGCCATAAGAAATGACAAAATGGACAGTTTTAGAGAAAACTGGGAAGATCTCTATGAATTGATACAGAGTGAAGTGGGCAAAACTAGAACAATTTATACGACAAGAACACTGTATAGAAAAATAACTTTGAAAAACTTTAGAACTCTGACTAACGTAATGATAAACCACTAATCTAGAGGACAAAAGATGAAACATATCACCCATCTGTTGACGGAGGTGATGGACTTAAAATGTATAATTATATATACGCACACACATATATGTATGCATGTAGATATGCACAGATATTTATGTGTATATATGTGCATGCACACATGGATATGTGTGTGTACATACGTGTCTCTTTCTGTGGTGTGTGTGTGTGTGTGTGTGTGTGTGTGTGTGTGTGTGTGTGTTTGGTGTTAGCCAATGTGGGAATTTGTTTTGCTGGGCTCTGCATAGTCACCATGAAAACTGTTTAATAATGGAGTGTGAGAAATGGGAGAGGTAATGCCTGCAAAATTAATTAATTAATTAATTAAAAAGAAATAGCTGTCTATCTAACACTGAGGCAAGTAACAATATATGGCAGAGCATAATTCAAGTCTGAAGCCACTGATACTTCTTTCTGCATTTTTCCTGATGGAAAGTGTGTTGGGAAATCAAGAATGTCATAATTGTGGGAAAACACTACTAGAAGTTAGTTCAAATCCAGGGGAATGTGTGTGTGGGTGGGATTTCATCCTATGGTACAACCTGGGAAGGCCCAACACATTTTCTGATCACTCCTGATCCAGATGATTCTAGAGGAAGCAAGAAAGGTCTGGGTAATGGATTGGATATCCAGGGAATGCCCTGGTATGGAAGGTACAACAGAATGAAAGGTGATCTATAATAATAGCTGACATTTACATAAGTTTTAACCATTTACAAAGTATTTTGTACATATATTTTCTTATTTGGTCTTCAGAAAAAATTCATGATAAGTAATATAAGTATTATTATTCCCATTTTATAGATACATATAGCTTCTAAAGTGCTTTTATAACTGGTTTAACCAAAGGCATATTGGAAAATTGACATATTTGTCTGCAGAATTGATTTAAAAATTATTCTTTGCTTTCTTCTTGATTAGTTTAGCTCGCCTTCTTCCTTTGGCCCATCTTAGCCTTTACCTGCATCCTGTTGGAGTTTATTTTCCAGCTGTATTGCTTTTTTGCGCAGCTCCTCAGGTTCTGCAGGAAGCTTCCGACTCCAGAGGTAGTTGGTGAGTGTCTGAACCTGTTTCTCTATGTTGGGCATAGAGCTTTCTGTGGACCAGAGATGAAAAGGGGTTAATCAGTTAAACGAAGATTCTCTTCTTTTTTCTACTTTATTTCCTTGTCCAAGGGAGTTACTCACCCTGCATGAGGCGTTGGGCTGCAGTGACTAGGGCCTGTGGCAACTGCACTTGGGGCAACTGTGAGATGCCTGGGTGCTTACGATGAGGTCTGTTCCCCAGGAAATCTAATAAATCATTCTCCTGGGACACTTTGGGAATCAGATCAGCAAATGCCTGCATTCCAGAAAGAGGAAAACTGAGATAATTTAGTGTCTGAAGAAATCTGGGTAATAATACCTCATCTTTTTATAATACTTTAAGGTTTTGAAGAATGCTTTAAGTATATTATTTCATTTGACAATGAATAACTCTGGGTAGCACAGATTGACATTGAATTCAATTATCAAGTAATGTATTAAATTGCTAGTCAAGAGAGACTGTTGTAGATGAAGTTAGAACAGGGAAGGCAGTATGTTACAGTATACAGTATTGTATTTACTTACAATCAGCAGACTCATAGTTTGAATCCCACATTTGTCACTTATTACCTGTAAATTCTAAGCCTCATGAGGTTTCTTCATTTGTAAAGCTTGTGGTTTGAACTAGATATCCTCCTGTAAGATCACATCTACTATTTTAGGACAGGAATCTTCTCCATGGATAGGGAGGTTTCTCTTGCCCTGGGGAATGGGGTTCTCTCCCCAAAGCTTGAATTCAAAGACTCAAAGACTTTCAAGAATCGAAAGGCACTTCAAATCTAATGCAAGGTGAACAAGAATTCATTCTAACACTACATATTCAACAAGTACCTACCCTGGGTAGTATCGGGGTCTGACATCACTGTCAGTGAAAGTGGATTTAATGAGCAGAGTTGATGAATTCTGATTTGTGGGTTACTTCCTCTCTAGCAGGTTTCATATTATGTAAAGTACAGGTAGGCAGGACGTCCTAACAGACTTGCAACTAAATCCAGCATGTGATCTTGGCATAGCCACAGCTCTAGGACTACTCATCTCCCTCTAACCCCGGCTTGGAATACTGCTCCACACCCTCTATTTCTGACTTCCTCTATATCTGTCTACATGTATTTGCTTTTTTGATTCCCTCTCATTCTCCCCCCACCCCTTTCCTGTCTCTTTTTCTTCTCTGCCACAATCCCGTCTCGGGCTTTTTACTCTGCATCACTCTTCGTGTCTCTGTCTCTCTATGACTGTCAATCACTGTCTTTTCTCAGTCTCGTGGGATGACAATCTTTCATGTGATTAAACGCACACATTGATTTACTGGTCTGGGGCCGGTGCGCGCGCTCTCAGAGGCTTTCCGGACGTGACCAGGCAGGGCTGTTTCCAGAAGCAAGGAAACGCGCGGGGAGGACAAAAGTTCTCACCCGGGACAACGGGGTTCCTGCCGCTTGGCATCTCCATCTTCCCAGCCGCAGGAAGAGCCTCAACCTTGTGGTGGCCGCCATGACTTTTGGGGCGAACCGGAGGCGGAAATTAAAACGCCTGCGATCCTCCAGAACCAGTAGCTCTTCCTCCGAAAGCTCGTTTCCAAGAGGCTGGGACACGTCATCAACCAATCGGGAGAGGAAAATGATTTCTAGGCGCCAATCGGATGCTTCTATGTAAATTATTCAGTGACGTAAGAGCGTTTCCCTGGTGAGAGGATGGCCACGGGTCGGATTTAACCAATGGAAAGAAGGAGCAATATGTGAGCGGGTCTCGTAGGTGCGGCTGTTTCTTGGCGGAGACACTGGGAGGCAGTTTCTATGTCTGTTACTGTTTCTTAATACAGTGTGTAGGGGTAGTCAGTGTGGCTGTTTGTTTTTTAAACCTCTGCAATTACAGTATTAGTTTATTAGTATTATCCAGGATTCAGGATTCAGCATTCTTTCTGAAATTTAACAAATCCAAACAAATAATAATGACAATAATAATAAGGAAACCCGAAAGTCAAAATTGCATAACAAAACAGTACTCCACAAAAGTGTGTAAAACTACAAGAAAGCTATTTTTAAACACTAGCGCTTAAGAGAACCATAATTTCAAAACCATAAATTATTGCCACATCCTCCCCCTCTCCCCTCCCTCCTCTTCCCTTTCCCCCTCCCCCCGCCCCCCCTCCACTAAGCCGGCAAACAAATGGTTAGGGGTTTTGTTTGTTTTTGTTTGGATTTTCTTTTCTTTTCTTTTCTTTTTTTTGGTGGGGCAATGAGGGTTAAGTGACTTGCCCAGAGCCACACAGCTAGGACGTTTCAAGTGTCTGAGGTCTAATTTGAATTCAGGTCGTCCTGAATCCCGGGCTGGTGCTCTATCCACTGCGCCACCTAGCTGCCCCCAAATGGTTAGTTTTAGTGGACACAGCTTTTGTTTTGGAAGGGAAAAAAAAAATTGATTTTTTTTTTTTAGTGAAGCAATTGGGGTTAAGTGACTTGCCCAGGGTCACACAGCTAGTAAGTGTTAAGTGTCTGAGGCCGGATTTGAACTCAGGTCCTCCTGAATCCAGGCCTGGTGCTCTATCCACTGTGCCACCTAGCTGCCCCTGAAAAAAATATTTGATAAAATTAGACACGTGGTCTATATAAATTTTAAGTGTATTTTTCATCAAGGTTTATTTTATTTGTAGGGGGGTCAAATACCACAATTGAAATATAAACCCTAATAGGAAAACACTTGTGCTTTAAATAAGCCTCCATATAATTTCGTTTAGAATTGACAAATCATATCTAGAAATGTGCATTTACATAGTTATAAATAGTCCCATATAGAATCTCAAGATTCCCAAAGGCTGTTCACCCCCATCTCTTCATACTATTTATAACTCTACTTAGCCTTCTGTAAATCTACTGCCAAAGATGAATGCTTTTGGGATGCATTCTCAGCTCTTCTGAAATATGAGAGTTGTAATTACGTAGTAACAAAGTTATGAATGTATAATCCCCACATAAAGATTAGAATGTACCCTTCTTTTGGTCTTTAAAGGATGGAATTTTAGTATATTTCTTTTTTTCTTTTTTGCAGGGCTATGGGGGTTAAGTGACTTGACCAAGGTCACACAGCTAGTAAGTGTCAAGTGTCTGAGGTGGAATTTGAACTCAGGTACTTCTGAATCCAGGGCCAGTGCTTTATCCACTGCGCCACCTAGCTGCCCCAGTATATTTCACTAAAACAATTCCATGCTGCAAATTTATTTCTATATTCTTCATTTGATCAGTGTTATAATTGTATAGAATACTGTACCATGTGAAATTTGAGTTTATTAACCTGTAACTTTTGATTGGGAAAAAATTGCTTCTATACAATTTTTATTATCTTATCATGATTATGCAGGGTATATAGAGCTTTTTTTAAAAAATTGGCTAACTATATGAAAAGTTGAAAACTAACAATTCACGTGATTCCAGATGGATATACGAAAGCAAAGATGAGCTTCCTTTCAAAAAGGAAAAATATAATTTTCAAGACAAAGAACAACAATACTTATATAAAAATTGTATTTATTTAGAAGCATTCAGAGTGGCAACAAAACAGTCTCTGGAAGGCCCTAAGTACAGCTATAGCTGTTTCTTAGAGGAGAGGTGTATAAAGTCAATGTCTAGTTGTTAATTTATTGTTTCAATTTTAGTATATGTGCTGCTGAAGCGAGCACTAGTTGTTAATTTAAAAAGAGTAAATAATAAAGCATTACATTTGTAAAGTCTTCTCATGTGCATTTATCACCTTTAATTGTTACAGGAATTGTGAGATGGGATGAGTAATACTTATTTCGAAAATGAGAGTCTAGTTGAAGTTAAGTAACATGCCCAAGTCTTTTCTCTGTGAGGTAGGTGTATTGTTTCATAGTTAATAAGCAGGCAGTGATACCAGATCTTTTCCTTCCTCATTTTTCTCACCTCCCTTATCTTTTTCATTGTGAAAGAGGGAGAATGTAGTGCAGGAGAGGGTTAGAAAAGATGTCACGTGACTGAGGGAGATAGAGGAGTACACTGAACCAGTGTCGCCATTGTTTTTTTGTTTTGTTGGGCAATGAGGGTTAAGTGACTTGCCCAGGGTCACATAGCTAGTAAGTGTCAAGTGTCTGAGGCCGTATTTGAGCTCAGGTCTTTCTGAATCCAGGGCCGGTGCTTTATGCACTGTGCCACCTAGCTGTCCCCAGTGTCGCCATTGATAACTATTAACTAGTAATTTTAATGAAAGGCACCTACCTATCTGCAGCAATGAAAAGTGCATTTTTTTTATTACCTGGACATCTTTTTGTAAGTCACTTCCTTGGCCTTTATTATTACCTGGATAACTTTTTGTAAGTCACTTCCCTGAGTCAGTTTCCTCATTTGTAAAATGATGGGATTGAAAAAGTGATCTGTAGGGATCCTTCTGCTTTCCACATCTCTCGTTTCTGTTAGTGAACAAGCATTTATTACATGTCTAATATATGCCAGGCACAGTGCTAAAGACTGGGATAAAAAAGGCAAAAAATGGTTCCTACTCTTAAGGAGCTCACGGTCTAACTGGGGAGACCATGTGCAAACAATTATGTACAGAGAAGATACAGACAGGATACATTAGAAATAATCAATAGGGCTAAGGCAAGAAGGTATTAAAAAGGATTGGAAAAGCCTTCTCATAGAAGGTGGGAAGCCAGAGGATGACGATGAGGAGCAGAGCATTCCAGGCTTTGAGGACAGCCCATGAAAAGGCCTGGAGTCAGGAGATAGACTGTCTTGTGAGAAGAACAGCACAGAAGCCAATTTCACTGGATTGAGGAGTAAGGGAGTAAGGGAGAAAGGAGTAGATTGGAAAGATAGGAAAGGACCAAGTTATAAAGGTTTTGAAAGCCATACATATGATTTTATATTTGATCCTGGAGGCAATGTAGAGCCAGTTTATTGAGTGTGTGTATGTGTGTGTGTGTGTGTGTGTGTGTGTGTGTGAGAGAGAGAGAGAGAGAGAGAGAGAGAGAGAGAGAGAGAGAGAGAGAGAAAGGGAGAGAGAGAAAGGGAGAGAAAGAGAGAGAGAAGGAGAGAGAGAGAAAGGGAGAGAAAGGGAGAGAAAGAGAGAGAGAAGGAGAGAGAGAGAAAGGGAGAGAAAGGGAGAGAGAGAGGAGAGAGAAAGGGAGAGAGAGAAAGGGAGAGAGAGAGAGAGAAAAGGAGAGAGAGAGAAAGGGAGAGAGATAGAAAGGGAGAGAAAGGGAGAGAAAAAGAGAGAGAGGGAGAGAGAGAAAGGGAGAGAAAAAGAGAGAGGGAGAGAGAAAGGGAGAGAGAGAAAGGGAGAGAAAAAGAGAGAGAGAAGGAGAGAGAGAGAAAGGGAGAGAGAGAAAGGAAGAGAGAGAGAGAGAGAGAGAGAGAGAGAGAGAGAGAGAGAGAGAGAGAGAGAGAGAGAGAAAATGAGAGAATGTGTTTCAGAAAGATCAGTTTGACAGCTGAGTGGAGAATGGACCAGAGTGGGGAGAGACTTAAAGCAGTAGCCTATGTTAATAGTCCAAGAGGGAGGTGTTAAATGTCTGTCCCAAGATGGTGGCAGTGTTGGAGGACAGAAGGGGGCATATATGAGAGATATTATAAAGGTAAGATTGATGATATTTGGTAAACAGATTAAATATGATGGCGAGAGAGAGTAAGGAGTCAAAGGCGTGAGCTTGAATGACTGGGAGGATGGTATTGTCCTTGGAGATACCAGACTGGAGATGAGGAGAGAGATGAGGGCTGGATAAGTAGAACTGAGAATCATCAATATAGACAGAGATGATCATTGATGAAACCACCAAATGAAAGTGTATTGGGTGGGGGGAGGGGAAACAGAAGAGAGACCACGATAGAGCCTTAGGGGATACCCCCTGGGTAGTGTGTGACATGGAATGAAGATCCAGCAAAGGGGACTGAAAAGTTGTCAGATAAGTAGGAGGAGAACCATGAGATCACCAAATGAGCAGCATCAAGAAAAATTACAGAGCAGAAAGTGTCAAGGAGAAAAAGGTGATGGACAGTGTCAAAGGCTGCAGAGAGCTCAAGAAGGATGAAGATTGAGAAAAGGCTGACACCTTAGTTCTCACCCTGGTCTCCGGTCTGGGGCTAAGAGGAGGGATATGGGATCTTTTCCCCACCAACATCATAGTTGGGGCAATTGAAGCAAGAAAAAATGTTGAGAGTGGGGTTGAGAGAAGAGATAGGCAGCTAGATGGTGCAGTGGATAGAGTGCTAGGCCTGGATTCAGAAAGACCTGAGTTCAAATCCAATCTCAGACACTCACTAGGTCTGTGATCCTGGGCAAGTCACTTAACCCTGTTTTCCTCAGTTTTCTCATCTGTAAAATGTGCTGGAGAAGGAAACAGCAAACCACTCCAGTATCTTTGACAAGAAAACCCTAAATGGGGCCATGAAAACTCCAACATAACTGAAACAACTGAACAATAACAAGAAAGGAAGAAGAGGCCTTGTCCAAAATAGTGCAATATCTCCATGGGAAATTTTAGACCTAAATCCATGTGCTCCTGGCTTCCAGCCTGGGACATTGTCTACTTCACTGCTCTGAGAAAAATACCCTCCTTACTTGGTCATGAATCAAAGGCATACCAAGAGTATCTTTAACACTAAGCACTGTACATAGCACATAGTACGTAGTAAATGCTCTGTAAATATTTATTGATAATGATGATGATAAAATGATGACTCCAAGTCTCAGAGGATGATCTCTATGTCTTAATGTATGGAAAAGTCCAGATAGGGTCTGATCAGATCCACACTCCCCTGGAAGGGGTAGCCAAAACCGCATACTATTTTACCTGTAGAAAAAATTAATGCTCTAGTAATTCTACTATATTCATGAACCCATGTTCTATACTATACTATAATTTGAGAATCCATATTTTAAGAGGAATGTGGAGAAAGTGGAGAATGTCCTTCCTGAGAAGAGGGAAAAAAAGGGCATTTGACAAAGGAGTATGTGTGTGATTAGGTAACTTAATAATCAAAGGTTATTTTACAATAAATAGTGACTAACCAACTGTGTTTAGTGTTCAAAGGAACTATTTTTTTACTGAAAATCTGAGAAGAAATATTGAACATTGTAGTTAGACATAAAGAATTGTTCAACAGTTAAGAAATTGGAACATGTTTATAAGGGAATTCTTGAAGAGGTCTTACCTTTTTCTTCCTTTTTTTTTTTGGGGGGGGCAGGACAATGAGGTTTAAGTGACTTTCCCAGGGTCACACAGCTAGTAAGTATCAAGTGTCTGAGGCCGGATTTGGGCTCAGGTCCTCCTGAATCCAGGGCCAGTGCTCTATCCACTGTGCCACCTAGCTGCCCCAGGATTGTAGATTTCAAGCTGGAAGAGACTTTAGAGGCCATTGAGTCTAGCCCCTCATTTTACAGAAGAGGAAACTGAGGCTGAGAGAGCTTATGTGACTTGCCTATAGTCACATAGCTAGAAAGTGTCTAAGGCAGGATTTGAACTCAGGCCTTCCTAACTCCAAGTTTGGCACTTTATCCACTGTACCACCTGAACTCTACTGGAGCAACAATGGGAAGACATAGATGGGGTTGAGGATTGAAGTTCCTTTGGAATCTTTGAACTTGGAGAGGACATGGAGACTTCTAAACAGAATGTGCATGTTGTCTCCCTCAATGGAATATAAGCTTCTTTTTTTGTTTGTTTTTGGGAATATAAGCTTCTTGAAAATAAGGAATGCTTCATTCTTTATATTATATTCTTAGTACTTAGCAGAGTGCCTTGCACATAGTAGGTATTTATAATTGCTAGTTGACTCAGAGTAAGATATAAACAGGGTAGGCAAGCCAGCCTAGCTGAGGCATCAATGAACCATGAGGGAGAGACAAGAGGTGGTATGTGTCAGATAAGCAAACCACCATCACCCTAACCACTACCTCCTCTCAAACTCATATGAACATAGTCCATGACCCTGAGTCCAAAAGCTTTGGGATTAGTAGTGATCCCTGAATCAAAAAATTCCAGCCTGGCTCCCACAGTCATCATTGCTCCACAGGAGCAACCCCTGTAGAGAAAGGGCTGGCTATCCTTGCCAACATCATCATCAACCACTGACTTACTTCCATCTGCCATCAGGTAAGCCCCAAAGCCTTGGGAATAGGTATGTCCTACAGACCAGGGTCCTGCTGGTCCAGCCACTGACACCTTCCTTCATACCTGGGAAGCGGCAGCTATGGGGATGGGATCAACCATCTTCATTGACTGCTTCCCATAGGTAGATCAGCTAGCCTCGTTAAAGTAATCAGGTACCCTGAGGGAGAGATGGAAGGTGATGGGCAAATCAAACAACTGTTACCACCTTGACCATTACCTTTCCAGCTTCCACCACCACCTGTACCCCTCCTCCTCCCCTCACTAGTTCAGCTTACAGCCAACCCCCATTGTCATCATTCAGAGAATTAACTCTTTTTTTTTTTTAAAGTATTTTATTATTTTCCAGTTACATGTAAGGATAGTTTTTAACATTTGTTCTCATAGGATTTACATTTTTAAATTTTTTAATTTCTTGTGTGTGAGTGTTAAGGGTTAAAATTCTAGCTAAACTGTCTAAAATATCTAATGAGTGGTCGCCAATAAATTATAAGCTTTAGCAAGAGTTAGACTTTTAAGCATTTATTAAGGAGAATAAGAATTTGGTAAAGAGAGAAAAAGGGCTAGATTCCTATCTATTAAAGGGAGAGCACATTCCTAGCTCCGCTCTCCACCAGAGTCCTCAGGAAAGAGAGCGAGACTGAGCGCGCCAGTCTCTTCCTTCCTCCTCCCACTCGCCCGCGTCACTTCCTCATGCCAAAGAAAAGACTCCTGGTCTTGCCCTCAAAGACCTTCCCTTCATGGGTGGAACTCTTCTACAGTAAGTCTCCAGCAGGTGGCGTCATTCCAATCGTTACATGAGGCGATTGGGGTTAAGTGACTTGCTCAGGGTCATACAGCTAGTAAGTGTCAAGTGTCTGAGGTTGGACTTGAACTCAGGTCCTCCTGAATCCAGGGTCAGTGCTCTATCCACTGTACTACCTAGCTGCCCCTTCATAGGATTTTTAGTGCCAAATTTTTCTCCGACCCTCCTTTCTGTCTTTCCTCCCCAAAGACACAAAGCAATCTGATATAGGTTATATATGTACAATCACATTAAACATATTTCTGCATTAGTCATATTGTGAAAGAAGAACCAGAGCACAATGAAAAACCTCAAAAAAAAGAAGGAAAAAAAAGAGCTCCAAAGTAGAAACAGTAATGGTTCAATCTGCATTCAGAATCCATAGGTTTATTGGTTTTTTTTCAGATGTGGAGAACATTTTCCAACATGAGTTCTTTGAAGTTGCTTTGGATCATTGCACTGCTGAGAAGAGTCAAGGCTATCACAGTTGATCATCACACAACATTGCTGTTACTGTGTACAAAGTCAGAGAATCAACTGTTATGGAAACTTGACTTGTCAATTGCTTTTGCAAGTAATGGTAGGTAACCCTTGACTCTTCAGCAGCCACAATTT